>NW_028327172.1:209347148-209650963 GCF_987537825.1 Furipterus horrens | reverse complement strand
ATAACGTGCCATTTTTAAGAAACACCATAAATGGGGGACTTTTCAAAGATTTCCTCTCACATGTGAAATAAAAGTGAGGACCTTGTTGCATCCTGAAGATTCTGATGCAGTCAGGATGGAGAAGTCTCCCAGGTGAATCTCCTAGCTCAGCACTGGCCAAGTGATAATTAAGGGGCAGAAGGAACACAGATACCAGAGCAACCTGCCTTCTGTGCTATAACCAAGGAGGACGGGGGAAACCACCTCTTTCCCCGACTCCTCAAAAACTTTCCCAATGTGAAGTGGACACACGTTATTTTTAAATCCTGTTGCTCTTCAAGAATTGAGCCATAATGGCCCATGGTCTCTTTTTTAAACTAATCATATTTCTAAGACATTTTTACCCCCAATTTATATTGCAGTTAATGTGTGCATGAACCATTAGGCATTTTCTATCCTAATTTTGAAAGAAGGCTACGACCACCACAATTTAAGGTTCCAACACACAGTTGCCAAGGTCTGCATGAAATCTACAAACTGTAGCACACAACCACACACACAAATCTCATTTACTGCTAACAGCTCACCACTCTAAGCAAAACAGTTTATACTTCTGTAAAGCCACTGACTTCTAGGGAAAAGCAACAATATCACCATTTACATTTAGCACTTAAGAGCTATTAACATATAAAGAACACAGCAGTGATAAAGACTACCCAATTAAAGAAACCCAAAAACATCAGTCCTTGTCCAGCAGTTAGCCAATCAGAAAGCAGGTCACATCTTGTTAGCTGTATTAAATACAGTAAACGTTAGGAATCCTCCATGGTTCCGTTGACAATTCAAGCAAGTGTATTTTATTTTAGCACACAGCCTTAGCTGAGTTCCTTTCCAGAGTTGAGAGTCAATCTTTAAACTAAAATTCCACCAGAGCTCTTCCCTAAAAGTTCTTTGCCATCCACGCTCCGGGTGTTTGAGCTTCACTGAGAAGACCGAAACCCCAGCGATTTCTACTTCCTAAAGTAACTTTGGTGCACCTATAACAAACTCCTCCTCTCCAAACTTCAACACAAAGCCCCAACTCCCAGGCAAAGGG
Organism: Furipterus horrens; assembly: GCF_987537825.1. Lineage (NCBI taxonomy): Eukaryota > Metazoa > Chordata > Mammalia > Chiroptera > Furipteridae > Furipterus > Furipterus horrens. Next base: position 209,649,888 of record NW_028327172.1, on the reverse strand, counting down.
ACAGCCCAGGAGCAGGACCTGCCAGCTGAGGCAGCACAGAGGGAAAGTCAACTGGCATTAAATATTTAAATTGCAGGAGGCAGCCCGGAGTTTTGCATTTAGAAAGTTCTGAAACTGCTGCTCCCCTCTCAGCTCCCAGAGTTGCCCGCCCTGGAGGCTGAGGCTCCCCTTCTCTCAGGCATTAATCACAAATATGCAAAAACTCAAGCTGGCTTGAACGTAGAGCTTAGCTCCTGAGGAAGGTAGAGCTCATAGGAGACACTCCCACCAGCGACAGGACGGAGTCAAGAACCCCCTTTCCCCAAGCAGCTGGTTTCTGAATTTAACAAGAAAACCAACAAACATGTGTTCCCCCCAGGGCTAGTTCTGAAAAGTCCGCGGGGTTTCCCTTCTGCCCCTCCATCTCGATTTTGATGACTAAAAAAAAAGACGAACGCGGGTCAAAGCTGACTTCTTCTGGGATTTGTTAAAAAATTATTTTGCCAGATGCAAATGATTCCCAAATCCCTTGGAATTAGATCTCAAGACACGCTCACGGGACTGACCCCGAGCCTGCACACCCCGGAGTTCTGGGACAGCAGCATTTCTGGGGACCCGGCATGTGAGTCAAGTGCTGGGTTGTCTGTCTCAAGATTCCAGCAGCAACTGCCCCAGCTCCAAGAGTTGCTGCGCTTGGAAACCCAGCGTTCAAACTAGTGGATTCATCCTGGCGCTCATTTCCACCTACGTGGTAGTACCAAGTGGGACACTTCCCACCGAATTCAGCCGGCAACCCCGGGAAAAACCCGTGCACCATTTCATAAAGATAAAAATACAAAAACATCCACGAACACCCGCCCAGGGGTGAAGTACTTACCTCCGTGCGAGACTGCAGTCTCTTGTTCATCTCGTAGATTCGGTACTCTGGCTGAACCATGTATGGTGTGTGCCTCCTATAAAATGGGCCGAAAGGAGAAGAATAGAAGGGGTCATGGGGCGTGCTGGACATCTTGCCTGCTTGTCGAAAATCAAGCGAAACAGAGTATCAGTAACGTCCATGCAGAGCACATGGGCTGTGTTCTTCGCAGTACAAAGTGGACGCACGCACACGCGCTCACACACACACGCAGAGGCAGGCAGGCAGGCAGGCTGAGCACACTGGCTGGGATCTGCTCTCGGAGCCCTCTATAGCGAGCTGGAGGGGAGCGGAGCCAGAGGAGGGGGGGGGGAGGAGGAGGAGGGAGGCAGAGCAGGGAGAGGGAGCGAGCAGGAGCTCGGGAGAGGAGGGAGGGCGGGAGGGGGGACGGAGGGAAGGAAGGAGGGAGGGAGGCAGAGGGAGGGAGGGAGAGAGAGAGAGAGAGAGAGGAGCTGGATAGCTTTAGGCACCACTGCTTGTTTTTAAAGAAGCAGTTTGTGGAGAGGTCATTTCCTGTCCACACTGGAGACTAGTTCAAAAATATAATTCTCCTCACAGTCTGACAGAGGTCTAAGGTTTGGGTTTCATTTTTTCCCTCCAGCCAGGACCCTTCGCCATCTGATTACTAAGCTTGTTAGCATATAGGTGGTTTCAGGGGCCGCCTGAGCCACTCACCCCTGACAGCCACGCTGTAGTAATGTATCAGGAATGGGACTGCTACAAAACACAGAAGCACGCACCCCCTCTTCGGTCCCTCACGCGTGGGCTGGTGGCTCACTCACATGCAAAGATTGCCTTTTGCACTAACCTCCCTCTATAGTTTTGTTTTCACTTGCTGGTGTTCCCAGAGCTAGTCATGGTCTTCGCATTTCAAGTCCTCCTCACTCCCACCCCTCCCCAATCACGCTGCTGCTGCTTGGCCCCGCCCCCTCCTCCGAGGCCTCCTCCCCGCAGGTTTTAGGGGGTCTGGATTCAGGCTGCCTAAGCATTTTCAGGTAAAAACAATGATTGGGAATGTGGGATGCCTGAGATACATTCATGGAGCAATGGTCTTTTTTTTTTTTTTTTTTCCCCCTAAGAGGAAAAAAGAAAACAAAACTCCAGAAGCAGACCTCCCAATAAGGTGGAAAAAGCAAGAAGAAGAAAACTTCCACCAACATGACGTTGGAAAACTCAGCTCAGTGGGAAATGGCAGATAATTGAATGGCTCATCCCCAAACATGTCCAACTCTGATGGAGTTGGGTCTTTATTTTACAAGATTGGTCAAGTATATAAATCTGTTCCCAACCGTGCCATTTGATAACTGGAAGAAAACCGCTCATGGGAGGGAAAAGAATCTCTTGTAGAGAATTAAATGATCTATTTGGCCATGAAATTCTGCTGGAACCAATGATAACCAGATATATACCCCATAAACAAAGCTCAGACACAGAAAATGTAAATGTATGGAGCTAATACCTAGCTAGGTCAGTAGTATCAAGGAAAGAAAGCAAAGACCACCAAAAGCAAGATGCATGCAAGCCCTGAATGTAAATGCATGCAAATGAGACATTTCTTCCTTTCAATAAGCAGATTAATTAACTTTCTGCCCCACTCACGGCTGGGGGTATCTCCAAGTCACTAGCCAACAGGGGATAAGATATTGCTAATTCTGCAATTTACTCTCTCGTAGAATAGTCAGGCATGGAAATGCCCCCAAATCGCTGTCCTCCTTGGTCCTTTTCCATAATTGCATGAAGTGTTTGCAGAATTACCCCCCAAATGTCCGGTGCGGCCCAACGCAACCCTGCGGCTTTGCCGGGGTGATCTGAGGGAGGCAGGCACTGCACTAGGCCGCTTGGAGCGTGTTGGAGAAGACCCGCAGGCGACCCGCATGCTTGGTTTCGGGTTTCATTACAAAGCCGAAAGCAGGACCAGCCTTGCTGCAAGGTTTGTCAAAACACACAACCTTCCAAAGACAGGATTTCAAATAAATTTGGCGTGATTTATGTTTTGGAATGATGACCACTGCAAAACCTTGTGTTTAACTCCCCAAACTAAAGACTTTCCAAGACTTTAAGTGCCTGCCTGGGTTTGTGTTTACCCGGCTGAGCGCAAAAATCAAAGTAACACCTAGCAGGTGTGTGAAGCCCAATATTGATCAAGAAAAGGAAAAGCTCAAAACCCATTTAGGGAACCCCTTTCTGAGTAAAGTTTTTCTTTCATGAATTCTTTGTACTATCCCAAGTTATAAGAGGAAATACTTCTTCCTGTTAATACCTAGTGCAAATTCAGAAAAATCCGAAACTATAACATTTGGCGTGTGTTGTTTTTTGTCCTTTCTACACCATGAGTCTCCAAACTGGTGTCTCTGCCCCCGGATTCACAATTCACTTCTAACTTGTGATTTGTCCTAATCAGAATGCAGACTATAGGAAAGGGAAATCGACCGTGTCCCATGTCTTCCCTTCAGTGTTTTCCTGCTGCGTGTAGGAAAATGTTCGAGCTCCTTAGCATGGCTCTCAGGGATAGTTGAGACCTCTGTGTGCGTGTCTGTGTGTGTGTCCCTCTGTCTCATTCCCTGTCTCTCTATCAAAGACAACACGCACACACACAATTAATTAGCTACACTTGATCTTCCTGAAGTTACAATCTCATTCCACAAATGTACATATTTGTACTGTTGCTCATTGTTTACCTAAAAAGTCCCACTCATCCTTCGATCCAGTTAAGTTGCCTCCTCCCCTGTGAACATTTTTTCACCTCCATTCATTCTTTCCATCATTCCACAGTCATTCCTTTCACTGTGGCCGTGGGCACGGGCTGTAGCACCGGCCTGGCGCACATCTCAGCCTTGGTTCCACCACTTACTTGCCCTGGGAACTTGAGAAAGAGACTGGACGATGATACTAACAATCCATAAGATTATTGCAAAGAATTAGAGGAAATACTCCCTGGCTGGTTTGGCTCAGTGGATTGAGCGTCGGCCTGCGAGCTAAGTGTCGCTGGTTCGATCTTCCAGTCAGGGCACATCAGAGAAGGAAAACTCTGACTCCAAAAAACCTCCGCTGCCTTGCAGCATACCTCTTCAGGGGAAAGGCTAAGGGAGTAAACCCCGACAGAAAATCCGGAGCCGGAGTCCCTAAGGTGGTTTGACGTTGTAGTCAACACCGGCAACTCCTGCGGCGCACCTGAAGCCAAGCTGTATTGACTCCGTCTTTCCCTTGGACCCTTCAGCTGCGAAGAGAGGGGGGGTCTGCTGCATGGGCAACAGCAGACCCTCCATATCACCATGCCCAGGCTCTGTAGCTTCAGCTTCACTGGAGAGGACACTCCAGCGCCATCGCAAGATGTCGATTCAACACGGGAGGAGACAGATACTGTGTCACTCCCGAGTCGGACTGCACAACCATTCTCGGCGGTGCAGATAGACTCTTAAGAAGCTACACCATCGTCTCTCGAGACGGACAGCTGCCGACGACGACGGAGATGAAATACTACCCTAGGATGTATTAGAACCCACATATAAATGCTCAATAATGTTATTAGTCTCACTTACCTAATATAGTTGACCCTTGAACAGGTTCAGCACTAGGAGTGCCAAACCTCCAGGAAGTTGAAAATCTGTATACAACTTTTGACTCTACCCTCAGCCCTTCACATCGGCCAATCCAACCAACAATGGATATAAAACAGTATTTTTGCATCCCGACTGCATATTTATAGCAGTAAATAGAAAATACTGTTCAGCTATCTGCAGATTTGAGACCCATTGTTATGAAGGCCCAACAGTATGTATTGAAAAAATCATGTATAAATGCACTCATGCAGTTCGAACTCATGTCACTCAAGGGTCAACTGTAAATGCTTAGGTGCTAAGGAACACGGGAGGTCAAGGTGGACACAGCAGATAGATGCCCTGCCTTCCTGTCCCTTGCAATCAAGTTGGGGGTGGGGAGAGACCATGTAGAGCTAATAAGCCTCTGGGAACCTAGTTTCATGTTGTCATGTGTGCTGTGAGGGCAATAAGTAAAAGGCAGAGATGGAAAATAATTCACCTGTTTAGTTCAACAGTGTATCTTCTATATTCTTCTATTAGAGAATTTACATGCAAACATAGTAATTGCTGTCATTTGTAAAGACAGCACTTAATATGTGGCACCCTATGCTGAATGGTTTCCACACATATTCTTTGTTCATCTCACAATAAATCAATGTGATTGATTCAATTGCTTGTCCCATTCTATAGATATGAAAACGGAGTCATTGAGATGCTAAGAAGCTTCTTCAAGGTCATGCAATTAATAAGTGAGAGGGACAAGATTCATATAAGTCTGCCTGGGTCTTACTTAAGCTCAGGTTCATCCTCATCTTTAGGGCATCTCTGCTCTTTGTCCTTAGAGGCCAGAGTGGTTCTGAGCCCACAGTAGGTGCTCAGGCCTTACATACCCAATTAAACAAAAGAAAAGGCAAGAAGATGAAGTGACTCTTATCATCAGTATTTTATTCTTTCTCCTGCTTAATTTCAGACATCCATTGTGCCCTGCCCCCACTTCTACCCATTCTCCTTGAATTCTTGCCAAACTGTTTCCAACTTTTTTTTCCCTTCATTCAAAATCTTCTGGCATATACTCCCAAAGCCACACTGTTGGGTGTTTAATCCTTTACCCCATCAGGTTACCTGGTTGGTTTTGCTGCTTGTCTGTCTGTCCTGCTTCCTTGCTTCTTGAGGGACCAGTCAAGACTTGTCTTCTTGTTAGCCTAGGACTGAGCCTGAGAAGAGAAACAAATGAAGTGCTTGTTTTAAGCCAGCAAATCACGTCTCTATGTTCTCCATAGAGAAACTCAAGAAGCAATATTTGTATATCATAAAAGAACGAGCAAGCTGAACCTCAATGTGACCGTTCTTTTACCCCCAAACACTGGACCATGCTAGTTTACCTGTAATTTGGCATGCTGAGTATTGAATAAGCTCCAAAAGACTTAGGTTTAACCCAATCAGTGTTTATTTTTCCTTTAATTTGAAATAGTTGCCAACAGTTGACAAAAATCAAGAATTTCACATAAAATCCAGATTTGCATCTTCTCTGGAAAAACCCCAAGCCATGGCAACCCTTGGACCCATCACCACCTGCATAGCAACATGCCCTGGGACCTGACTCTTAGTGCTTGACCATTCACCCTGGCCTTCACCAGCCAACGTCCCTAATTTTCATTTACTTGCCTGGTCCATTTAGGTGTTCAACTCATGGTCCCTTTCCTTAATCCATACAGTTGTGCCCTCTCCATTTCCTTCTAGCAAGCTCTGTTTGCTTCAGAAAGCTAGTTTCCTGTCCACTCTTCAATTCCCCTTCTCTGCCCTCCTTTGCCTGTTGCTGTGCCCTGTATTTTTCCTTCTGCCTCTTCATTCAATAAGCATTTAACTAACAGGTATGTGCAAGATACAGCTGAGATGTGGCCGGGGGATAGAGATAAAGACATACAAGGCATGGTCTCTGCTTTCAAGAGACTCAGAGATATGCCCAATATGTTTTCTTCATTCACAAATATACAAGCACATTGAGCCCTTACTTTGTACTAAGCACTGTGCCAGGTGCTGGGAATACAGGTCTAGAAATACAATGAAAGTAAACACAGAACTAATCTCCAACTCTGGGATCTTTACAGTAGAGGGGCAGTTCTAGAATAATCTTCTAGAGGACAAACTTTAAAGCCTCACTGACTTGGTCTGAACCTTGAATCCTGCATTTAGCTGTGTGTCCTCGGGCACTTACCCTCCTTGTGCTTCAGGTTTCTGACCTGTATAATGGGGTTCATAACAATCCTATGATTCTTATGGGAATTAAATAAATTAATACATGTAAATTGACTGGAATGGTGTTTGGCATTTAGCAAGTGTTCGCAGTTGTGATTGTTATTATTAGAAGAGGTGACAGGTATAATATGGTAAGCATCTTCAAACTTATAAATATAATGCTAATTTACAAAGAGCCTTCAAGGAGGGAAGGAATCACTCAAACCAGTTAAGTCAAGGAAGGCTTCACAGAGGAGTTGGCACTTGTGTTTATCCTTAAAGGATCTGTCAGAGAGACAAAGATGAAAGTCTGTTAAAGGGCATGCTAAGCAGAGCAGACAACACAGAAATGAACATGTCTGACATCAAGCAAAACCAAGAAACTGCACAAGTTGGAGACAGTACAATCTTAAGAAAAAAGTTGTGGTTTATTGCATAGGCATGGGCGAGCCGGAAAATGGGACAAAATAAAGTGGCTTGCAGACACGAGGAGGGTGGGTTGGATTCAGACAGACCCAAGAACCAAACTATGCTTTGGGAAGCAGATTTCAGACAGAGGAATGAAGCCCCAGGATACATTTGCTCAGGGACTTCTCTCTGGAACCCATGAAACAGAAGACCCGAAACAGAGACTGAAAAGTTCTCTCGTGGCTCTGGGCTATTTCCCAGAATGAAAAGGATAGATGACTTTGTGGGATGCTTAAAGGCCACCTTCTCATCAGTACCAGTTACCACTGATGCCCATTGTACCATGGGCATCTAAGACTCACCTGTGGCATCAGTCTGCGGCTGAGGAGTTGTCAGCGCCGCTGACTATCCCAAAGAGCTTGGAAACCTGGGTCCACCCTGCAGTTTGGGTGGCATCTTGAATTTTTTGTACTTCCTTGTAGTACTCACTGTCACTCTCTAATGTCCTCTTGCCTAAACCAAATGTAATAAGTAATGGAGATGACTAAGGAAGGCGAGAGCCATTGAGAACAGGTCCTTTCTGGGTTATCAACGGTAAAATCCACCCCCACGCCTAGGACCATCTGACAGTCTTCAATCGCTCAGATGTGGTCACTGAGTGTCCACTATGTGCTGGGCCCTCCTCTCTCACACTCTGTGTGGTCTGACCCCTCCCACCCTTCCAGTCACATCTGTGTATCTATTCCCCCACCCCCCGCCACGCTCCTTCCGCTACACTCCCAGAACATAACAAGCTCTTTCCTCTAGAATCCCCCTCTCTTTGTCCCTGGCAGGGCTAGCTCCTCATCCTTAGCCTTCAGCTTCAGTCAGAATGTTCCCTCTTCAGAGGAACAAACTACCTAAACAACTCATCCAGGCTCCGTCACTGAATCCAGGTTGCTAGGTCTCTACCACTGATCGCTCTTTGCAATCATGTCTGTGTTATCTATTTACTTGTATACTCCCTGTGTCCACTATGAGATTGTAAACTCATGAGTATTGATGATTGTTGGTTTTATCTACCCATGTACACTCAGAATCTAACATGCTGTCTGCCATGTGTGGGTGCTCAGTATATATTCATAAAATAAATGGATGAAAGCTTATCAGACTAAATCCCAGGCACCGACCTAGCAATTTACATTCTCAAATGTCAGGCTAGGCTATCCAAATAGGGGAGGGCAAAAGTAGGTTCACAGTTGTTTGTACGGAAAAAACATAGAATTCATTCTTGTTTTGTTTATTTATTTACACAAACAACAGTAAACCTACTTTTGCCCACCCTTGTAAATAGGGATGTATAAAAGCTGTGATCTTCATTCATTCAGAAATCATTTATTGGGTACTTACAACATGTCAGGTACTATGCTAGGTACTGGGCAAAAAAATATGGGCAAATCTGATAACTTGAGAGCTCCATTTCTAAGACATTGTTCTCTATTATTTCCTTCCTCATCACTAACATTAGCTTTATTTTCTTTATTTATGCGATGGCAATAATAGTGCTAATTTCATAGAGCCATTATGGGAATTAAGGAAGAACACGTTCTGCTCAATAAGATAACTAACTTTATATAGCTGTTACAAAATGTCAGGCAATGTTTCCCAGCATTTTATGAATACAGTATTCCCTCACGTATTGCGGGTGTTACATTCTAGACCCCCTCGCGAAGTAGGAATCTTACATTTATTCTACACTCTTAAACCTACGTAACTTTAACAACATATGTATACAGTACCGCAAAATCCCGCAATATAGCAAAAAATCCACGATAAATAATTAAATATAATATTTTTTAAAATCCCGCAATACAGTGAGGCCATGATAAGTGAACCGCAATATAGAAAGGGACTGCTGTATTAACTCATTTTTCCTTACAACAATCCCATAAGATAAAGACTAGTATTGTTTTTCTTTTGTAGATGAAGAAGAGTAGGCACAGAGAAGCTGTGTAACTTGCCCAAAGTCGCCCAGGTGGTAACTGGTGGGCTGGAACCTGAGCCCAAGAAGCCTGTCGCCTCTCTGGGGATGCCCTCAATCGATATGGCCATCACCTCTGTTTCTCTCCACGCTTGGCCATGCACTGCTGGAGAACAGAGAACAGGTGTTTCCTAGCACATGGTCACACACGCATGCAACACATTGTGTCCTAAAGGAAAAAAATATATAAATGAGAAGATACAATGCATCATTTGGGACTCTTGTTTGCAAGTAGAGGGAAACTTACTCCTGATGTCATGCACAAAAAAGAGAAGAGTTGAATGCATTAGTTTATGTCATTGGAAAAGGCAGAAGTTCCTGAATCCAGGTACAGTAATATCCAGGAGCCCAAATTCAGCCCTGCAGGCTTTCTTCACTCAGAGGGAGGTCTTGGTTGTGTGGTGACTATGGCCAGAGTGGGCTTCTGTCTGTCTAAGCTTGCCCAGCAGCAAGAGAGGCTTCTTTGGCAAGATTCCAAATAAAAAAATGCCAGCGTTGAACTTCATTGCCTGGTTTGGAACATAAATGCCACTCAACCAATCGCTGTGGTCAAGGGAGTGGCCAGTCCTGGTTCACATGTCCACCCTTCCAGCCTGGGCCAGAGTTGGTCCTTCTAAATCCAAGGACCTGAATAAATGGCAGGGTCCTTACCAGAAGGTAGATACAGTGAGTTAAACTATGCCCCCCTGCAAAACAAATTTAAGTTCAAGTTCTAACCCCCAGTACCTGTGAATGTGGCCTTATGTGTAAATAGGGTCTCTGTCAGGTAGTCAAGTTAAAACAAGGTCTCATTGGATCCGGGTGGGTCTACGCCCAATGGCCTGAGACAGAGGGGCCCAGACACGCATAGAGGGAAGGGAGGGTCATGGAAAGAGGAGGCAGAAGCCAGGGAGCTTCTGGTACAAGCCAGGGTACCCCCAGAAGACAAGAAGAGGAGAGGAAGCATTCTTGGCTGGAGCCTTCAGAGGGAGCGCAGCAGCTTGACATCAGACTCAGAGCCTCTAGAGCAGTGAGAGAAAGCATTTCTGATGACATAAGCCACCTAGTGTGTGGAGCTTGGTCACAGCCATTCCTGGGCCTGGTCTGCAGAGGCTTCCAAACCGAACCACCAAGATGCCAGCTTCGCTCAAAGCCACATGCGTTGCAAGGGAGTGCAAAGGAACCCTGTGTGTTGTCTCTTTGTATACTGGTAAGAGTAAGAATAATAAAATAACAGCCTCATTTACTGCTTGCTTACTAATTGCCATGCAGATGTGGAGTCTGGTGCTTCACATACGATTCCATCTTTCACAATGTCCTGCTGACTTAGATACATCTTTCTCTATGCATGAAGAAACTGCCACACACGGATTTGGCCCTCCTAGTTAAATTATGGGTAAGATCCCTGTGGGCAGGCCCTATATTTTACAAATCTTATATGACACCCCCCCCGAATTCACATACACACATGTACCCACCCAGTGCCACACCACAAAACTGTGATGTATCACACAAAGTGGGGGACAAATATTTCACAAACATTGCGCTAGCTAAATCTCTGACAATGGCACGGATTTTTTTCTAACACACATAATTATGATCCACGATATCACATTTTTCTCAGACCTTAATTGTAAATTCCGCCCACCCCCACCACCAATCGGCATGCCTTTTGCTTCCCTGTCTCCGAGAGACTTGCAGATCGGCTGCAGTGACCCCAGGCCTTGGCAGACACCGTGAAGGCTGGAGAAAAGACGGTGTGGCGCACAAAGCCTGCCAAGGACGAACTTCTACGGCATGACCTGGACCTGGACAGTCATTGGCGAACAAAGGGAGCCCCAATGCCGGTGCCTGCTCAGAATTGACTTCTACATCCCTCTATTATTGGACTGACATCTGAAGCATGCATGTGTGTTCCTTCCATAAAAGCCCTACCCTAATCCAAGATCAAACAATTTATTTTGGGAAATAACTGTACATAATAGTACATTTTCCAGAATGGGCCAGGTCTGCCCTGTCATTTGCCACCCCCTTTGAAGTGTGTCATAGCCGAGGTAACTTGGAGAAACTACTGTTTGCTAGGACTTAGCATTTACCCTCTGATTTTATCAGTTCACTTTTTGCTTTTACCTGCTTTGTTTCCCAAGTGAGTCGTCCTTATCTGTTTTCTCCACGTGGTTTTTAAGGGCTATGGGGGATTGCCTTATGTGAAAGGGCCTTCACTGATCTAACTGCCCCTGAGAACAGATAGCCGTATTATTTCCGATTTTCCCTAATGCAACAGTCCTTGAATGAACATAGTAATATCCTTTTTTTCTGCTTTGTTGAAGTATAATTGACAAATAAAAATGGCATCTATTGAGGGTGTACAGTGTGGTGATTTGATACGCATATACATTGTGAAATGATTACCACAACCAAGGTAATTAACACATCACTTCACACAGTTACATGTGTGTGGTGATCTCACATCTTTTGGTACACTTCCGTTTACCCACAATAAGATGCTAAAAGTAAAATTATCTTAAGACAAAGTGTACCATACTTTGTAAATTATCGATTATGTGTTACCAGCCTGCCCTCTAAGTGAGTTAGATGAAGATGGTCCATCAGCAGTTTTTAATTTTGACTTAGTTTTCATGTTGGTAAGCATACTACATACTTATGAGGAAAATTGACACAATACTTTAAAGTAAGAAGACAAATGTGAACTGCGCCTGGCTTTGCCACCACATCCACTGCACAGGACCCAGTAGCTTATCCCTGTGCTCATGTGGGCCAGGCTCACAGCTGCACACCCATGGGGAGCTGTGGGCCACAAGCCCCTCTTTTCTGATTTTTCATCATGGTAGAAAAACAGGGCAATGAAGATCTAATATTCATTCTTTGGTCTAGGTGTAAATGTCACTTTTCTTTGTGGGGGTCTTCTCTGACTCCCCAATCTATATTTCAAACTGTTTCTTTGACTCATTCACTGGGTTAAGAAGGCCTGAGCCCTCTGCATAGAAACTAGCACCCACGTGGTATCTTGTCCTTAGCACATCATGACAAACTAGGTCCAGATGCATTTGTCGATATGTAGCAAAAATTTCAAGACACACAATATATTGTGAGATTGTTATCACTTACAACCTGATTTCAAAATGAATCAATATTTTATATACACAGTAACCTGTATGCTCAGTTCAACTTTGTTGGCATCCTGATGCATCAGGTACTATAGTTTGGAACTATAATGGTTCGTTTTATGTGTCACCTTGAAGGGGCCCAGGAATTTGGTGAAACGTTATTCTGGGTGTATCTGTGAAGGTGTTTCTGGATGACGTTAACACTTAAGTTGGTAAACCAAGTAAAGCAGGTGGCCCTCCCCAATGTGGGTGGGCTCCAGCGAATCAGTTGAACAAACAATTGGACCCCAGGGCCACCGTGGTCAAACAGAGGCCCCTCAATTGCCAAAGGCAAGGTGGATGTGGATACCATAATGGACAGCAGAACATACCAGCAATCAGAACAAGATGCTTATTGGTGACAGATGATTCAATTCAATGATCCAGGCCATTCTCAAATGCCTGCTAGAGCTCCACACTAAGTATTGAGAGTTATGCAAAATGAGTGCCCTCATTTGCTTCCAAGGTAGTCTGTGTGCCCACGATTGGTTCGCAGTGAGAATTGCTGAGTGGTCATGGTGCAGGTGGAGTGTATTGGGAGTGAAGAGTGATTCATCCAATCCCAGGGAACTAGGGAGTCTTCCCATAACAGCAAGCGTGACTCTATGGGTCATTTCATGTAGGGATTATCATACCACGCTCTTTACTAACCAGGTTCTTCTACTAAAATGCCCACTTCCTTTCCTGAGAGCTACATAAGCATTAGTCAAGTTTGGCAAAAAGAAGCTCATGAGATATCACTTGAACATATAGACAATGAAATAGAAAAATCCCATAAACATATTATATATCTTATATATCACATTTAAATAAAACTAAAGGAGCAATCTAATATTAAAGTTGTGAAGTAGTTTTCCAATTATAATTGTAGTAATGATCATTTGAGAAAACTTTAAAAATTAAAACAATTAGAAGACAGTGAAGAGGGAATTAAAAACTAGTCATTGTATTACCCAGGAAAATGGTCACTAACATTTTGATATATTTGTTCCTAGGACTTGTTTATACATACATAGATGATTTTTAAATATGATCATGGTAAGAGTACATATAAAATTTTATATCTTTTCACTTAATATTATATATATGACCATTTTCTTATATCATCAATGTTAAAAACCTAATTTAAATAACTGCATGATATTCCAGTTTATGGGGATGCCGTTTTCTTACTGTTGGATTTTTAGGAAACTTCTTAATGAATACTATTATAAATAGTCACTGCAAATATTCAGCAATGTTTCTTCTTCTTCTTTTTTCCTTTTTAGATGCTGCCTCAGGTTTATTTGCACAAATAGTACAGGAACACACCACCTCCAGGCAGACAGCAGCCCAGGGGTCGCTCCAGTCCCTCCGTCCTCACATGGGCAGACAGAAGCCTCTACTGTGGAGCCCTGATGGGGGCCTGGGCACATTGGGGAGCCTGAGCCAGAGCTGCAGCCTCAGCCTGGGGCTTGGTTTGAGCCTTGGCCTTGGCCTTCGGCTGGTACAGCCTGATGCCCTTGGCAATGTGGGCACAAGTACATTTCCCAAGCTTGGGGCAAGTCACATAGGCAAGTCAACTGAACCTGCAGCTGTCGCCTGTTGGGATCTTGGGCTTCACCTCCTTGGGCTTTAGGAGAGCTAATAGTCTTGGCGGATGAGCTCACGTCCTTGGCCTTGTTGGCCTGCACCTTCTTCAGCCCTGTCTTGTTGTGCTTCCTGGAAAAGCACATATTCCTCAGAAACTTGAGGTCTACCCCTTTAGAGATTAGTATCTTTGTGATCGGGTTTCTTGGCACCCTTCCTGGGCCATTTTCGGGACTGGATGTGCATGGTGTGGTTCTTGGACTTTGTCATATCTGCACGGACGTCCGCAGCTTCCAAAATGCCTGGGACCGGAAGAGAAAGAGTTTCAGTGCCATTTCTTAGGAGTTCCTTTAGAGACACCTTAGACCAGGTCCTCTGAGATGCAGAAACATGATATTAGAAATGCAAGAGATTTCTCAGAGAAGTACTTGGGGGTGGGGGGGAGTGGGGGGGCGGGGGAGCTGGGGGCAGCCGGAGGAGCTGTGCCACGGCCCTGCAGGTCTAGTCCTGCAAAGGAGAGAGGAAAGGAGAAGCGCTGGGTGGACAAGTCTGAGACTGAAGTGCCCTTCTGAGAACAGTCCAGAAGTCCGAATGGGAGTAGTCAAGCCAAAGCGCCCATCGCAGGGGCCCTGCATCCCCTGGCCGGAGCATCCTGCCTGAGCATCTCTGCCGTGTTCGGCCACTGGCTGCAGCAGCCCCAGGGAGCGTGTGGCCTCCGCTGGACAGCGGGGATGCGGTTCAGAGGGCAGCAGCTGGGGCTCCCCGTCCGTTCCGCCTGTGGCGTTCAGCGAGCGGAGAGGCGCGGTTTTGTGACCACCGTGCGAGCGATTGCTATCAGTGGGGTTCTAACTTCTAAAGGCAGAACCGATTTTAAGGCTTTTCAATAATATTCAAAGTTCTTTTCCTGTTTCAATTGTGAGTATTCAAATTTTTAATTTAAAACAAAACCTCCCTAATCTCTCTAAATCTTGGGACCATCTGTTCCTTCTTAGAGACCCCCCCCTTCACAGCTGGGTGGGTTCTTGATGCCTCTTGTGAAAATCTTTGCAGTTGTCTTGTGATCATTCTCTGCTTCCAGGCACCTCGTCTTATCATCTATTCTATACTCCACTGCTAGGATTCTTTTACTAAAGCTCAATTCTGACCTGCCAAGTCTCAGCTCAGAAATCTTCCAAGGGTCAAAGATATAGAGTACTAACCCAGATTCCCCAAACATTGCTAATTATTGGATGCACTGTTTCCTAGGCATGTGTATTTTGTGTCTGTTTAATTACATATGTATATTAGTTATTCATTGGCCCTGGCTGGTTTAGCTCAGTGGATTGAGCGTCGGCCTGCGAGCTAAGTGTCGCTGGTTCGATCTTCCAGTCAGGGTACATCAGAGAAGGAAAACTCTGACTCCAAAAAACCTCCGCTGCCTTGCGGCATACCTCTTCAGGGGAAAGGCTAAGGGAGTAAACCCCGACAGAAAATCCGGAGCCGGAGTCCCTAAGGCGGTTTGACGTTGTAGTCAACACCGGCAACTCCTGCGGCGCACCTGAAGCCAAGCTGTATTGACTCCGTCTTTCCCTTGGACCCTTCAGCTGCGAAGAGAGGGGGGGTCTGCTGCATGGGCAACAGCAGACCCTCCATATCACCCTGCCCAGGCTCTGTAGCTTCAGCGTCATCGCAAGATGTCGATTCAACACGCGAGGAGACAGATACGATGTCACTCCCGAGTCGGACTGCACAGCCATTCTCGGTGGTGCAGATAGACTCTTAAGAAGCTACACCATCGTCTCTCGAGACGGACGGCTGCCGACGACGACAATTAGTTATTCATATATACTATATATGTATTTTTAAAAATATTACAGTGTTTCAACATTTTAGGAAACCTTCCTCATTGGGGAAAGACTAGCTCATTTCTAGAAACGATCAAGGACCCCAACTGGAGTTTGCTTGATATGCAAACTAACCCATCCAGACCCCAGGATCCTGACCTGGCCCGAGCTCCTCAGCAAGCAATAGTCCTCTGTCTGAATCATCCCGGGGCCAGGTACCAGGAGACCGGAGACCACCCCGTAGATCAGAGTCCACCCAACTATTCAAACTGGCCAGCCCTAGACTGTTCTCTCTGCCCTGCCCTGTCTTCCCTCAGCAACCCCAACAGAGGCCGGGGCCTAAGCTCTGCGCTCCCTGACCTTCTGCTTCCTGTCCACCTGCGTGTTCCCGTGTGGCCCTGTGTGGTCCGCCCGGTGGGAGGATCTAGGACCTGGGAGGATAATGAACTTCGTGTCCCAGGCCTCTCCTCTGTCTGCTCTGGGGCTGCACCTGACTTACCACCTCCTAAAAGAGTACAGAACAGGCTGCCATAACACATACCACAAGACTGGGGGGCTTAACACAGCAGAAATCTATTTCCTCACAGTTCTGGAGGCTCAGGGTCCAAAGTCAAGGTGTAGTCAGGGTTGGCCTCTCCTCAGGGTAGAGGGAGAATCTATGCCATGGCTTCCTCCTAGTTTCTGTAGCCCCCCCGAGTTCCTTGGCTTGTAAATGCACCTCTCCAATCTCCAACTTCACAAGGCACTCCCCCTGTGAGTCTCTTCCTCTGGCCATATTCTATAAAACACCAGTCAGAGTAGACTAGGGGCTGATCCTACTCCAGCGTAACTTCATCTTAATGTAACTAATCACATCCGCAACCATACTGTCTCCAAGGTGACATTCTGAGGTACTGGGGGTTAGGACTTTATTTACCTTTCTTATTTTTGGTGGGGCGGAGCAGGCCGGGGGGAACATAACTCAACCTGTAATAGTGGGATACTATAGTAAGCTCCCCAGTGAACAGTAAAATAAAAAAACGACAATAATATAGATTTTAAGTAAAGCTAATATATTCCATTTAAAAGGATATTACTTTATTCTAACACTATGTACTCCTTACCCTTTTAGTACTGGAATGTTCTTTGTTTTGGTAAATGATAATAGTAGTACAAAAGATAAAACGTTTTTAAGGAAAAATAAAAAGCTCGCCATTTTTGGAAACATTTTTGAAATTTTACTTATTCAAAAAAAAATGTCCTCCAAAATCTTTTATCTATAGATCTTTATTAGGAAATCAAATTGAATAAGTGCCTTTAAAACGTGTTTTATTTGTTTGTTTTTAATTTATACCTGAACATTAACTATTCCTAAAGTAGGAATTTTAAAAGATTAGATAAAAATGTAACAAATAACATTTTATTTATTTCTTAAGGATATACCTGAAGAAATCTTGCTAAAATTATTATAAATAAATGCTTAGTGATAACAATGGGTTTGATCACCTCTTTTATTTTTGTGAATCATAGTTTAACACAGAAATATAATACCTGAAAACCAAATTACAACTCTAATTTATTTCTATATTTGATTATCATAGTTGTCAGGACTGAAAAATTACCTTAGGAAAGCACCCATCATGTAATATGTACTTAGGAGGACATTTATGGTTATTGATAATAGATGCATAAATTCATATGTTAAATACCTTTCCTGGTAATGTCAATTTTAGAGTTGGGCAGATCAGCAGCTATATTATTTTTAAACCCTATAGGACTATCTTGATTTATAGATCAAATGAAGGCGACAGTATAAATTCAATTAAACATCAGTAGAGCTAAACCCTCCCTGCCTCAACACAGACATCATGTTTAAGTAAAAAAAAAAAAAAACGGTTAAAAAACTAATATCATTAAAAATATTGCACAACTTAGATGCGTCCTCTAAATTCACTCCAAAATTTCTCTCTTATTTTTTGATAATTACAATATCACCATTAGGCAAATATAACAGCAATTCTTGTTGCAAGAAGGGGCCCACGGTGGCTGCTACGTTTCTTGGGTAGAGTAGTGGTAAAATAGGAATAGGTGATATGCATCGGTTCAAATCTCCTCCCATCATAAACATTTCAATTGCTGGAGGAAACTAGGAACTTTACGGTGCACCTGGCAGATGCTGTCTTAACCAATAATCAAAGTTAGCCTCACCAGTAATAACACACATGGACATCACGGACCACCCGATGTGATGACCGGATGAGAAGGGTGCTCTTGTAAAGTTCCTGCCCAAAAATGTATGATGTCAGTCAAATCACGAGAAAGCATCAGGCAAACTGAAACTGAGGGGCATTCCACAAAATAAATGACCCCTGCTCTTCACAGCTGAAAAACAAAGACGAGAAGCCCTTACAGATTGGAGGAGCCTAAAGCAGCGTGACAATGAAATCAATGCGGGATCCTGAATTGGATCCAGGACCAGAACAAGGATGTTAGTAGGAATGGCAAAATTGCAATCAGGTCTGTGAATTAGCTGATGGTACTGCATCAGTGTTAATTTCCTGATCATCGGTATAGATCATTGCAATGTGGTTAGGTAAGACGCTAACATCAGGGGAAGCTGGGTGAGGGGATGTGAAAATTGTACTATTTTTGCAACCTTTCTCTAAGCTTAAATTTTTTTCAAAATAAAAAATCTGAATATACTAATAGAATTGATAATATCTTCAATGTCATGTGGATGTTAGAGACGCAGCCCTGTAGAGTACTCAGCTGTACATTCTGTTCCAGACTGTGCTCCCTGGTCCTATGCTTCTGCCTAAGCTCTCCTCACCATCAGACATCCGCTCCACAGTTATCTGAGAGCCTGCTTATGTGTAAAGGTACCTGGTGTCTACAACTGTTGAACTAAATGCTATCATTGCCATCCTGCCTCTCACTATAGGCTGCTGGACATCACTCCAAATTGCTCTTTCAGGAGGGTGATGATTCCAAATTATTCTCCTCAAAACCCCAGAGAAGGACAGGTGCTATATTCTTACAACCCTTTAATAGAAGCAAAAGTCCAATATGTCAAATAGTTTGAATACTTTGAGTAAAAGGCTCAAGCATGTCTGCCCTTCTCTTTAGCCACATTCTTAGGTTTATTAGATCCAAAATCATCTTTGATGAATTCTTC
Organism: Furipterus horrens; assembly: GCF_987537825.1. Classification (NCBI taxonomy): domain Eukaryota; kingdom Metazoa; phylum Chordata; class Mammalia; order Chiroptera; family Furipteridae; genus Furipterus; species Furipterus horrens. Next base: position 209,631,099 of record NW_028327172.1, on the reverse strand, counting down.
ATGTTGCCCAAGTTGAGTGGTCTGTTTCATCCTCAATGCTGAAGTCTGCAGAGAAGACTCGGCAGAATGTCCAAGGACATTCTCTATAAGCAGGTTGTTCTGATGGTTAATTTTGTGTCAGTTTGACTGGACCATGAAATACCCAGGTATTTGATCAAAATGTTATTCTCCGTTTCTGTGGGGGTGTTTTTGGATGAAATTAACATTTAACTTGGCGAAGTTAGAGTAAAGCAGATTATCCTCTCTAATGTGGGTGGGCCTCATCCAGTTAGTTGAAGTCCTGAATAGAATAAAAGACTGACCTCCTCCAAGTAAGAGAAAATTCTCTAGCCAACTGCCTTTGAACTTCATATGCAACATCAGTTCTTCTTGCCTGACAGGGATATAAATAAATGCATTCATTAGGGTTCTCCATAGAAACAGAACCAAGGGTATGGATCTGGATCTGGATGTCTCCTGCTCTGTTTCTCTGCAGAACCTTGACTAATGCTGTTGTTCTATGTGTTTCTAATATAAGAGGGTTCTCTTGTCATTTTCTTGCTTTCAGTAGGCATTCTGGGGAGAGGACAGAGGGCAGCACATTTGGGGTATTTTTGAGTCTGATTATAATGATCCCACAATACTCCATTGATTAACTTTGAAGCTTCTACTTGAAAATGTAAAATGCATTTCAACATTCAGGGAAATGTCTGAAATATTGACTAAAGTACTTTAAATATAAATTCCTCTTGGGCTTTCAGAAACATATGGGCTATATACATATCCACTGCTAGCCATATTTAACAGAAATATGCTTATTTCTTAGCCTTATTTAGAAAGGAAGCCTGTGGCCTGAGCTGGGTAGCTCAGTTGGTTAAAGCATCATCCCAATACGCCAAGGTTGTGGGTTTGATTCCTGGTCAGGAAGCAATCAAACCAATGATGCATAAATAAATGGAACAACAAATCTCTCTCTCTCTCTCTCTCTCTTTCCTCTCTCTCTCTCTCTCTCTCTCTCTCTCTCTCTCTCTCTCTCTCTCTCTCACCAATTTTTTAAAAAAGGAAACTTATGGTTTTTGTTTTATTTTCCCAGTTAAAGGACATATATGGGTTGCCACCTCTCTCCTGTTATCAAGTAATTTTACCTCTGGAGCATCTACTAAAGCACAGTATTTCCTAAGACAAGTTAAGCATCTCAGTATCCTTTTCGTCACTGTATAAATGGCAACAGTGGTGTCTTAGAATTTCACAACATGTCAAGCTTCAGTAGTCAACGTGGTCAGTGACCCGGATCTTAGATCACATTCCCTGTAGAGGACTATATTTTTCTGAGCCTACGATGTTGAAGACACTTCTCTTTTACTGCTAAGGTCTTCATGCCTGCTCCTTTGCTTCAGCTTCTGCTATGTTAAAATCTAAGACATAATTCCAATTATTTTGCTGTCTGTGGATTTTTGATGCCGCTTTCAGTAGTTTTAAAAATAAGCTTGTCATGTACTGGGACCTAATTTGATGGCCCATTTTTCTTGCCAATGTGTTTTCTATAGGGGGATTTTAACTATACATTTTTGCTGCCTAAGGTGATGGTGAAGTTGAATAATTACCCAAGATCCAGGTTTGGGGGTTCTGGAAGGCGGTGGTGGTATTGGCCTGGGTGTTCCAGCTTTGGAAGCTAAACAATGACTCTGAGGGAACGGGAATATTGGTTGATGTGGCCAGTAGGTGGTAAACAAGAAGTGACCCATCTACCCCCATGTCTGGAATAGGATGGCTTGTTTGGAATTAAATAATGAAAACAGGCAAACACAATCCAACAGGCTGAGCAAATATAAGGAAAGACTCTGTCGATCATAAAGGGTATTAACCATAGGATGAAGACCCCCTGCCCCCGTGACAGGGTTAACCATGTGTCTGCGCTGTGTCAAACAGTGCATGTGTCATCCCATGTAGCCCTATGACAATCTGAGGAAGTGGGTACTGTTATCTTATCACCCAGTTTTAGATAAAGGGCTATAAGACTCAGATAAAATGTCACTTGTCCAAGATCATAGAGTTAGTGGGTCACTGAGCCACCATTTGAACTCTCTTGTGTCATTGCAATATCTGCTCTCTGAAGCAGCATGTTCGGTGCCATCTGCAGCCAGAAGAGTAACTAAAGCAAACACTGGTTGTGCCATTCAAGAACTTCCAGCAGAAAAGCACCCCCAAATTCATGGTGACCTGGCAGCCATCAATATCTCAACTATGAAAATCAGAATATTGAACATTTTCAATGTTCTTCACTCAGTTCCCTTTTAGTTACGCTCTGCTCACTGAGCATGTGACTGGGAAAGATTTGACCTCCAGTTCTGTTTTATTAGGGGAAAGTCGAGTCACGTATATCTGCCCAAGAGATGTGGTTCTTGCTGTCAACTGGTACGTGCCTATCCTGGCTTACATGTGCCAGTCTCTTGACATGGCTGAGGTAGGTCAGCCTCTCTCAGTCCATTGCTTTGGGATGACTGATAAAACATCCAAATCCCAAACTTGCTGGGCTATAGGCCAAACAACTTGACAAAGCCACCAGAGTTTCTGCCTCTCTGTGAGGTGTGTATGGCCACCCAAGACCAGACTGTTAGTCCTGAGGTCATTACCTTTCTTTAGTTACTACTTGATATATCTCAGACATTTATCTATTAAATATCCACTTCAGACCAACCATTTTTAATTAGACAAAGTTTCTGATCTTGTTCCTTAATCAAAAGCAGCCCATTCCTTTTCTGGACATTTCCTCACCTTTAAGGAGTCCTAACTGAAGGTGACTTCCATGGGTAAGCATGTGAACTGGGGAGCCCTGGTGTGACTGCCCCATCGCCACCTGCTTCCCTCTAGTGGCAGCTTCAGCGATGGCAGGTACACCTGTGTAGTAAACTGTAAATCATACCACATGACACCTTGGTTAAAATCTTCCAATATCTCCCCATTACTTAGAATAAGACCCAACTATTTACCAGGCTCTATGAGGTCATGATTATCCGGATCCTGCTTCCTTCTCTGACAGCTTCCATCTCTTTTCTCCCCACAATATGTCCACTTTCAGTCTGACTTCAAATATGCCACGTTAGTGCAGCCCTTAGATTCTTTGTACTTCATTTTAGTCTCTAGAGTTCTCTTCCTACAGCCTCTTTAAGCCTAGCTTCTGCTCGTCATTCATTTCTCGGCTTAAACACCACCTCTTCGGGGAAGTCTTCCCTAACCACCCAGCCTACAGACACCCACTTCCTTCATCACGTTGCCAGAGTGTGTTATTTCTTCACGGTACTCCTCGCCACCTGACTCTCTTTTGTTTATCTTTATGTTTACATCTTTGCAACTTAAATGGAAGCTCCATGCAAGAACAGAGCTTGTTTTGCTTTAGCTCTCTATTTCCAGCATTTATAAGGCTACTGGCACAGAGTGCAGAGGCGTTCAGGGTGCACCCTTTAAGGAGGGGATTCTGCCACCCTTCCACCCAGCATCCATGCCGAGAGAACTACTCAATTTCACCGCATACAACAGCACTGAGAGGACAATGTGCTACAGTAACCCATATGCAAGAATAACTCTCAGGAAAAGAGCTACTTGTAAAGAAGTACGAGATATTGAAAGACAAATACCATATGATCTCGCCTATCAGACGAACCTAATGAAAAAAACAAACAAGCGAGCAAAATAGAACAAGATGCATGGAAACAAGGAACAGACTGACAGTGACCAGTGGGGAGTGGGGAGGGAAAAAGGAGGGAAAGAAGGGGAAGGGACTAGACAAAGAGCCCCTGTAAATGACCCACAGACATGCACATCAGAGTGGGGATTGATGAGGGGCAGGGCAGGGAGAGTAACGGGGGGAAAATTGGGACAACTGTAAAAGAACAACAATAAAAAAAAAGGCAAAAAAGTACAAGATAATTTTTAAAGGAGAGTATTCTTATAATATTGAAATGGGGGGGGGGATCTGAGTGGAAAAGATGTCCCAAAGCTAAACATGGACCCAGAAACCCAGAAAGAAAAGATTGACAAGTCTGGCAATAAGAAGGCTAAATGTCTGTAAGACACGGTAAACCAAGTTCAAAGGTAAGCGGAACATTTGGTGAAAATAGTTGCAAAATGAGTAATCAAAGATTAATAATATTAGTTTTTATTTAATTTTAGAAATCAATAAGAAAAAGCCAACAATGCTATAGAAAGTGAACATGAGACCGCCACAAAAATAATTCGTACCACACAGAGGCCGGTAGGGAATGTGGAAAGGCATTAGACCTCGCTGGTAATCAAGAAAATGAAAATCAGCATTGAATTTTTTTTCTATTATGAAAAAAAAAAGAAATAAAAAAGACCCAAAGCTGCCATGGATGCGGAAAAATGGCCACTGTTCTCATAGGGAAGAGTGTAATGAGTCCTGTCTTTTGGACGCTGAGTTGTCAGTATCTACCAAAATTTATGCGGCACGTGTACAATAATTCACAGGTAGGTATTTCAAATGATTGATATACCTTTGAATGGGAGGGAGATGAAGTACTTTTCCTGCTAATTGCTCATCTCTATTTTTTTTTATTCTGAACGTGCCCCTTCGTGGCCTTTGCCTGCTTTTCTACCATTAGCTGGTTCCCTGGCAAGTTCTGGAGAGGCAGAGAAGCACAAAGAGGGCACTGAATTTGGCTCCGTCGTCCAAGGACTATTGGGCTCTTTCATTGTTTCATTCTCTGTAGCGCGGCCGCGTGTCCTGAATAGTAATATGAGTCCGATCGTTTCTCAGCAGTGACGCCCCCCCACCCCGAAACTTGCATCTCTCATAACTTGCTAAAAGGATGTAACGATTGCATCGATACTTTTAAATGCAGTTTATTATGCATTTCTTAATTGAGTTAGCAAACATTTATGGACTACCTGCATTTGCCAGGTACTGCTTTGGCCGTCCTTCCTCAACCTTTTTGATCTTCTTATAAAATATGCACAGCTTCTTAAGATGCACTGGTTGAGGAATCGAGGCCAGCCATCAGGGTCCACAGAAAAGATGCCCAGATTTGCATGCTGACGCATCTGAGCCAGAAGGAAAATTCTGTTAAAATTTTAAAAAATAGAATCTAGAAAACTCTAAAATGTTCCATGTATTGTTAAGTTAAAAACAAAAGTTAACAAAATGCTATGCATATCATTTTCCCATGTTTGCTAAAAAAAGTATATTTATAATTTTTATGTATATTTATATGAAAATTTCTGGAAGAATATATGCAAAACTTATTTTCCTAAATGATGGAATTTCAGATTTTTATCGCTTTTCTTTCTTATTTTTTCTAAATATCTGCTATTAATATGTACTATGTGATAAGCTCAGAAATGAAAAATAGTTAAATACAGAATACAGTTATGTAACTGTAATTAATAGTTAAATACAGAAATGTAGGCTCTGTAACCAAATGTCCAGTTTCCTTTCAATTTTTTTCTGTCACTTCCTAAACTTATGAAGTAGAAAGTTAGTTGTTAAAAGTTACTTAGCTACTCTTAGTTTCTTCACCAGAAAATAGTAACAATAAATAATAAATATCCCCATAAGTTCTTGGTTTGAATGAAATGATATCAAGTAAGAAAAGCCCTAGTGCATAGCTTCACACTTAGTAAATGTCCTCAATATTAGTTCTTTTTTTTTTCCTTTCTTTCTTCTTATACAGGCAAGTGCTAAAGTCAGTTAAACACGAGGGAGTCTACAAAAGCCATAGCCAAGCACCAAGAGTTGTTAGGAGAGTCCTACTTCCAAATATTTTATTCTATTGCCAGACTGTGCATACTGGTTTTGATATCAGATTCATGGTTTTCATCAGGCTCATGTTCCTTCGGTCATTTTTCATAACATCTCATAGTTTGGACCACTAACTCTGTGCCATCCAACCTTCTGAAAGGAGAAAGTTAGCTCTGAGAGTCTGACACAGGGGCCATCCGCAGCTTCAGCCTCATTCATGGCCAAAGCCCCCTACACAGTTAGTTGGGGTGTTACCTGCCTTCATTGAGGGTTAGGCAACCTTAGTAAATTGTCATGGTAAAGAGCTTCACAATAAATATGTATTTTTCAATCCCAGTAATTTTAAGAATTAAATATTCTTTAAATAAGGAAAATTACAAAGTACATTTCATAAAGCAAAGAGAACACTGATACTGAAAGTTAGTAAAATTTCACCAAAAAAGAAAACTACAAACTATTCATGTTAATAGATACTTATGCAAAAATCTTCAATAAAATATTAGCATATAGCTCATTTAAAAATATACATTAAAACCATGTGTGCATATTTTAGCAATGCAAAAGTGGTTCAATATTAGGAGTTGTATAATTCATCATATTAATAGATCTAAAGAGGAAAATTGTGTAATTATTTCCAGAGATGAAGAAAAGGCATGTACCAAATTTCATTTATGAAGTTTACACACATATTTAAAAAAACAATAAAATAAGAATTGATGGATACTACCTTGACATATATAAAAATTACATATATAACATTAATAACAAAGACAGATATTTTTCATTAAAATTAGTAATAAAAAGAGTGATGGCCACCATCTCCATACACAGATGCTCATGTAATCCATTGTTATGTAACCACTGCAATGATTAATACTTTCAACAAAATGTTACATAGCAGTGAACTTCACCTTTCTTATCCTTGATTTTAGTGGAAAAGTCTCTGCCTTTATTGTTAAGGTTATGTGCAATTTTAATATTAATTAATATAATAGAATACAACTAATGAACAATTAATACAGTAGAATTTTCTGTAATTAATATGTTAATACATTTTTTAAAAACTCCTTCAAAATGCAGACATAGGAAAACAAAAGTCATACCATGTTCCTGGCTAGAACGACTCAACATCAGAGAGATGCCAGTTTTCCCCAGGTTACCTTACAAAAACAGAAAGCAAGCCCATAAAAATACCACCAGATTTTTTTTTTTCAAGCTAGACAAGTGGGTTACAAAAGTTGTCTGGAACTAGATTTTACAAGCAAGAGTAACCAGAAAAAAACCCTGGGCGAGAGGTTCTAGGAGGGACGTTAGCCCTGTTAGACACTGAAAAGCTCTGCCAACCCTTCCTAAGTATAAAAGGTGGGATTGGTGCATGTATAGGCAACCCCATGAAACTGAAAAACAAAGAAAGAGACACAAATACCACTGCAAGGTTTGTCTATAATAGACGTGTCTTCTCAAACCAGTAAAGATCAACTTTTGATAAGTAGCATTTGGATAACTAGATGGTCATACAAGAAAGAGGTGATGTATCTATTTCTTACACCATACACCACGATAAATTCTAAATGGATAAAAGTTTTAAGTGTGAAAAACTAAAACACAATTTAGGGTTAGAAAAAATTTCCTATTATTAAAAATTCTAAAGAACCATAAGAAAAAAAAAAAAAAAACTATGGAAAGAAAAAAAAAATGGCCTAGAAAAAGATACCATAAGCCAAGGGGGAAAAGTCAAACTGGGAAAAATATTAACACCTTGTATAACAACAAATTGTGTCAGTAAACATTCATAACATATTTAAGGCTTTAAAAAATGTCTTAAATACCAATAATTATAGAGAAACTAAACTAGAGAATAACAACAAAAACACAAGAAAAACAACCTGATGGAAAAATGGACAGAGGACCTGAGCAGACATTTCTCTCAAGAGGACACACAGATGTCCAACAGACATATTAAAAGATGCTCCATATTGGTAATTATCAAGGAAATGCAAATTAAAACCACAGGGAGAGATCAGCTCACACCTGTGAATGAGAATGGCCATCATCTGTCGGTGGGAATGCAGGCTGGTGGCACCACTGTGGAAAACAGTATGGAGGGTCCTCAAAATATCAAAAGTAGAACTACCAATTGACTCAGCAATTCTGCTCCTGGGTATTTATCCGAAAAAACCCAAAACACTGACTTGAAAAGTTATACGCAGCCCTACGTTCTTATGTATGATATATTGCAGCATTATTTACAATAGCCAAGATGGGAAAGCCACCTAAGCGTGCATCGGTAGATGAATGGGTAAAGAAGATGTGGTATAGAAATGCTTGGCTGGAGTTATTACTCAGCCATAAATAATAATGAAACCTTGCCATTTGCCACAACATGGATGGACCTAGAGGGTATTATGCTAAATAAGATAAGTCAGACAGAGAAAGGCAGACACCATATGATTTCACTTATGTGTGGAATTTAAAAAACAAAATAAATGAATAAACAACAGAAACAAATGCATAGATGCAGGAAACAAACTGATGGTTGCCAGATGGAGGAGGGGTTGGGGGGCTGGGTAAAAAAGGTGAAGGGATTAAGAACAACAGATTGGCAGTTAACAGAATAGTCATGAGGATGTAAAGTACAGCATAGGGAATACAGTCGATAATTTTATACCAACTATGTATGGTGCTAGGTGGGTACTTGAAATATCGGGGGATCACTTTTTACGGTATATAAATGTCTAGTCACTGGGTTGTACATCTGAAACTAACATAATACTGTGATCCCTCATTTATGGCGGGTATTACATTCTAGACCGCTCGCAATAGGTGAAAATCCGCGAAGTAGGAACCTTACATTTATTTTAGTATTCACTGTACGGTACCGCAAAATCCCACGATATAGCAAAAAATCCGTGATAAATAATTAAATATAATATTTTTTTTAATCCCGCAATACAGTGAGGCCACAATAAGTGAATCATGATGTAGAGAGGGACTACTATACCGTATGTCAAGTGCAATGAAAAAAATTTTAAAGTTAACAAAAATTAAAAAATGTATATCTAAAGTAAAGAGATCAGAGAATGGATGAATGGGTCACTGAAAAATAAATTTAAGTGACCCAATCACAGGAATATTTGCTTACTTTAATTCATAATTTTTTTAAAAAGTCTGCTTTAGACTGAGATGTCATTTCTCATCTATTAGGTAGCAAATCGCAACTGTCTTATTAGTTTGGCAAGAATCCTAGGCTTTTTTAAAACAAGTAAGCACTTTCATATATGGCGTATGGAAATGCAGGATGGTACAATTCTTATAGGAGGAAATTTGGCAATAGCTAACAAAATTATATTTGCATTTAAACTCTGGTTTAACAATCCCACTTCTAAGAGTGCATCCCAAAGATACACTGGCAAAATAAAGAGAAGAAGGAAGGGAAGACAAGACTATTATTTCAAGGTTGTTTATTGCAGTATTAATTATAATAGTAAAAACATGAAAATGACTCAAGTGTCTATCAACAGGAGATTGAGCAAATAAATCCTGAGACATTTATACAATGCAGTAGCATGCTGCTTTATAGAAGAATAAAGAATAGCTCTATCTACCTACTACTAGAGAGCAATGCTGAGTATAAATTGTGTGAAGAAAAGCAAGGTAAGGAAAATGTGAGCAGTTTGCTATTTTTAAGTAAAGGGAGTATGGATAGATGTATATGTCTGCTTCTATTAATAAAAAAGCAAATGAGGGAAAGATAAACCACGAAATTAAAAGAAAATGGGTACCTTTGGGACATTGGTTGTTGATTTGACTTTGTTTTAGAAATTTGACTTTCAAATCATGCAAATAATTTACATAATTTAAAACAAAATTAAAAAATTTTTAAATCAATTACTAATAAATAACAGAAAGTAAAACAAAACAGATGAACTTCACTGTGTGCCCAGTTTATGTCAAATCCACAAGAGAAAAAGAATAAAGCACAGTAATTTGACTTTTAATCCTGAGTGGAATAAACCTTCAGGACAAAAAGAACTGCCGTCCCCGACAAAAAATGTGAACTTTTAAAAGTAACCTTATTGTTTATAGCAATGTTATTTTGAGACTGTCATATTTGTATTGAGTAATAATGCAATTGAATAATTATGTGAAATGTAAATTTTCTCACAACCATGAAGAAAGAACTATGAAACAAATAACCCATTTTCTTCAAAATAAATAAATGGTAGGAAAGAGAAAAAAACAATCTATAGATTAAAATAAATTTAAAACACCTATTAAACAGTTACAACATATGGACCTTATTGGTTTTGATTCAGACAAACAAAAATATTTTTCAAGGTGACATTTATAAGACAATTGGAAAGTAAATTAGACTGGATACTCAAAATCGATAATTTATTGCTACTTTGTTTATGTATAATAATGAAATAAGGTATGTTTTAAAAAGAGTTCTTACTTTTTTCACAAATATATTGAATTGCTTTGGGATAAAATAATACGATAATAAGGATTAGCTCATGATAATAAAAGACAGGGAAGAAAGCAGAAGTATAGATGTAATAAAATTGGCCATTAGCTATAATCATTGAAATTGAGTGATTAACACATGTTAATTTATTATATTATTCAATTTTGCTTATGCTTGAAGTGTTCCAAAATAAAATAATTAAAAAAATCAATATTACTATCTAAAAATAAATAAAAGGATTGCTAAAATTTGCTTATAAATAAAACATCAATTTACAAGATGAAACTAAAATCCTAAGGAAGAACTAGATTTTGTGATTTCATAACTTGAGTAAATTAAACACTAACTGTTAAGGCAAAATACAACTTCTAACAGTGTTTCCTGTGCACAAAGGCCAATCTCAAGGATACAAAAACACAAACTTCACAGTGAAGTGGCTGGGCTCTGAGGGCAGACAGCCTGGATTCAAATTCCTGCTCATCATGAACTTGAGTCATAAAATACACAGTGCTGAGTCGTTACCAGAGGGGAGGAGAGGTGGGGGGAGGATGAGGAGGGCAAAGGGAGTCAGATTTATGGTGCCATAAACAGACTTGACTTTGAGTGGCGAGCACACAATGCAATATACAGATAACGTATTATGGAAGTGTACACTCCAAACTTATATAATGTTATGAACCAGTGTCACCCCAATAAATGTTTTAAAATTTTGAAAAAATATATGAAGTACTTATAACAGTGACTGGAACATAGATTACACTTGGAAAATTTCAGCAATCATGTTTATCATCAGCCAGGGCAGTGAAAAGAGAATGAACCGACTTGAAATCTCAACCCTTCCATTTATGAATTAGGGACAAGTTATTTGGTTCCTTTTAGAAATCTGTGTGAAAGTGCCTTCTGTGTGCTAGTCCCCCAAAACTGGGTCACTGCTCTTGAGGAGGTAGCAATCTACAGTCTGTGTCCCCAGTTCTAAAACTGTTATCCTGATAGTCACAGATCATAATGCCTTGACTTAAGTCGTTTGTAAATGCAACAAAACAGGTTCCAATGATCGATATAGAAAAAAATCCCCAAAGCAGAAATAAAAATCCATGTTTTCAGCCCCTCAGTTAAATGCAAATAGTCGTAAAGAACCTTGGACTCCTGTTTTCCTCCTTTGCTCACTATGCCGACTGCTGGTGTTCATTTGCTCTCCGAAAGGACCTACCCACTTCTGGTGTTTCCTGGACGGGATTGTATTCATTCACGCACCGTAATTTGGAATATAAATTAAGCCCCACCCCATTTTTTAATGTGAAATGACCCTCGGGAATGCAGCACGTGTTCACCTTCCATTTATACATTCATTCAGTAAGTAGCTTTGAGTGTCCACTAACATGCAAGGAACAATCACTAGAGACAGACACAAATGAGCGTACATTTTAGCAAGAGGAAAAAGGCCAAAAGCAAATACGCTTTAAAATGAATACATTAGATACTATGTTAGATGGTGAAATGTGCAGTGGGAAAAAGTAGAGAGCAGGGAAGTGTAAAAAAGGTATTTAACATTTGCTGATTTATTTATTTTTGTGTTTGAGTTTTCTTGGTCTCTGTATATACTTGTCTATAAAACTTCCTCCAGGCCCTTCACGAACAATTGTTTCTGCAGACACTTACTTAGTTTATCAATAAACAAACAAACAAACAAGACAAAACAAAGATGGACCCAAGTGTGTGCTAAGAGATCTAGAAGAAGGGAACAGGGGTCTGAGTGGGGCAGCCGGAACAGAAGAAACCAAACCCTTGTTATGGTTTGATCTTCATTTCTTTGAGTCCCTGTTTTTGAGCTTCATACATTGATTTAGTAAAAATTTACGTTTTTGGAAAAAATCCTAAAGTTTGAATTCATAATATTAACATGTGGTGTCTTTCTTTCTTTCTTTCTTTTTTTTTTTTTTTTTGGCGAAACAACACACCTATTGCTTCAATAGAGTCCAGCAGAACTCCGGATTTCCACGTTGACTTCTGTAACGGGTTCTTCAGGGAGTGCCCTGAAACCCTGCTGGATCACAGCTTGGGTTGTTTTGCTTCTGTTGTTGTTATTTTACAATTCGCTTTCATACAGAGCGCATGCTCTTTGTTGCCTGCTAAAAATTCCAGACAGGCCCTGAATGCATGTCCAGAGCTCTCCACTAAGGGGCACCAGCATTGTTGATGCCGCTGGGTGCCAGAGAGATGGATTCCGTGCCTCCCTCTGTAGCTAGGTGCTACTGATGCCAGCCGCTCTCGTCTATCGGTCAAAGACGGGCAGCCTGTGAGTAAGTCTGATTCTCTCCTGGCAGGCTCCCAGTCATGTATGACTAATGAAGGGGACTTGGTTCAAAACTAAAGAGGCCTCCTCGCCTCTTACAAAAGTGCTGAGAAGTTTGGTGCCCTGTCTTAGCATTGAGCCCACCCCCTTCCCGCTTGACCATCTAGGTGGACTTTTCCTTTGCTTTGGGTTAACCCAGTTATTTGTGAAGGGGATCAGAATAAGCCACCCCAAAACATTTCACGTTGGCATTAGGATTATTTTGAACGGAAGGCCAAGTAGGAAACAGGAAAGACAGGAGAAGCTCTCTGGCCTGGCCCTTTTTGCCTAAAACAGGGCATAAAATTCCCTTTTGTAAAGGAAATGGACATGTGTCAAGCTGTCTTCTCTTGTCCAGGAAAAGGAAACAGACTCGGGCAATAACTCGTTACTTGAGAGGACTTGTGTCCACATAGCAAACCTTTTTGAGCAGCTCCGCTCACTCGACATTTCTTACTCACCTTCCCACAACGTACCCTCCCTCCCAAAGCCCCAAATGCCATCTTCCTTTGTCCAGCCTCTTCTTCACCTTTTATCACCCTTGGTAAAATTGGTGTGTAAGCCCTTGGGTCTCACTACCCCTTTGGGATTTTCTGTGAAGCTTCCATCTGCATGCTGAATTAACCCTGTTAATCTGTCTTTTCTCGGTTTAACTCACCAACTCCAATCAATGAACTTAAGATGGTAGAGGGGAGAGACTTTGTTTTTGCTTTTGATTTTCCATCTCCTACATTTGCAAGCTCAGTTGCATTAGGATCATCTGGAAATTTTGAAAAAATAGTGCCTAAGCCCTGCCTCGGTGAAACTGTGTATAGATAAGGGCTGGGTATCAGTATTTTGTGATGGTCTCCCATCTGGCCTCTGTGGGCCACCAAGAAGAGCAATTCAGGGGTTACAGCTTCACGGTGAGGTGACATATGCTTGTCTTGTCTCTGCTGTAGCTCTTCCAGCCAGCTTCTTTCTTTGAGTCACTTTTATAGTTTTCTAGAATTGGGGACTTGCCACTTAGTCATTAATTCCCCTGAGCATGGGCCATAATTATTCCTCTAATCATTAATAAGTAAAAAAGTCACAAGGAAGTCAGCCATGAGCTGGACATCAGGAAGCTGGGACTGTGGGGCTACTGGCTGCCACTATTGAACCGAGGGTCCTTATGACTTTGACTAAATTTAGCTTTGCATCCTATTTCTAAAAATCATATTTCTCTCTCTACGTCCCTCATAGACCTGGTCTTTCCCCTGGGTAATCAGCAACCCTCAAGGCAGCAGATGAAAATACAGTGAACCTGGCATGATCACACAGTCCAGGCCTCTGCAGGCTAAAATGTCACATCTTGACCTAAATTATGTTTCAGTTCCTGAGCCCTAAGGTGGAGTGACCCCCTGGCTACTTTCCCATGAGACCAGACAGAGGGACCGACCTCAGAGCTGTCCCCAAGACCTGGAGAAATGATTTATAACCCCGACCTCACATCCAACCAGCAGCTCCCAACATCACTTCGAAGCCCTTAACCCACAACGTCTTGTGATTTTGTCCTCTGTGATCTGTGACCTACAGACCATCAGAGAGTCGCGTCCTTCAGAGCGCTCGCTTCCTGCACTCTGCATTGACCTATTCAAAATAAATTATTTTCCCTTCTACACTGCCAACTCCTGGTCATGCATTTCTTTGGACCAGTGCATGCAGGTGAATGGTCTCAAATATTGGGGTTTGATAATAATATAGCTTGACTGGCATCACTGAGCAGTCTAAGGAAAGGAAGATATCATTTTCTGCATAGTCCACAGACAATCTTTCTTTGTTCTTTATATTCTGCCGGAATGAGAACCTGAATGTTTCCATGGTAACAAAGGCCACTTAATGGGGCAAAGGGCAGAGTAAACATGGCATTGGGCATCTAAAGTGATAAATGTCAAGCTTTTGTCTGGGAGGACCATTTTTGAAAAGTCCCTTCACACAAAGGTACTAAGAACGACATACAGGGCTGAAAAATCTCCCTTGATTAAAATCCTTCCCAGGCTTGCCATTGCTTGAAAGATGAAGTCCAAATTCCTTGACTTGGCATATTAGGCTCTGCACAGCCCGCTCCCAGATATTTATGTGTCTCCTCCTTCAGACATGCAGGTCCTTGGCTCAGCATGCCCTTCTCCACTCTCTCTCTTTTGATTGGCAAATCTTACTTTGTTCCTTCAGAGCCAGCTCATGTATCACTTTCTTGCAGCCTTGATGCCCCTATCAGAATTTATATCCCCACCCATACCCTCCATGACCCTTATACTATTATATTGATTGGTTTACATGTCTTTCTCCCCTATGAGACTGTAAGATCCTTCATGGCAACACTATGACATATGTTATTTACCTTTGCAACATCCAGAGCCCCAAAGCTGAAGACATAGTAGACATTAAAAGAAAGAAAAAGCTTTTCAAATAAATAATAACACCTAAGAAATATTCTTTCTTTAAAAATGTTGAACATGAACCAGAGCCTTTTAGACCTAATTTCTTATTCAAAGAAAAGACAGAGGTGAAGAAACAAGCAAAATGATATCATCAGGAAGATACTGTAATGTGCATGCTTAGGCTACCTGACCTTGTTTCTTTAGCATGACAATGGCATGAGAGAGAAGCAAAAGGGTAGGATGGGGACTCTTCTAGAATAAAAGAGACTTAAAAATATATTACAACCAAACACAATGTGTAACTATCTTATAAAGATTTTGAGAGATGATTGGGGAAATATGGGTACAGAGTATTAGAGTTATTAAGTTATTATTGCTCATTAGACATGTAAATAGTACTTTGGTTTATACGAAACATCCTTACTTAGGGGTAAAATAATGTGATGTAAAGAATTTTCTTGTCTGGCCAAGATGGAGGCATAGGTAGACATGCTTCATTTCCTTCCACAACCATAAGAAGAATTACATCTACCTCAAAACTAAAAACAACAAGAACTGCCAGAAAATTGGGCTGCATAGAACTCCAACAAACAAAGATCTAAAGAAGTAATACTCATTCAGACAGGTAGGAGGGGTGGAGCCGAGGTGGAGCCAGGGCAGGGAGAACCACAGTGGCAGCAGGGCACTGACTGTGGCCAACCAGTGGAAAGAGCAGTCACACGATATAGAAGCCTGGAGGAACACCTGGGGAAGGCTCCCCACCCCAGACCAGACCGCACAGCTCATGGCTCCAGTGCCAGGGAAAACAAAGCCTCATTGCTTCTTACTGTGAAAGCCACTAGGGGTCGGGGTGTTGAGGAAACTGCCAGTCCCAGTAGATCCACTGGCTTAGAGGGCCCACGTGGTCCTAGAATGTCTGCAAACCCACCCACCCAGGGAACCACAACCAGGGCAACAGCTAGAGGGGTGCCAGTCCCATATGGGAAGTGGGAAAAGTGTCTGGAAAAGGGACAAGTGCTGAGCAAGTGGCATTGTTCCCTCTGAGACCCCTCCCCCACATACAGTACCACAACATAGTAAAATGGGACCCCCCTGCACTGACAAATAACTAAGGCTCTGCCCCTTACAATGTAACAGGTGCAGTAACTTTACCTAAGACACAAAGGCAAACACAGGATGTTGTCCAGTTGAGGAGACAGAGAAGTATGGCCCCAAAAAGGGAGCAGATCAAGGTTCCAGGGGGAGAACTAAGCAATGAGGAGATAGCCAACCGAACAGATTCAGAGTTCAAACCTAGTGATAATGATGCTCACAGACTTGACAGACATGCTTCTATATAGCAAATGTATAAGGGAAGAAATGAAGGTGATACTAACTGAAACAAAAAAAAAATGCACATGAAACCAATGGTGAAGAGAAGGAAGCTGGGATTCAAATCAATGATTTGGAACATAAAGAAGAAATAAACAGTCAACTGGTACAGAATGAGGAAACAAGAATTTTTAAAAATAAGAAGAGGTTAGGAACCTCTGGGACAACTTTAAATGTACCAACTATCCAAATCACAGGGGTGGCAGAAGGAGAAGAGAAAAAGCAAGAAATTAAAAACTTATGTGAAAAAATAATAAAGGAAAACTTTCCAAATTTGGTGAAGGAGATAGACATACAAGTCCAAGAAGCACAGAGAGTCCCAAACAAGCTAGACCCAAAGAGAACCACACCAAGACACGTCATAATTAAATGCCAAAGATTAAAGATAAAGAATCTTAAAAGCAGAAAGAAAAAAGCAGAGAGATACCTACAAAGGGGTGCCTATAAGACTATCAGCCGATTTCTCAAAAGGAACTTTGCAGGCAAGAAGAGACTGGCAAGAAGTATTCAAAGTGGTGAAAAGCAAGGACCTACAACCAAGACTACTCTATCCTGCAAAGCTATCATTTAGAATGGAAGGGCAGATGAAGTGCTTCCTGGACAAGGTAAAGATAAAGGAGTTCATCATCACCAAGCCATTATTATATGAAATGTTAAAGGGACTTATTCAAGAAAAAGAAGATCAACACTATGAACATTAAAATGACAACAAACTCACAACTATCAACAATTAATCTAAAAAATAAAAGCAAAAACAAACTAAGCAAACAACAAGAATATGAACAGAATCATAGGTATGGGAATCATTTGGAGGGTTATCAGCTGGGAGAGGGAAGGGGGAGAATGGGGAAAATGATGCAGAGATTAAGGAGAATAATTGGTAGATACAAAATAGACAGGTGGATATTAAGAATAGTATAGGAAAGGGTGAAGCCAGAGAAATTACGTGCATGATTCATGGACATAAACTAAGGGCGGTGGGATTGCTGGAGGTAAGGGGGTGCTGGGTAGAGGGGAAAAGTTGGGACAACTGAAATAGCATAATCAATAAAATATGCTTTAAAAATAAAATAAAATAATTTTCTTTAAATCACTACAGCCAAATAAATAGAAAAATTGCTAAACATACAAGTAAGACATTCTTGGAGTATGAGATATAATTTTAAAAATACGCAAGTACATTTGGTCCCCTGTGGCTGGCACAAAGATTCTAAAACTCCTGGGATTTCCTGAGTATAGGACTGTCTTTTATTCACTCACGTGCCTTTCAACCACACCTAAGTTTATACTAATGAGGTGATTCACAGCAGTGTCGCGAGATGGCTTCAGGATAGGAAATGACCTCGGGATTAGAGGGTTAGAACTTTCAGCCCCATGCCCAACCTTTAGGAAGGAAAAAGGGACTGGAAGTTGAGTTCAATCACCAATGGCCAATAATTTAATCAATCATGTCTATATAATGAAACCCTGAACAATATTACATAAACCCTACATAAAATCCCTAAACAATGGGGTTCAGGGACACTTCCAGGTTGATGAACACATCTATGTGCTGGGGCAGTGTCCCACCTGTAGAGGGTGTGGAAGCTCTGCTCCGCCCCTCCCCACATATCTGATCCTATACATCTCTTCCACGTGGCTGTCCCAGGGCTGTATCCATTGTAACAATAACAGTAATTGCAAGTAAGGCACTCTATTTGTCATGCTAGTGAATTACCAAACCTGATAGGGGCTAGCCTGGGAACCCTCCGAACATTAATTGACCAGGCAGAAATTCAAGTAGCCTGGGGACCCTATTTGCACTGGTATCTGAACTGGGGAGAGTCTTGTGGGACTGGGCTCTTGATTTGTGGGATCTGGGTTCACTCCAGGTAATGTTAGAACTGAATTGAATTGCAGAACACCAGTTAGTGTTGGAGAACTGGAGAATTGGTTGTTATAGAGAAATGATAAAATGCAGATAATCATTGAACCTGTGGGATGGGTGGGTATATGATAATTTTTAAACTAGTCTTTCTTTTTTGGTGTGTTTCAAAACTTTCCTAACGAGAACATTAAAAACTGAAAAGAACACTCTTTCCGAATTTATTTGCCTGGTCGAAGAGAACACTTGCAAATGTAAACATCCTGGTAAAATGTATGGTTTGTCATAGTAATTTAAATTTGCATCTCTTTTATGACTAACGATGTTGAACATTTTTATATGTGTTCATTGTGCACTTGTATATTTTCTTTGTAAAGCAACATTCCGAGGCCTTCTTCCAAGGGAAATGAAGACATCCACCCACATAAGGGCTTGTACAAGAAGGTTCAGAGTGGCTTTATTCAAAATAGCAAAAATAAATAAATAAAGGAAACAACCCAGATGTCCACCAGCAGGAAAACAGAGAAAGAGATGATGGCAATGGAATATTATTCACTATTGTTACCTGCAGTAACATAAAATGGATGTTAAGAACACGGTGTTGAATAAAAGAAGCCAGATACCCAAAAAATGCACATTATATAATTTTACTAGGAATTTTGAGACCAGGCAAATTGACCTGTATGTATCAAGATGAACACAGTGGTTGCCATAGGCAGATGAATGGAAAAAGGTAGGAGGGAGCTTTCTGGGTGACAAAGAGTCTATCTTGAGTGGGCTATTTAGTACACAGGTGTCAGAGTTCATCAGATTCTACACTCAAAATCTGTGCACTTTGCCCTATATAATTATACCGAGAGAGGAACAGAGAGAGAGAAGGAGGGAGAGAGAGAAAGAGAGAGAGAGAGAGAAAGAGAGAGAGAGAGAGACCTAACCCAAATAAATGCATTATTAGTAGTGGGATTTCAGACATCAGTAAGGGAGGTACATTAAGGTGGAAGGACACATCTTCCTGGTCTTTCTGTCAGATGTGACCATGTGATCCCGTAGTCACCCTGAGAAATCTGAATTCTCCTTTGCTTAGGCATCACTGCAGAGCGGCAAGCCACCCCCGAGATCTGAACTCCTCTTGCTGCAGTCACAACCCAGAATTCTTCATGTGACACCATGGAAACAGCACCAGCTTTCTCTACAGGCTACACAAGTGACCCTCCTGACCTCCTCCTTGGATGGAGAAGCAGAAATATTATTAGCAGTAAGTGGGTTGTGTTTGACTGCAAGAAACACAGTAGACAGACATATGGTAATTCTCAGTTCTAAGAGTTTACCCCATGGAGTTCAGGATCCTCAATTCATATAACTTAGAAATGAAGGCTCAGTCATCAGAAGGGCTAGGTAAAAAGAAAAAATGCTACTTGGATTTTGAGATAACTATTTGTTTTCATGTAGAAATACACAGTAGTATTTGTTTAGAGCACAATAAAAGGTGTCAATCTTCCCCAGGTACATTAGTTTTCCGGGGCTGTCAAAACAAAGTACCACAATTCAGGGGTTAAAACAACTAAAATTAATTTTCTCACAGTTCTGGAAGCTAGAAGTCCAAGATCAGGGTGCTGGAAGGGTTGATTTCTATCTGAGGCCTCTCTCCTTGGCATGTAGATGGCCGTCTCCTCCCTGTGTCCTCACATGGTCTTCCCTCTGTGTGCGTCTGAATTCTCTCTCTTCCTACCAAGATACCCATCATATTAAATTAAGGCCCTCTTATACTACCTCCTTTTAACTTAATTAACTCCTTAAAGGCCCTGTCTCTCTATACAGTCACATTTTGAGGTACTGGGGTTAGGAATTCAATATATGAATTTTAGAGGACATAATTCAGCCTATAAAACCAAGTAAAGTAGGTAGGGTCCTCACTTTGCTCATACGAAAAATGAACCTCAAGAAATTATGGGGCTAAATCAAGGCCTCTGATCTGGTAAGAAATGAAGATGGGTGTGGTGGACATACCCCTTGGACCTCACCCTTTGAATGCAGCCTGGCTGACTTCCAGCTGCCAGTGTCTGAACCTCCTCCATGAGGGACTTTGGGCACTTTGCCTGCCTCTCAGCAAGGGGTGCCACAAATGACCAACCCCAAGGAGCAGCCCTCAATCAACTACTGATGGAAGTAGGTGTATAAATATCCCAGCTCTATCGATCAAACTGCTTGAACTTGTGGTGTTTGACTATTTCAACCAATGAAAATGGCAATAGCAGAAGTATATGTATATGTGTACACAAAAAATACATATATGTGTATGTCATACAAACATAATATACTTTTTATAATGTAAGGAGGCCACCCACCTGAACTTTTTAAAGCAAACGTCTTTGTGTTTCTCCTCTTCATTAAATCGTTCAGTTATATCACCATCATGGTAAAATCCAAGTTCAGTAGGATGATATCATTATTCCATTATTTTCTGGCTCCAGCCTTTTTATTCTGGCTGTTCTCTGCCCTCTGTTTTGTTTTGATATTACTGCACTGCTCAGAATTAAACAGCAAAAGGAAAACACTGCACTCTTTCGCAAGCCTTTGTCCTTCATCTCTCACAATGCAACAGCCAGAAGGTTTTCCTCGGGCTCTGTTTTCCCAGACAGAATGAGTCCAGCCCTCCCAGACCATCTCTTTACCTTGGATATAAATCCATGATTGTATTAATCACAACTGCAATATTTTTATTTGTTTGACTGTCTCCCCTCTTAGAATGCAAGATGTTGAGGCCTGGTGTTGGTCACTTCTGTCTGTCCAGCATCTATCACAGAGCTAGGGGCATAGTAGGTGCTTACTAAATGTGGTTGAATGAACATAAAGTCAGAAGTTGAACTTTGTTACCAAGGTATCAGCAAAGCATTGTGCAAAAGGTATTGAGCAATGCCTACTTCTTTACACTGCGTAGTGACTATGGATTCAGAAAACAGCAATAAAGACATCTGAACTTCCGATAACACGGTCTAAAAACAGGTGAATCTTTGACCCAAGTATTCTAGAAAACCAGAGTTATGCTAAAATGGTGAAGTCTGAAGTCAGACCACCTGGGTTCAAATTGTCTCCACTACTCACTTGTGGTATCATCTTGAACAAGTCTTTTTAACCCTCCTGTGCCTTAGTTGTTCTGTCTGCAAAGGGAAATCATAAAAGAATCCACCTTCAAAAGTTATTGCAAAGTTACTCTGGTCCTGGCAATAAATTTAGGCTAAAGAGAGCTAGGATACTAGCAGTTTTACAGCATCCAATCTGGGCTTTGATGCAAACACCAGCCTCAGTCTTCACATCTATCCTCAGGAGATAAGTCATTAATCAATGAGCAAGTGTTTATATGTCTGCCTGGCCCAGCAGGTACTCTGCCTCGGAAACAGCAGTGATGGACATTGACCCAAGACTTCTCTTCATGGATTTTCTTGTCAAATGAAGGAAAACAAAACAGACTGGCAATTCCAATATTGTGTAAAAGATTTGGGCCAATAAGGAGTCTTATGGAAGCTGATCGGGTTGATAAGCGCCCTCAACGGGGACAGCGGGAGCGTCACGTGGGCGGAGAACTGAGGGTGAGTTGAGTTGGAGGCGAGTGGCAGAGACCTGAGAAGCTAGTTGAGGAAGTATAGAGGCTTGATTAAGAGCAATGAATTTTAATCCAGAAAGGAGCAGGATCTGTGTGTGTCCTAGTAAGACCATTCAGGCGGCCATGTGCAAAACGGAATTTGGTGGGGAAGCAAAGAGGCAAGGTGGGAAAGCAGGAAGACCTCATAGCGGCTTTTGTAGCCAGGCATCCAGGCAAGAGTAGATGGGGCCAGAACTAGAATAATGACAGTGGGCTTCCGTAGCAAAGCATCAGAAATTTGGTAGCTTAAAACAAGAGAAATGTATTCACTCACGGTTCTGGAGGCTAGGAGACTAAAGCCACGTGACCAGCAGAACTGTTTTCTCTATGAAGGCTCTAGGAGAGATCCTCCCCTACCTCACCCGGGGGCCCTTGATATGCTAACACCTTATGAGGGGGGACCCCCCAAAATGGAACTTATTTATATAAAATTGTATATTTATTCTTACATGTTTAAACTTTAGTCACCGTCAAAGTACTCTCCATCTGATGCAATACTTTTATTGAGACTTTTTTTGCCACTGCTCGAAACAGTTTTTGATCTCACCAATTTTGATGATTTTTCATGCTTCCACCATTTTTTGTTTCACCTCTTTCACATCAGCAACATGTTTCCTTTTGAGGACTTTTTTCAGTGGTGGGGAGGGGATCGCTCCCAATGTGGCCCGATGAATAGTAAGGGTGGGGCACAGGGGTCATGCTGTTTTTGGTCAAAGACTGCTGAACACTCAGCATGGTGTGGGCAGGTGTGTTATCATGAAACGGGCAAACACATCGAAAGAGTCTTATAAAAAAAGTTCACTGAAGCAGAACGCAGCCTCTCACAACAACACCAGCTGGCACACTGATACAGATGGGTTCCTAGAACACTCACCCAGCAGGGGAAGCCTGTGCTACAAGAGACCTGCCCTCCAGAAGATCACTTGAGTTTCTTTGGATACCCCCCTCATACATATACAACATCTCTATAAAAAATGTGTAGCATGAATGCATATTTGCTAACCTTAATTAATCATAAAAACCTTTTATCATATAAGATCCTGAAGATCAGCATACCATAAAATATACTTGGGAAAAATCATGTAAGTAATCAAAATGGATGAACATTTGCCTAATTTTGAGACTCAATATTTAACTTTAATATTAACTATATATTTTAAATATGTGGCTTAAATTGTAGCTTCTAGAATACAAACACTATTCAGCCAAAACGTACTTATTGAGCATTTACTATGTGTGCTGGGCACTATTCTGGGTCCCAGATTTCTGAAGATATGCATATAAGTTATCAAATAATCTGAAAAGAAATGTGCCCTTTCTAACATTAAATTTTTCTGCTCACTCAGCGTTCTGATTTTTACACTCAAGAGTTGCAATTCTTCTTTCTCCTTATGTAATTAATCTGAAAGTTTGTCAGATCAGCATCCTCAATGTAAGCGAGACCCAGGGGATGGAATAACTGGTCCAAAATGACGGAGTTGTGAAGGATGGAGGCGAGATCAAACTCCAGACTAATCCATCACCTGATTTTCACGATACCAGCCTGCCTTTTCTTCACTCAATTCTGTGCCCTCAGTGAGTTCCGCAACCATAGGTTCTACAGTCCACTTACTTAGAATATTAGCTTTACTAATTCTTGATAAAATGCAAAGGACTGCTTGGAGTCCCAACCTCCAAAACGTTCACCCATGAAAAGTGGTTAGGATGGAGTCAAACATGAATTTAAATCCTATAACTTCCACTAACTAGCGGTAAGAATTGGGGCAATTTAAAAAAAAATTATTTGGGCTTCAGTTTACTCATCTCTTAAATGGGGGCAACACAAATAACAATTACTATAATAATAATGAATTTACTAAAATGAAATACCCAGTTTTAAGGTGGTGCTCAATAAATATTGTTAAAACTAAATATTCATCTGATTATTTAACAAATTTAGTAGATTTAATCTTATCTCCTATGACCCAGATGATCTACGACAAGGTTGGCCCGTACATGGCCTGCAGACATCTTTGCTCTCCTCAACAGAACCCTTCCCTGCCACAAGAAGAAACAGAGGTCTCAGGCAACTCTGGGACAAAGGGGATACAGTGAAAACAAGACACAATTAATGTCTCAACAAGCTGTCCCGCTGCACAGGACATTTTGCAGCAGTATACACATCTTACTTTTAAGCCATTTGAGAACAGGGAATCTGCTTTGTTCCTTTTGTATCATCCAAGCACATGATATAAAGCAGCTTGCCATGTGCCAAGCACGTGTTGCCTACAGGCTAGAAGAAGGCACAACGGACTGGTGAATGGGCCCAGCGGCATTTCCACCCCAGCCCTGCTCCGGTTCTCTTTTGTGTTTGCCTGCGGTCTCATGAACCTGAGATCGCGCCTGCCTTTCCACACCTACTTGCTTCCGTCTTCCATTGGGCAGTTTTGCTTTTCTCCCTAAATCAAACCACCAGCATTGAATCAAGACTTGCTACAAAACAATCCAGCCAAGCAGCACTCAGGCAAAGAATTATCTACCGCATCCTTTCAGATCCCAGCTAAATAAAGCACACCATACATCTGACAAAGAAAAAAAAAAAGCAAGATTGTGACTATATCTCAAGTCAGGGTGAATAGCAGGGCTTTGAGATATGAAGAAGAGGGGAGAAAAAACCACATACACACACTGCAGACCGTTAGGCCCGAAACAAGGAAATGAGAGCCATCTGTTAGCGTGGGCTGTGACACCCCAGAAGTGCCCGCTGTCGAAGAAACATCCGTCTTCGGATTGGCGGCCAACCTCTGGCATCTGAGTCTCATCACTGACACCTGGATGCTGCTTTCTTACTTTATAGTTTATGACAAAGTCTCCCATAAAAAGCCTCTGGGACTTGGGCTCTGAAGACATGTGTCTGTAATTTCTCTTGTCATCTTCCAGGAAGTGAAGATGAGATGTGGTCACTGTCAGTGGAAGTGAAGCAGGGCAGCTCTTTAGAGAGATGCTTCAAGGACAGACATTGGTCTTGGCAGGATCGCTGGCAGTGCGAAGAACAAGCCCCCTCTTTATGAAATCTTGCTGGGCTCAACTCCATCCTGCTGGGGTCCTCCACCCGCCACAGTTACACACGTGGTCTGTCACTGGACCATCACACACTTGTCTTGCCAACCCCGGGATAGTTGTCTGGTTGTTCTGTGTCTGTAGTCAAGACCCAGCAAGTCCCACCTCCTCTACACAGCCTTTCCCATAGGCTAAAGCATGGGCCAGAGTGACCTCTGAGCAGCCTTGTAGATGTGGGATTTGGGACTTAGGAGTCAGGAGAACTTGAATTCAAAGTCCAGGTCTAGCACTAAGCATGCAATCCCAGAAACCTGCATAACCTCACTGAACCTCCCTTCCTGTACCAGTGGGGGACAAGAATCTTGTCCAGACAAAATAATATGGGATATAATGAAGTACTTGGAAACAACCCAAAGGTCCACGGGGCTGGTTACAGAAATCCTGACACATCGTAGTTAGGGAGAGGCTTCTTCCTCATTTCTGATCTTCCCTTTGATGTGCTGGGAGCCCCACTAGCAGAATCTCTATCCCTCTCCAGCCTCTCTCTCCTTATCTCATGGGAAAGGGGGTGGGGTGGCGTTTTTCTAATTGATGAGTTTGGGAAGAAGAAACTGGGTGTGCTTATCCAGCCCCTCCCTCCTAGCCCTTGGAAATAAGATGTTTGCAGAGGTCTTTCTTTATAGGTTCAGGACCTATGTGTCCAGCACTGCCTGGGGCTGGGTGAGAGATTCTGTGTGATTCTGAGGTTCAATATTAGGAAGTCGATCAGTCTTCAGATGTTAGCTGTGTGCCCAATATCAACTTCATCAAGGATGAAGGTGACACTTCTGTCCCAAATAGTTCAGAATTCAGGTGGGAAGGATGGTGACTATTTTGTAGGTGTTCTCAAAGATCCAGCATAATACTATAGAATATCAGGCTTTAAGTTTAATAGACATGTTTATCAACATAGAATGATAAATTTATGTTTGTTACATATTGTTAGGAAAAAAGATTATGAAATAAAATGTATGCAGTGATGCTGTTTTTTACTAAATGCATGTATTTACTTATATTTAACATTTTGCACTAAAGAAGTCTCGAATGGCATCATGATCATTTTGTAGCTCTGATCTTGAAGTGGTAGAATGATGGGTATTTTTAAATATCCTTCTTTTAGATTATGTGCATTTTTCAAAAGTCTAAAATAAAAATATATTCCTATTTTATTAATAACAATGCCAAAGTCATTTACCTGCTAAGAAGTAAAAATCACTTTCAAAATTGTCAAAAACACAAATGTTTCACAATTACCTTTTCATGAGTTCATCGCTTGGTTTGTTAGCTCAAGTCAGAAGTAATTATATATTTGGTTGGGGACCATCTGGTGTCACTGACTTTAAATGGGCAAGTTTCCACAGGCTGTAAATCCCTTTGAGTTTCAGAATAGCAGAAAGGAAAAAAAGCTATTGGGTTGGCCAAAAAGTCTGTTTAGTTTTTCCATAAACTAAAAGACACATTTTTCATTTTCACCAATAACTTTATTGATTTGGATATTTTATGTCATCTCTCACTATTGGCTTCTAGTGGGTAGAGGCCAGAGGTGCTGCTAAACATCTCCCAATGCATAAGACAGCCCCGCAGCAAAGAATTATTTGTCCAAAATATCAATAGTACCAAGAAACTTTGCAAACCACTTTTGACACATTCGATCAGCCACAGCGCCTTCTCCACACACGGCACAAATCCTTTTTTGTGTCTCAGTTGTGTTTTTACCTTCCTTGAAATAATAAAGCACAATACGCTGAAAATGCCAGGTATTTTCTTCCACCTTCAATATTAAAATGGCTGCACAAAACTTCACCAATTTTGATACATTTTTTAAAATGCACGCTGATATGACAGTTGTCACAATACAATCTAACAAAAATTGTTTTGAATGATGTCAAAGACAACTAAGCACTACTAGAGCCATCGTATGGAAAAAATTAAATGAACTTTATGGCCAACCCAATATTTCAAAATTTGAATAATGCTCTATGCTCAGTATGCTTCAAATGAAAGGGAAGGGATAGAGTGATTAATATACAAATCCTGTAAAAAATGTAGAATGTTCTAGTTAGAAAGAAACTTAGGGTTGCCCTCATGCCTGGAATCTTGCTGACCAGGTGTGTTCCTCCCCTCTGCATTCCCCATAGAGAATTGGTGCTTGGTGATGGCCCTTTTCCTCTATGCCAATGTGTGACTCAGTCACATTCTCCACTCCAGGAAGACGCTACACATCTTTCAGCTTTGACAGGACAAATGACACCATCAGCCCATCTCCCCCCCAAGCTGAACCATTTATTTCACAGATGAAGAAACTGAGACATGAGTTAGTTAGGTGACTTTTGAAGAGTCACACAGCTGATGATAGAACCTGACACCCAACCTTTAGTTCACCCAACGAAAACACTTTCACTGAGCCTTTTGCATGAGCAAATCACTGTCCTAGGGTACTCACCTGTTCTCAAAAAGTTCACAATGTACGGTACCCATGGGAGACTTGTTCTGAGACCCCCAGTGGTTGCCTGACACTGCAGAGAATACTGAACCCTGCATATACAGTTGACCCCTGAACAACAAGGGTTATAGGAGATGCTCATGCAGTTGAAAATCTGCATATAACTATGACTCTACAGTCAGCCCTTTGCATCTGCGGACTCAACCAATTACAGATCACAAACAATATTTTTGATCCTATTGGGAATCCATAGCTGAGAAACAATAGCTGGGAATGGGAAAATACTGTTGTTGATCCATGGTTGGTTTAATCCACGCCTGGGAACCCTGTGCATAGGAAGGGCCCATTGTATTTATTGAAAAAAATCCATGTATATATAAGTGGACTTGCGCAGTTCAAACCTGTGTTGTTCAAAGGTCAACTGTACTATGTTTTTCCCTATACAAAAATACCTAAGATAAAAGTTTAATTTATAAATTATGTTTAGTAAAAGACTAACAACAATAACTAATGATAAAATGAAATATTTAGAACAATATGCCGTAATAAAAGTTATGTGAATATGGTCCCTCTCTCTCTCTCTCTCTCTCAAAATATATTATTATACTGTACTCACCCAACTTCCTGTGATGACGTGAGATGATAAATGCCTGTGTGACGAGCAGCAGTGAGGTGACTGGGACAGTATGAAGTAAAATAAGGGTGACTTCAACACAAGTACTTGCAACAATCCTTCTGATAACCAAGATGGCCGCTAAGTGACTAACGGGCCGGGAGCGAGACAGCGTGGAGATGCTGGACAAAGGGGTGATTCCTAGGCTGGAGCAACACATGAGATTGAGTCACTCTCCTTAGAATGGGGGGCAATTTAAAACTTAGGAATTGTTTATTTCTGGCATTTTTCATGTAATATTTCCACACCACAGTTGACCACGGGTAACTGAAACTGAGGAAAGCGAAACCGTGGCTAGGACTCCTGTGCTCAGTATCTCTCTGCATGGCAGAAGATAATGAAATCACATAACACAGTGAGAGAACAGCAGGCAATAGGCTAATTGTGATCGAAAAGACTGGTAAGTCCCATGCTCAGCCCACTACACTGTGAAAAACGATAGACTACAAAGATAAGCCTAGTTCATAATAGGTGTCCAACAAATACTAATTGAATAAAGTAGGAAATGAATATTAAAAGGATATAAGCTTTTAGAATATGGGCATAAACTTCAAGATAAATGTCTAAAATAAAAACACTCCAGTAAGTACATACGTCCATGAAAACAAATGATCATCAAACCAATCATGACTGTTTCCAAACTTTCTCTCTAGGGTGTGTTTGCCATTCTTCATGAGTGGTGTTGTGTGCTAGTACTCACCAGCCAAGGAGTTAGTGAGTTAAAGGAGAATAACTGAAAATTAAGAAAATCTGTCTACCACCTTATCTCTTATCCTTTATGAATGAGAGAATAAACTGTGTCTCATTTACTTTTCGAGGTATATAACTCAACATGTACTCGATTTACTTACCGGGTGTTAAAATAATATTCAGAATATTCTTATTACTATAGACTTGCTAGGGATATGCCATTATAAAGTTTTGAAGCTTTTAAGGTTTTGAAAATATAAAATAAATAAGATTTAATGACTAAAGAAAAGGTGTGAGAAAATATTCACAAAATAAAACAAGAGGTAAGAACATTTTAATATATAAGGAGCTTTTATAAATTAGTAAGAAAAAGAATGAGATTTTTTAAAACACGCAAATTCTAAATGAAGAAATAAAAAATGCCATGGTCATAAAAGAAGTGTCATTTCAGTATTAACCAACTAAGTGTAAATTGAAACAATGAGATAAAGTTTTGTCTGATTAGATTTTCAAAGATTGGTGCTGGGGCAGGGAAACACCATCTCACATACTGGAGAGAGATTTGGTAATATGTATCACAATTTTAAATGTACATGCTCTTTGATCCAGTAATTTCACTTCTAAGAAGTTACCCAAAGGAATCAATAAGGATTGTGTGGGAAAAAAAAATGCTTCACAGTAAAAGTGAAAATCACACGGGCCTGTAAAATCGGCAATACTGATGTCTTAAAAGTTTCTCCATGCTTTATTTCCCCTGCTGACCACATGCTGGTATTAAGATATGAGATTTCCACTTCTCTCCCTAACCCCTACACTTGTAGCTTTGTGACCAAAACCCTTATTAAGTTACTCAAATAACCTTGTTTTTCAAAGACAGTAATGTATTCCACCAAGGAAAAGATACAGGACACTTTCTGAAAGATTACAATTTCGAATGTACTTTTTAAGTCACAATTTTGCATAGTTTTCATTTTACCATGAAAATACTTTGAACAAACTCATGCTCACTGAGAAAAAGTGGAAGTTATAATGAAACAATAACTAATGTTTATTGAAGTACCCACCAGTCACTGTAATAAGCGTTTTACATTCATTAACTGTTTTAGTTCCTAAAAATAAATAGTTTGAGATTGATACTGCTATTATCCCCACTTTGTAGTTAAGAAATCTGTTTCTTAGAGAAGTTAAGCAATTTAAAATTTCCTTGGGGACTATGAATGCAAATCATTGTACAGTTCCATGGTTTATATTAGGAAAAACTTGGAAACAGCCTAACAAAGTGTGTGATTAGTTTAATAAATAGAGCTACATTTACCCAATAGGATGCTTCTATTGAAAACAATGAACTAGATCTATCTATATAGACATGAAGAGATAACCACAATGAGTGAAAAAATGCAGACACTTTAGACATAATTGTCTAAAGACACATAAGTATCTCAATTACATACTTCAAAGTATTCACAGAAGTTATCTCTAAGTAGAAAGATTGTGAAGTCTACTTTATTAAAGATGTATTATTTTAATTGCAATAATAAGCATGTGTTATTATGAGGGTCCCCCTGGAAAAGCACCCCTCTTTTCTACCTGAGTCCTGTATCAACTGTGAAATAAATTTGTGTTGTTTTAAGCAAGTAAGTTTGTGTTACTTTGTTACAGCAGCAATATATGGTTGGTCCTAAAAATTTAATGACCATATTTGCATATTTACAAAAGGTATTTAGAGGGTTCTGTTAACTCTAGTAGAAACCTTTCTCTTACAATTACGCAATGTGCTAAGCTCTACTTAAGTCAGTGATCTACTGCGTTCTTAAATACAGTGAGATCTTACTTACCTGGCAGAGCAGATAATGAGAAAAGCATATCAGTAAATTGTCCAAATAGTAAAACTTCTTTTTAAGGGTGCCAAAGTTAGTTTTTCTTAAAGAACCATATATTCTCAATCCTCTTCAATACAGCACCCTGAACAGATTTGAGTCTTCATTTTGTTTGTAACTGAGGGCCACTAAGTGTAACTGTATAAGGTTGGATCTGCGTGCTC
The DNA here is from genome assembly GCF_987537825.1 of Furipterus horrens. Classification (NCBI taxonomy): domain Eukaryota; kingdom Metazoa; phylum Chordata; class Mammalia; order Chiroptera; family Furipteridae; genus Furipterus; species Furipterus horrens. Next base: position 209,600,363 of record NW_028327172.1, on the reverse strand, counting down.
AGACGTCCTTAATGTATTGAGATGTAATCAAGGGCTGTTGACTTCTGTTTTAAATTCTCCCAGAACTTCTACGGTGTCTGCATTCTTTGACCAGATTATTCTAATTGTGCAGTCTGTCTTCTTGTCCTCCGGGTGCCTAGTACACTTCCATGCTGCTGCTTCTACACCTGCCCTTGGCAAGCTCTACCCTCTCTTACTCGCTGCTTCTAATGTACAGCTCAACAGGAAGTCCGAGAACTAAGCTTGTAACATTAATTTCTGAAGTAAACAGAGCTCAGCCTTCTGCGAGGCTGTCTTGTGATAAAGTGTCTAACTGTTCCATGCATTTGAAGACATGTTGGTTATGCAAAGGCCCAGTCAGCTGATAACTAGGATCTGAAATGATATGTCTGTCAGGCTCTGAGCTCTCTGAAAGCAAGAGTTGTACCTTAACAATGAAACTTCAAATAGTCATTATCTAATGTGCACCTACTATGTGCCAGGCGCTATGTAAAATGCTTTACAGATCTCATTTATATCACACACGCGCACAAACACACACACACACACACACACACACACACACACACACACACGGTAGTTATTCCAATGAAGGGATTTGCCCAGAACTGATAAGGAAAATGCACCTTGTTGTGGGCACTAGGCCACGCTGCATTCCCCATGAAAAACATGGCTCTTGGCGGTGTGTAGGTGCTCAGCTAATGGCGCCGGTGAGATGGGCTGCTTCCCCATGCCCTCTTCCCGCAGAGGGCAGGACACGCGGATTCCCGGGAACAGAAACCGCTAACAAATGTATCTTGTTAGTCTGTTGTCAGGAGTGAGATTTTTATCAGGAATGTTGTATTTCTGAAGACACCAGAATAATTTCCTCCTCATAAATTTCCATCTTATTCGGAGCAACTGAGATTCTGCCAGGAGCTCAGAGCCTCCCGGGGGTAGGGCAGGGGCAGCTTTGTGCTGCAGGATTGGGTGCCTGAGCAGGGCTCTGAACAGCAGACAGGAACCCAGCCCTCAAGACACATGGGGGCAGTTCAGTCAACAGCACTGATGCCACGTGCGGGCTTGGGGGTCCCAGCACCCTTTGGAAAGGACCTGCAATGTGGTGCTAATAGGCTTTCTTTTCTTCCAGTAGAGGAGGAAGTGGGTTTGTCTGTCTGTTCATTCTTGCAAAGACGAAAGGTAATATTTTCCTATATCCATTTTGTATTTGATTCATGGAAGCTTGAAACACTGTTAATGCTGACTTTTTCTTTCTTACCATTTTCGGGTTTTCCTGTAATTTCTCCATTTGGACTCGCACTCCAAATCTTTCAAGAAAACACACTCTAGAAGGGAATTTCTGAAGGCCTTAATGGATTACATCTGCAAAGGGTACATGATGGCAGTAGGTTTAATTGTTTAAATGTAGATGACATTTCTTTAAATAGGCAAATAAGCTCAGTGTCCCCCTCCTTTAATCTGTTTAGAGCTTCTCCCCAATTCTTTAATAAGCAGTTGTCTTAGATTCCTTTTCCTCTTTTTACTGATCCCAAGTATATTTCAACCGCAAATTCTTTTCTTTGTTCCCCAGGCATCACGAAGCAGGCCTCTTTGAACAACAATAAATGCAACGGACTTTTTTTTCTTTCTTTTTTTTTTTCAGAAATACCATTCCAGCCTGGAAAGCAATTCCATTTGTGATGTAGAAGGGCCTGGCACCTTTCCCTCCGAACTTCCCGGGGGAAAGGATGAATGGCCTCTCAATGGTGCATAAAAATTATTATCAGGCCACAAATTACTGCGACCTATTAAGGTTTTCTTTTAAGTAAATTAAGGTTATATATCACAGTCTTTCCAAGAGGCTTGGGTGCTTCGAATGCTCCAGATTAAGAGAACCTTTAAGAGTGCCTAAAACCTAATAGTAAATATGATTAGAAACCACTGCTGGTCGTTACAAACATGGCTTCTCTTTTTGTGGCAGACTCCCTTTTAAAAAATAATAAAAACGAGATGATGGCTCTTACAACTGAAGGGTTTTCAGCAACGAAAAGGGATCACGTGATTAGCAAATCATACATCACAAGCTCAACATGAGTTCTCTCATCCATCAGGTCACCAGGAAGCTTAGAAGGTGCCAGAGTGTGTGTGTGTGTGTGTGTGTGTGTTTGCATGTGCATGTGCACACGTACATTTGTGCACATCTATGTGCAAGTGTGTGGATGTGTGCATCTGTGAGCATGTGCATGCATGTGTATGCACATGTGTGCTTGTGTGCATGGATGTATCCATGTATGCACGTGCAAGTATGTGTATGCATGCATGTGTGTTTCAAACCACATAATGACAATTAATATTTCTTCCAGCCATACATGTTCCATATATATTTCTTTCCTTCTTTTTTCTTGAAGGTGTTATTTACTTTTAGAGAGAGGGGAAGGGAGGGAGAAAGAGAGGGAGAGAAACATCAATGTGTGGTTGCCTCTTGTGCGCCCCCAACTGGGTACCTGGCCCGCAACCCAGGCATGTCCTCTGACTGGGAATCGAACCGGTGACCCTTTGATTCACAGGCCAGTGCTCAGTCCACTGAACCACATCAGCCAGGGCAATATATATATTTATTTCATGTATGTTTCTTCAGTAATCAGGTTTGAGCCCAATTTATTGTTTTCCACATCTGTCAAGTAACGAGTGGATATTGAATTGCAGGGTTCATGCACTACTGAGGAAATCTATACATTACTGCACAGCACAGTAACTACGCCTCTTACATTTCATTTTAAGTTCACAAATATTTTAACTGTGTTTAGGTACCAAGGCTGTTTTCTCAGGGCAAGTGCCTGCCTTCTGGATGTTCTTACACCCTTTGCAATGACCCCCTTCCAGAATCATCTTCATTCCATTCTGCTGCACCCAGGCCACGCCCCCCATTCTTCTGTTGAGGAAGTCATTGAGGAACATGACCTTCCGTGTGTGGTTGGAGTCTCAGTTATGAAAGGAAGATTGTCCCTACAGCTGCTCGCCTGGGCAATGATTAATTTAAAGGAAGTGAGGAACAAGTATAATCAGGTTGCTCAAGGCTCGCCTTCATCGTCAGGGAAGAGCCCTGGGCTGGGGTCAGTGAGGCACGATCCCTCTTCCAGCGCTGTCACCAGCAGGCGGAGCTACACTTCCTGGGGTCTCCCTGGCATCTGTGCATCGTGCTTAGCCGCCCGCGCGTGTTAGCTCATTTCATCCTTAGGATGCCCTAGGAAGGAGGCACGAGTGCTAACCTATTTCACACCAGGAAACTGGAGCACGAGAGGGCACATGCTTTGCCCGACGGAGTAGTTAGGGTTAAAGCCAGGCATGGGGCCCGGTGCTGCGGCCACAGAGCGCACCACCCAACAACCCCAGGGCCTTTGCTGGTAAATGAGAAGGTTGCCCATTCGGCCTCATTTTGGCAACCCCTCCCAGCTCCGATATTTCATTATAGTCTCCATCTCTCTGATTTGCAGGTCTAGTTTTAAAGAGGAAGCCCTTGTTAACTTTAGAAAAAGCAGCTCCATGCTTAGGTTCTCTGTGGTTTCATGCACACCCTCAAGCACAGGAAGTCAACACAAATTCTAAGCACAATGTAGGATTTTTTTAAAAAATGCTCTACCCCCAACTGAAAATATTAACAGTAAGATTACAGATGTTTTTGTTCCTAATTTCTGCCTGCTGAAAATATATGCCACATGTGTGAAATGTTACTTTTAAGTGTCCTCCATTACAGAATTATGTGTAATATTTGTTCATTTTGCTAAATTTTTTTAAACACTTTAGAAAAATAAAAATCTGGAAAGATACACAGCATGTTGTTGACATTATCTTTGGGTGGTCGGGAGCTTAAAATCCTTTTTACTGATGCTGTTCTATCTGACTTTTCCATGAGTTATATGACTTTTTTTTTTAAGAAGAAAGAACAATAAACTAAAAAGCCAAACAATACAAAAAATGTCTTCCCTCCTCTCTCATCTAAAACCCCTATAATTTCAACCTGAGGAAGGACACCCAGGCTGGGAGTGGGGGAATGGGAGGGCCATTTCCCTGAGACTGAGTCCAAATTGTACAGATTCCCAATGCCTTTAACTGAGGAATATTGTCATAGGGAGAGAGCCGGAGAAAATTTCCCCCAGGATTTCGCCACAAGATTTTTTTTTCTCTAGAGCAGCTGATGGCTTGAAAATGAGATTCTAGAACCTGTATGTTCTCTTCATTACACACGACAGCTTCACAATCCCTTCTCTGGAGTTCTGAAATCCAAAACACTGTGAAAGGTGGAAACTTCCTTGAAAAATCTGGTTGCAAAACTTAACCACTACTGACAGTCTTCATCCCACTTTGGGATCATTAATATTTTTCCTGTACAAACACGATAGTGCGGCCGGAATACCAGGTGCCTCCCAATAGCTACAGCTGTGAGTAATAGACACTATGTCTAACATATGCACCGAGTTTCCTTTCCAAAATTTAAATTCGGAATTCTGAAACACATGTGATCCCTGAGACTTGGCTGAGGGCTTAGGGACCTGTACCCAACTCAACATCGGGGCCGTTTCAACCTTACAAGGGGGCGTGGCTCCATCATGTATGTGCAGTCCCCTCTGTTTACTTCCCCACTAAGGGCGATTTGTGAAAGGACAGCAGAGCACCATCTTGGGTACATGGGACTAAGGAGAGAACCCTTTTGCACAAAGTAGAATTGCAAGACACGTGAAAAATAATTGCCAAATGAACCCCCTTTTTCCATCTCTGCCCAGAAAAAATAGCTCCGCCTTTCAAATCAGTACCGTCCTTACATGTTCTTATTTTAAATGCTTTTCTTTCGCTGATCATTTTGCACGTGGACAGGATACATGTAGAAGATGGCAGTTGGGCACAATTTTACAGATAGGAGCTCTAACCTTCATGAACATGCCAGGTGATTCTACCCACCAGGACACCAGGAAACAGACCAAGAAGAGAAATCACTGCAGGCCTCCCAAATTGGGTAAAGAAGACTCTTCTTTCAAACATCTATTTGTTTCATCTTACAGCACAAATAATGTGGTAGAAGAGGTATGCTTCCAAGTTGGTATCAGGCTGTTCAAGGAGAGCTGCCAAGTTCTTGGGCTTTTTATCCTATCAGACCACAAACCCATCAAAATTGTTATCTGTCTCAGGCACCGATCTAACCAGGACTGGCCCTCCTGCTCACCTCCATGAAATCTCTGTGAATTGGGACAGATTTCTTTTTTGCACAAAGATCTGGTTTAAATTACTGAAGCCAGCCAAGGGGACTGTTGTGGACTGAATGTCTGTCTTCCCCAAATTCGTATGTTGAAGTCCTGATGCCCACGGTGATGTTATTTGGAAGCAGGGCCTCTGGGAGGTAACCAGGTTTAGATAGGGCCCCCAAGATGGGATGGGATGGGATTAGTGCCCTTAGAGGAAGCCAGACCTGAGCCCTCTCTTTCCATCACCTGAGGACAGCAAGAAGGCAGTCCCTGCAAGAGAGCCCTCGCCAGGGGTCCATCTGCCAGAACCTTGACCTTGACCTTCCCAGCCTCCAGAACTGTGGGAAAGAAATGTCTGTTGTTTCAGCCACTCAGTCCGTGGCATTTTGCTATAGCAGCCCAAGCTGACTAAGGCAGGGACCTTATCTTCAGAAAAAGATTCACGCATTGACCTTTCACTGAGTAAAATTTGTCAATGTGATTTATTGAGCGCGGTCTTGGTCTTTTCTTCAATACTGTATACCAAGCTTTGCAAAGGTAAAAACTGGAAAACAAGTGAAAATTGTCTCTCAGCTCCGCTGCTGGTTTTCAGATCTGTTAGTTTCTTTTGTTTGTTTGTTTACTTGACTCCGAATCTGGGAGCTCCAGAGCCAGGCTGCAGTAGAAAGCCTTATGTGCACACAGCCTTACGTGCTCAGGGGCGGCTGCGCAGGAGCAGCATTGGCGAGAAAAGACCGCAGCGGCGAGCGAAGGCAGCCGAGGCATCTTCCTTCAAAGGGGATCTAAGGAGCAAGGGTAAGAGCTGGGGCCTCGGCAACAGGAGGGCCTGGTTCCCAGACCTGAACGCTCTGGGTCCTGGAACCGGTTATTCATACCCTCGCAGCAGTTTTCTCATATTTGAAATAAAAGCGTTCAGAATTGCCTGTTGATGTGAAGATTAAATAGGATCGTGTATAGAGCGAGCTGAGCGATGTGCCAGGCATGTAAGTAAGGACTCGCTAATTGTAGATTCAGGAGTCCCCCAATCTTACCTGCTCCCAACACCTCCTGCCTGGTACTTTTAAGATTAAAGAAAAGGCTTCCATTTGTGGGTAAGCAAGAGCTACCTTTCCACGATCCTCGCAGAAAGCCTCACAATTAAAAACTAAAAGAAAACGTCTCCTCTTCAGATTTCATTTGAACCAGCCCACAAAATTTTTTATCCGCCTTTGCCTTTCAGAAACCCTGCAGCTGATGGCAGGGAAGTCAGACAAGCAGCCCTTAGATGTCTCAGATTCTTGAATTTTCCACGGCTTATTAAAATTCTGTCTCACCCATCGCCTGATCCCATAAGACCCTGACTGCAAAGCCTGCAGAGCAGACCCGCTCTGGTTTTATGCATTTATTCATCAAACATTTACTGAGCATCTTCTACATGTCAGGCACTGTGCTAGGTTCTGGGCCAGCGGTGAACAGGACCTTTCTTTTCTTAAAGAAATACCTGCAAGGAACACTCCACTTGGACTGCACATGAGATGACCTCGGACTAGGGGGATCTTTTTCATTTCTAGTCTTTTAGTCTGGAGGGGGGTCAGACAAATGAAAAAAATAATTACAATGCAATGAAGAAAATGCAATGATTGAGGTTTATCAGGAAACGGGAAGGAACTTGTAGACTCTTAAAGGGTAAGGGATGGGGAGAGAACAGCAGGACGGAACTCACTCATTACATGGCTCTGAGGAACAAGACTTGCCAAAACGCCCAAGAATGTAACCCTCCTTCTCTCTCCCTTATTATTACTTACTATTGTCAATAATCACCTCTCCACCCTTTTGTCATTTACTGCTGTATCTGTCACACCTTTGAAGAGTGTCTGGCACAAAAGAGATCCTTGTAATGGGCTGAATTCTGTCCCCCACGAATTCATGTGTTGAAGCCCTAACCCACAGTATCTGCTGTGCTTCCACAGGATGGAAGATTCCAGTATTAACAAGCTCCTCAGAAATGTTAGCTACTACTATCACTACTGTCACTTGTTAGAAATGTACCTTGGCTTGGCCCCTAAGCAGCCACCATGTTGATTTCCCCTGTCTATACACCGCCTCCCAAATTCTCCCTCTATTTTTGAAGGCAGAGCATTGTACTCTTTTGTCTTCTTCTGCTAAACCATGCCCTCAGGGTCTTATCCCCAAGAGGTTAATCAGAGGATTTTCCTAAATAAATCAAGTGCTCCGCCTAAGACAGATTCTAATGCCAGCTGTTAATAATTCTTTTGTCTACCCGGCTCCATACACATTTTTACAAGTGTTATTGTTTTTGTATAAACAGATCGGCCTTGTTATAAAAGGTTTGGCTTCAGCTTAAACTCAGAGGGAAGAGAAAACTTCATTTTAGGGATCTGATTTGAATCACTCCTTCCTCTTCTGGAAATGCAGAGAGAAACCTGGGCTCTTGCGGCGTTTGGAAGCCTGACCCGGGCTTCACCGAGGAGTCAAACTGCTGCTCCGCAGGCAGGGTGACCCAGGGCAGAGCAGGGCCTCAGCAGCGCCAAGGGAGGAGACAGAAACAAGTGTCCTCAGGGAACACTTCTGCTGGCCATTTGCATTTTAAAGGGGGCTTCTGAGGGAGCTTTTATTCCCACAAAACAATGGGGAGCAAAGATGAGGAACAGCACCATCAGGTGAAGTCTTCAGTAGAGGGTTCTGCCAGGATTCTTAAAATTACTTCACGTAGCCCCTTAGACTCAACCCAGTCACTTTCCATGAAGCACAATCCCTATTAGAGAAGACAAGGAAATAAATACCTGCAAGGAATATTCCACTTGTACCATACACGTGATGACCTCAGACTAGGGGGTTCTTTTTCATTTTTAGTCTTGTATTCTTGTGTATTGAGCTTTTTTCTCTGTTTTGATGGCATCATAGCTACAATTTTTTTCTCTTTTGGAGTTGGAAAGAACCTTAGAAATATAAACCAATCATAGTATTTGCGGAAGGAATATCTCAGAGAGGTAAAGTGATTCACCCAGGGCCACACAGCCAGGTAGGGGCCCTGACTAGCTCCAGGACTCTCCGGGATGGGAACTTCCAGACTCAGCTTCCTAGAAAGAGGAGCTCCCTCCTTCTGGATTACCAGTCTGCTCCTTTTGATGCCCACACCAACCTCAGGCAAAATCTCACCTTTGTTTATGGGTACAACCCAGACTTGGAGAGTTCAAGAGACCTGCACCAGGTGTCTGCGACGGTGAGTGAAGGAGCCAGACATCGAAGCTCACCCCACACCCCATGCTGAACTCCTTGTGTGATCCGAGGCCAAGAAGGTCCCATTTCTTGCTAATCCCCTGTGCCGTCCTGCCCTGATAGCCCCACCATAGCTTTTCGGATTCTCTGTTTTAGCTGGTTTAGACCTTCTGCTATTCACACTTGGACACCCCTGAGAGTGAGCATCTCCTTACATTTTGCACCCCAGATGCCTCACTCACCCTTGTCCAAGCCTTGTGGTCACAGCTTCTTGTCTTTAAACCCATTCTTTACTCTGTAGTAGGAATAATCTTTCCAGAATTTAGATCACTGCCTCTGCTTAAATGCCATTACTTCTCCCCTGTGTCCCAGGATAGAGCCCAGACTCCTTCACTGAGCGTGTGAGACCATAATGGAGCCAAGGCAAGACCTCAAACGGACTGCGGGCTCCACAGAATCCAGCTGGGAGGTGCATTTGTTCAGCCCAAAATGCCCTAAGATTTTCAGTATTTCAATTTAAAGGCGTACATTTCTAGTTTCTCTCGAGTAAAGACACAAAATTAAACGGTGCTTGGCCAGTGAATGTCATGGTTAGTACTGGGAGGGTGGTGCTGCCATTGCCCTTGTCAGGGGGAGCTGAGAAGTGGTGGGCCAGCTGGGGGGTGGGGGGGGCTGCACAGTCGTGACCCCTCTCTGCACACCCCTCATTCCAGCTACCTGTCCTGACAGAGGCCCCATCTGTCCCAGACTCCTTTCTCTCTGCTTCCCATCCCATGTTTTGAGCAACACTAAAAAGCCTGCCTTTCTGCCACATGCTTGTCAGCCTAAATCAGAGCTTTGCTCATTCATAACACTTAGAACTTGTACTCTGTCTGTTGATCCCACTGGAGAAAAATGCCACACTCACCACCAGCAGGGGACCCGGTGCTGAGCACCAGTTAAAGCTCACCAGGTGTTTTTTAGAAATAAATTAACGGAGAGGGCTAACCCAGCTAGCCCACTGACATGGATTTATGTCCTCTCTTGGCTTCTAAAGAGCCTCCATCTTTAACCAGCAGCAGCATCCTGTGTCCAATTCCAGAAAAGAGCTTGAGCTTGGAGTTCAGTCAAGTTGATTTCAAATCCCAGCCCCTGTCAGTTATTTGCCACCTTGGCCTGGTTACACAATCTCTCTGAGCCATGGTTTTCTCACTTTTCAGAAGGACATAACTCTTCTCCTCCTCAGTATTGTAGAAAGGTATGTCCACACAATCATTTGCATGGGAATATTTATAAGAGCTTTATTCCCAGTAGCCAAAAACTGGCAGGAAAAGGTGCTCATCAATAGATGAACGGTTCGGCCAACTATGGTGTAACTCATGCAATGGAACATGGCTCAGCAGTAAACAGGGGTGCACTGTTGATCTCTGCAACATTGGGAATGACTCTCAAAGGCATTACGCTGAGTGAAAGACACCAGGTGCGTATGTGAGTCCATTCATATAAATGCAAACCAGTCCATTGTGACCAAAAGCAGCTCTGTGGCTGCCTTGGGTCAGGGGGTGGAAGAAAAGATGAACTCTATAGGAATCGTGTGGGGATAATGGGCATGTTCTGAATCAGGACTGTGGTGGTAGTTTCATGAGCATGTGCCACTGTCAAAACTCATCAAATTGTACACATTAAATACGTGTGGTTTATTGCCGCAGTGCCTTGGTTGTCCCGAGGAAAAGGGCCCCTTGACTGCTCATTGTTGTCGCTTCGAGGAGACCCAGCTCCTGTGTTCATGAACCACCAGTTCAACTTGAGAGAACCACTGAAAAGCAGACCACCACTTCTCAGACATGAGGGTTTGGCAGGCACTTATTTTTTAAAAAACTGAACAGACTAAACCTGTCACTTGAAGGAAAACAGCTGATAATCTTAGTTGCCAATGGTAAAATTGGAAAGCTCAAGTGCAATTAGAATTTTGAAAACTGCCCTCGTAAACGCCTCCTCAAACTTGACAGCTTCCCAATAATTAAAGACTTTTGAGGTGAGATCAGTGTTAATACTAACGAACTCAACTTTTCTTACTGTAAAACTAAGTGTTTCAATACTGGGATGGTCTACCTAACTCTGGGAATCAGTATTTTCCAAATCACCAACGCACGATGTCACAAGATCATATATGCACAGAAGATCCATTCGAGGGTAAGACCGACCGATGGGTTCTAACACATTGTAACAAAGCGAAGAAAGTTCACGGACAGGGTCTCATGCTTCACGTTATAACCAGCCTTTAGGAGACTGTCACTTGACAAGTTTAGCATAGTATCAAAGACGACCAGCCACAAGGACATAAAAAGGCTATCAAAATAGTCCTCCTTTCCAGCTACATACCTGCATTACATCTTTTTTTCCTTCCATACGTCACCCCAAACATCACAGGACGACAGATGGCATGCAGAAGCAGATATGAGAAGCAGCCCATTTCTATCAACCCAGGCACCTGCAGAGATACGCAGAAACGGGAAGCCACTCTAGGCTTCTCATAACTTCTGTTTTTAAAATAATTATTTTTGGAAAATATATGTTATTTATGTCAAAAGGTCAGAGAAGGAAAACTCTGACTCCAAAAAACCTCCGCTGCCTTGCGGCATACCTCTTCAGGGGAAAGGCTAAGGGAGTAAACCCCGACAGAAAATCCGGAGCCGGAGTCCCTAAGGCGGTTTGACGTTGTAGTCAACACCGGCAACTCCTGCGGCGCACCTGAAGCCAAGCTGTATTGACTCCGTCTTTCCCTTGGACCCTTCAGCTGCGAAGAGAGGGGGTGTCTGCTGCATGGGCAACAGCAGACCCTCCATATCACCCTGCCCAGGCTCTGTAGCTTCAGCTTCACTGGAGAGGACACTCCAGCGTCATCGTAAGATGTCGATTCAACATGGGAGGAGACAGATACCGTGTCACTCCCGAGTCGGACTGCACAGCCATTCTCGGCGGTACAGATAGACTCTTAAGAAGCTACACCATCGTCTCTCGAGACGGACGGCTGCCGACGATTGCGAAAATTATTTCTCAACAAATTTGAAAAGAAAAAAATTATTGAAACCATAACTGCTACCGTGTTCAGCAGTATTTAATATTAATGGAGGAGATTCCTCTCCTTTTTTTTTTTTTGCAGTGATTTTTATTTTAAATATGTAAAAGAATTAATATTTAGACCTGTTCATTAAGGAAGAAGTGTGTAACGTAACTTTTCATAGCAGTTATTTGACATGTCAATGCAATCTTGACAAATATATTATAACTTTAAATTTAGTACAACAATGTTTATATATACACATGTACCTAATGTGTGTGTAGGCATGTTACACAAATATTTAATAAATGCCTTAGTCGATCATGAAAGGAAGTGCCAGCCAGTGGCTGCCTTCTTTGGTGATTGTGTGAGGTAAGGGCCGGGAGCCCCAAGAAGGAGGAGAGGAGGCCTCTGTAAGAGTGGCCCACCTTTACCAACCTGTGGCAACAGGGAAAGTCCTGGACCTCAGGAATCCTCATCACCTCTCACCTCTCGTTTCTGTTCCTCACACTTTTGTGGACCTGAAGTGGGTCTTCCCTTTTGGTGTGCCTGGCGAATACTAGCATTCTCATTCATTTACCTCTCCAGTTTTCCTTCAAGTGTCTAGCAGACAGGCTTTCCCTAAGAAGGACAACAAGCGAAGTCCTCATCCTAACAGATAAAAGGGGAGAGTGGGGGGAAGGTGGGAGTGAGCACCCTTGTTTATCTTACCAAATACCGGTCTCCCACAGTCTGCTCTTGACCTCTCTCTGCAATTTCATTCAGCTTTTCTATCATTATCTTAATAGGTATGTACCCATCACTTACCAGAATGCAGTAAGTGGGGTGATCATTTTTCTAAAGATACAAATGACATCTCTATTCTCTTTCTCTCTCCCTTTTGAAGCTGATGCTTGTCCATTATTTTTACTTGCGCTCTTTGGGGCTCACTAGGATGGCTGAGTTCTCTGCTTCAGGGAGAGAGAGAGTTAAATCATCAACCAGGGAATTTGATCACAGCAGACCTAGACTCCTGGTAGTTCAGTGCAAATGAAAACAGCAAGTTTCTTTTAGCCTTAATTTTCTGTGTAATTACCTTTAGCTCAGAGAGACACGGGTTCAGAATTTCAAGAAAGGTGGATTTTTTTTTCTCTCAATTCATCAGTTACATAGTCAGCAACATTTATTATGTGCCAGCTGTATGAAGCAATGCCACATTAAATATTGAGAGATACCAAAGGGACTTATAGATGCTACTTGTGAAACTCTAATCAACCTAACTACAGCAAAAATATCATTGGAGTCCCTAATGTGTCCCAGGCTATATGCCATTTGCAAGTATACAAGGATATACAGTATGTGGACTTAAGGACCGTATAGCTTAGTAAGTAAGAATAAACAAGTTGGGGGGGCACAATATTATTTTTGTGATACTGACTCATAAGTGCAGCAGAAGTTTAAGGAAAAAACAAGCAAGGTGCAGGCTCTCTCAGTTAACATCTAATGGACACTTACTCCATGCCAGGCATTACCTCTTAGACTTTGCCCGCAAGTCATCACAGATTTTTACAGCTGAAATGCTGCTTCTTCCACGAAGCATTCCCAGCCCTCTGGACAAAGGGACTCACTCCTTACTTGGTGCTCCCAGGGGGTATAGCCGATTGGCATTGCTATCATTCTGCCCTGTGAGCAAATGAGTTGTTTGCAAACCTGCTTTGACCACTGGATCCTGCTTGAGGTTCAGAAGGCTTGTCTTATGCATGCGCGTATCCTCAGGAATACTCCTTACCCTGACTTGCACAGAACAGTTTTAACAGTTCTTTATGATAACGAGATGTGATCAAAGGTGATGACCTTGACTTCCTTCCATGGAGCCTCACCAGAAGGCTTTGTCCTGATGAACTTACATTGGCACTTCGGGTTCAAAAAATTGATTTAGGTAGGTCATTGAGAGTGAGAAAAGATAGATCAATGGACTTGAGGTCTTGAAATAAAATAATTGCTAAATTGAGACAATGGAAATTAGTATGTTGGAAGGACAGGAGATTGTTAGAGACAGATGCTTGAAGTCAAGGCTGCAACAAGGTCTACACTATAACTTTGACAGAGGGATGGTAAGATGGGTGAAGGAATAAGATCATGGGGTTAAGAAGGGAGAGAAACCAAGAGACTAAGAGGTATATCACCCATGGGGACATTAAAGACATTCAAGATGGGACAGGGATAATTGCAGAAAAGAAGATGGTGGAAATCAGTTGGCAATGAAATGCACTGCTACTTTCACAGGTCACATGTAAAGACTTATCTGGCCCACACTAGTACAAACCTACGAGGAAAAGTTGATGGAATTAGAACTTCACCAGCTTCTAACTGATCCTCTTGACTCCAGTTTTCTACTCTGTAGTAAGAGTAATTCACTAAATAACCTATTTCATCACTTCAGCATCTTATTTAAGGAAGAGTACAGGTTCAAGATCATTTTAAGAGTCTGAGTCCATAGACGGTTCTTGTAGATGGATTAGATGTGAGGGACAAGGAGAAGGAGCAATAGAGGATGACTCTCAGGTTTCTGCTTCCAGCCAATCAGCGAACAAGTGGGGAAGAGTGGGAGAGCATGTCGGGGGGCCTGGCACACTGGTCAAGTGTTCCTGTTTGACATGATATACCTGAATGTTTAGGTAGTGCATGGTGGTCACCCATTTTGACTCTGAGGACATAATTAATTTGCTGCAGTAGATTGTCTATATCAGCTCTTTACAATATAACTTTGCAACACATCCCATCAAGAGGCAGAGTCTATTTCTCTGTCTTCTGAATGTGGGCTCAGATGTGTGACTTGATTTGGCCAAGTCAGGCATTAGCAAATGTGATGCAAGGGGGGGCTTGGGAAGTGTAAGTGTTCTTGCCAAGACCATCCATGACCACCTCCATGGGGGCAAGCTGGGGCAAGCCTGCTAGAAGACAAGAAACAGGTGGCCAAATCACCCCCTCACCCCAGCTGACCTTACTCCAACCACCAGACATATGAGTGAGGTTACCCTGGACCATCCAGCCCTATCAGAGTCTGCCCAGACCAGACTGTGAGAAATAAATAATAATAATAATATAAAAACTGTGTTTGAATTACTAAATCATTTCAGCAAAACTTAATTGATACACTTTCTTTAGATTCAGAGCTGGTGAGTGGCCAACTCAGGAATTGTGGTTTTCTTCTTCTACAATCATTGTTTCCTCATTATTTCAAGACCAATCCTTTCAAATATTAGCTTGTAGAAACAAGACCAGGAACATTCTGGGGCCGTGACCTCCAAGCTGCTGTCTTAAAGCAAGTGTACATTAAAACCCACTCAATTTATTTGTTAGTTGTAATATCTCTCTGTCTCTGTCTCTCTGTCTCTGTCTCTCTCTCTCTCTCTCTCTCTCTCTCTCTCTCTCCCTCTCCTTTTTTCTCCTTGCTGAGACTATGTTGCCGTAAAAGCAACCAACAGAAATCCAATTCCATCTCTAGGGAAATTTATGGGGGAAAAAAAAATCTTGCTACGCCAGTGCCTTTTCCATGGCAATATGAAACATATGGGATCTCAGAAGAAGCATCTATCACAATATGTTGCATTGCAATGCAGGAATTGGCACTTTCTTCAATTCTTCAAATCATAGCTAAGAGCAAAATAAAAGGAAAGGTACGAGGTCCAGGCTACGGCTGACACGCTGTCTCTTTCAAAGCCTTCCACTGGTTTAAGGAAAAGAAATGCAAAACCAAAAAAAAACAAGAAGCCAAGGCCCCTAAATGTAGTGCACCTTTGGTTCCAGAAATCTTTCGGTGAAACCCAAACCCAGAGCACATTCGAAGCTGTACATACTGACACAACACAGGCCGCAGGAAAGCATTCCAGGGCCCCAGATGGAATGGGAAGAAGAGCATACCGTGGCCCAGGCTGGCTTTAGCCACAGTAAGTCCTGAGCTCGAGCCCTGGCTTTACAACCTCCTTACTCCAGGACTGTGGACAAGTCTCATCCTCACACAGATGGCCCAGTAAGCCAGCATTCCCATGAACACTTCAGCACAGGGCTCACTATGTAGAGGTAGGGGCGAGCAGAAGACAGTTCCCTCCCACAGAAGGGGGACACTGGACTAGGAAGTTTAGAGGTGATGAGTTGAGAGGTATGGGTGTCTTGGGGCCCCTGAAAACAGAAGGAGCCAGGATACCCCTAATGAGCCAGAGAACATGGGGGCCATGCTGGGCACTTGGAATTTGGATGCTGATAGGGAGGAGGACTGCGGACATGGTTGGGGGAGGGGAGCCTTATTGCTGCTGATAGAGCCAGTTAGCCGTGGGGGACGCTCATGAGGTTTGCATGTGTGGTGCCAGGTGCTTTACATATGTCCGCTGGGTTAAAGCTGACCACAACACTGGGGCAGGGGTGAGTGCCATTGGCTCTGGTTCACTGGGGGGAACATTGAGACAAAAAGGGGTACAGGGCTCGCTTCAGACCCACAGCCACTAAGTTTTGGAGCTGAGATCTAAACTTGGGTCTGTCTGTCTCCAATCCCCATGCTTTTATCATTTTAATTTTCTTGGAGTGCAAGGCTTAAAAGTAATGCCCATGAATATATCCTGAAATATTGTGGAAAGCATAGCATGGTTTTCTCTGGTGCGCGCACACACACACACACACACCCCAAAGTGGTAGTGAGTTATGAAACACAATTTTAAGTGATGAAATGGATTCTTTCTCTCCTTGCTCCCTCCAAGAGAGGCTCACACAGCTTCCCTTTCCTCTGTGACTCCTGGTATTGGGACTGGGAGAGGCAGAGCTGTGGGGCCCGGGGTGCCAGGCCCAGCCCGTCAGACACCCCCTCAGTCACGGACACCTCAGTAGTGAGAGAGCATGATGCTTACTGCCTACCAGGACCTGCAAGTTCAGTCCTGAGGCTTCTACAACCAAACGCCCCAAAACGGCTCTGAGGCTCGAAATGATTTTAAAGAGAAGCCTGCTTCTTACTTCTGTATCACTTCATCAAAGTTATACTCCTCAAATTTTATTTAATATTTGACATTAGGCGTAACGGTTTAAATCCACTTATGTGTGGTGAGTGTTTTACATGCCTTAAATTAACTTAAAATCAACAGAAACATTACTTGAGATGAAGAGGTTATCAATCCAAGAGTTTTCACCATCAAAAATATTTAATTTGGTCTGTATCCCATAGGTGGGACACAGGTCCAGGACAGCCAATGAGATAAAAGCCATGTGATGGTAACCAGGGGCCCATTAGGACATGAAGAGCAGCCCCATTGGGTGTTTGGATCGGGTCGGGTGCTGGGACGATGGGGAGAGGCAGGAGGGAGTGCCTGCCAGGAGTTTCTGGAAATGGCAAGTGCAGAAACACAGGAGCCCCCCTCCAACTTTATCCCCCCAGAAATATGGTTCAAGCCCTCCAGCGGATGCCCAAATCTGCAGACAGTACCAAACCCTATGCATACTGTTTCATGTACCATTACATACCTATGACAAAGCTTAACTTATAAATTAGGCACAGTAAGAAATTAACAGCCATAACTAGTAATAAAATAGAACAATGATAACATACTATAGTAAAAGTTACGTCAACGGCTTGGGAGCCATTGCTAAATAATGTAAGGGTGAGTGGAACGCAAGCACTGAGCTGGTACGGGGACCCTTGATGTCATAGCCGAGGCCGCTCCCCGGTAACTAAGGGGAGGGGCGTCTATAGCGCGGAGACCCTGGATGAAGGGATGGATCCCGTCTTGGGCAGGACAGAGTGCGACGGCACAAGATTTCTTCACGCGACCTAAAACTGATGACTCGTTTATATCTGGAATTTTCCATTTAGTAAACTGTGGACAAGGTGGACATGTGTCGGGCGAGGTTAGAGGAGAGTCCTAAGGGCAGCTTCGCAGGCGAGCTCGGGAGAATTCCCGCTCTGCCATTCACCAGACCTGGGGCGTCAGGCAACCGAACCTTCCCGAGCCCGCAGGGCCTCCCTGGCCGAGGGACTTAGAGACGCAAACGAGAGGATGCTCCTTTCCAAACCTCCCGCTTCTGAGGAGCCTGTCCACATGTAGATTCCTGGGACCCTTCGCAGAAGCTTCTGGGGCCTGGGATTGTGCTTTCCAAAGGTGTCCTGGCAGCAGCAAAACCAAGGGAAGGGACTGGGACTTGTCTGCACTGTGCCCTTCGCCCAACACCCACTTCCATCCTAGTCACCCCCAACCCATGGGAATAAATACTTTTACTTATTCTTAAGCTCTTCACTGTGAAATCAGTTCAGACTTACAAAAAGCTGTAAAAAGAATGGTACAGTGGCCTTATCGTTTCACCCAGCTTCCCAAAATATCACCGTCTGACCCAACCATCGTACAATGATCAAAATCAAGACACCAACATTGATTCAATATCATCCACAAATTCATAAACCCTCTTTACAGTTCACCAATTGTCCCACTAATATCCTTCTGCTGGTTCAGGATCTAACCTAGGCAAATTCAAAGAAATCAAATATGATGTTCTTGCTGGGCATGTGTCTCATCTAGACAAGTCCCCACCAGCCCTTTTAATCAAATAGGTCCTCGCCTGCCTCTCCACGGACCCCCTAGAGCCGCCATCCCACCCCTCATCATCCTTCTAATCGAGAAACTTGGGTAAGCAGTGAGAGGAGGATTTTGACGCTCTTGGCACATGTGAGTAGGATACGCAGAAGCTCATGCAAAACAAAAATTCCTCATTTGTGTGTAAGGAATCAAGGAAAGAGTGCTGAAAGGCAGGCGGCCACTTCTGTGCAGAAGAGCTTGAGACGCTCTGGTTCTCATCCTTGCTTTTCCCTTGAACGATGCTATTCCCAGCCAAACCCGCCAACACGACCCTGCCTGTCAGTCAAGGTCCATAAAATGAGAGGCTGTGGGGGAGGGATTTAGTTCAACAAGCCCACAGGGAGGACTCCATGAATGTCATTCATAATTTTTGTTACTCTTTCCACAACCGCTGTCTTTCTGAAAGTTCTCCCATGTGTGGTGGTCTCCATTTCCAACCCCCTTCCTGTTCTTTGAATCTCTCGGCTTGGAACACATCCTGATTTATACTGTAGTTATCTGCGTGCTTCTTTATCTTATGGCCTTTATTAGCTTGTAAATTATGATCCTTTCATCCCCTGTGGAGGCTTTCTGAACTTCCTACAGATCACTCTGCTGGGAGCTGGCCTCCCAAACACTGGGGCACCCAGCCTGCCGATCTTCTGATTTAATTTATCACCAACACTTTAGGCTTTACCTTGTTTTGAGCATCTTCAGAGAAAACTAGCATTGTTCTCAACAGGGGGAAGGGAGCACCTGTTCTAAACTAACCTCTTCTGAGAGTTCTCCTCCCCTCCCTCAGGATAAAAGAAACACCCTTTTTCAGGCAGCCTACTTATCAATAATGAGGACTTGGGGGCAAGGTCTGTATTTTGGATACTATAAATTGCCTTTAGGGAAAAAAGAAACAAAGAAAGTTTAAGGAGGTTGATGATACTTCCTAGCACTTTGGTTCTTCAGATCTTCAAAGCATTTCACACAAATCACCTAATGAACACTTCATCACCCAGCAAGTAGTCTCTCCCTAGGGATTTGGAAGGCTCTGGGCTTCAATTCTGCAGCCAGACTTCAAAGAGGCTGGGCAATCCGTGGTTAACAAGTGCATTTATGATTGCACTTCCTCAAAGACAGACAATCAAATCTCATGCCTTTCTCTGAGCAAGTCCTGGCTGGATGTTTGTTGACTGACTAACTGAATCAGACTGATGGCAGATTATTAAATGAGGCCCTTCCTCTACCCTCACCTTCCTCAGGCCTAATCAATAAGGCACAGACCAAGTTCACTTCAGGAAGCTTCTTTCAATGCTATATTAGGTCATTTAATATAAAATATTTAGGACCATGAGTCTCTTATAAGATTAGATGAACGTTCTAGACCCACTCCCTAAAAAAATTCTAATTGTACATATACCGCTGCAAACGTTAGCATGACTTTTCAGATCCCCTTCTGAAGCCCAAATTAAGACAATTTCAGGGATTGTTTGGAGGCAGCTGAAAAAGAATCACCTATGTCTAGGTTTGGGAGAAATAATTTATTCTGTCAAGGATATTTTTCGGGGGAGTACCAAATTATTTTAACTGAAGGAATAGCACAAATGAAGGGTATAAGTGGATGATTTGGTACAAGATATAGAAAAGGCAAAGGCACTCCAATATGCATGTGCTGCTTTGGTGACCAGGGAAGGCAGCCTAAGGCTTCTCTCTCTTTACTGTCTCCAGAGTGTGCTTGTCAAAGAGATACTCTCCCATGCCAGATTCAGGGGTCCCCAACCCACACAAGTTAGTTACGTGGTCACTCAATCCTTTGATGGATTTCACCTGCTCGTCCAGGTAATGAGTCTCAATGAAGTCATGCTAACGAGGGTCATTTTTTCAGTGGCCAGTTTGTACAAGTCCAGTAGAGACTGATTCACACTTTTTGCCAAGTGTAATGCGCACTCCGTTGCACTCAGCCCATCCCCCCAGTCATCACAATCTGGTTTCTTGATCTCCTGAACGAAGATTCAGCCACCTCATTGGTTCTGCAGTTTCATTCATTTCTCAGCATATTCCCTCTCCTCATGAGACCAGTGAAGAAAATACTTGGCAAAGTTCTTGAAAGCCACATCATCATGATCAAGGCAGTAAGACATGGACAGGTAGACATAGGACGCGTAGAGCTCCAAGTTGATCTGGCAGTTGATGGTGGCCTCCGGGTCCTGGTGGTAGTTCTGGCCCACCTGCAAAGTGAATGTGGTCGTTGTGATGGGTGACTGAGGACAGGTGGCCTCGAGCGGCTGGAGCTGTGGTGGTGGGGTGGGGAGCTTGGGGCGGTCAGAGGGCGGGCGCTATGAGGAGGAGGCTGAAGGATGGATCTGGGCGGCTGGCTGGGATGGGAGTGGAGTGCTAGGTTCTGTTCAAGCACTCTTGAAGCAGGAAACCATGGCGACTGTCCACAAAGACTGTCGGAGAGTTTGGTTTCACTGGTTTGAAAGCAAGATTTAGAAGTGCATTAGGCCTTTTTGGATTAGGCATCAAGAATATCTTTAATTGTTATATGAATATGTTTCTTTTTTAAGTTATTAAATGAAACTGTGCTGATTGCCGCTGTTTGCAATGATCTTAGGAACTTGGGTTTTTTGTTTGTTTGTTTTCCTCTTAGGCTCATTTAATAACATACTCTTATATTTGGGGAAATCGGAAATGTACAGCTAGTCTTAGTGTGTGGATGTGGAGTAACCAGGGAAGACTTTTTTGAAAATTTCTTGGCAACAGCAACAGCAGTGTTAACTAAATCCATTATAAATACCCTCCAACAGAGCTGAAGAGATCGTGGTGGGAAACCCTGACACACCCCAACACTGAATTCCCAGCCTTACTGAAAATCAGGAAGGAAAACAGTTTGTGGGCAACTTATGGAAAAGGGCCTCACTTCCCAGGAAGAGGGAGCATTTTGAGAAGGAGGCTGGGGGAGAGGAGGGAAAAGATTAAAAGGCAGTTTGAAGCCCCTTGTGAATGGCCCTCCAAAAACAAGAGCTTGCATTTCAGTGATCAGCCTTGAAATGCAGAAATCTAAGTTTACTCTAAAAGGCCCTGTGATATTGAAAACTGCCCAAATCTCAGAGAAGCTGAGGGAGGTTTGTTTACCATGAGCAGTTTCCCTAACATCTGCATCAGGGGATGGGGCCTCGCTTCCTGGTGTTTGGGGGTGAAAGGAAGGAATTAGCAAGTTTGGGGCCAAGAGAAAGGATTCAAGAATTAAAGCTAAAGATAAACAGGTTTCCCACACTGCTCTCCAATTGATGTGCAAATTTGCACTTCTGCTGAGAGGTCTAGCTGTTTTAGATACAACAGAAATTCAGGAGTTACCATGATCCTTCCCTAAAGTACTCAGATAAGACAGAACCAGCCACAAGGGCTTGTCTCCTTCCAGAATTTCTTGTCAGGTATCTGGTTTCCTTCTTCTGACCAATCGCTTCTTTCCTGGTTGAAAGTTACCTGAATCCAATGGCTCTTCTCATAACTAAAAAGGCCTAGTGGCAAGTATGTCTGGCTCCTCTGTCTACCTGGCTCAGTCTTGGGGACCTTCCTTCCCTGAGGCACAGTGAGGCAGCGGAAGAAGTCTGCTGCTGAGTGAAGTTCCTGCTCCAACTTGAACTTGTGAGTCATGAGGTTGGATTTGGGTTTGAATCCTGGTTCTGCCATCTCCTGGCTCTCAGAGGTAGGCCGCTTACTTAAACTCTTATTTTTGGCTACTTCATCCATAAAAGGGGCTACCATGCCTGTTCCATTAAGTCTGTGGTGAGGATAGAAGAGATACTCAAGTATGTAAGTATATCCTGCCTTGTTCTACACCGGATTTGCAGTGGTACCCCCCCACCCCACCCCCGCCCACGCCCACACATGCACACAGAAATTAAAATGAAGAATCTTAACTAGAGATGTTATAAAATATGCCTTTCAATAGAAATTATATGCACTCACTTTTAAACTTGAGGTTTTGGGAATATGCTTATACTTTAGGAACCAATTTTTTTTTTTAAATTTCAGAGTAAATATACAGAGGTTGAAGAAAATGCAAGAAGCAAGTTTCTTTTTACTTCAGTTACTTCCTGTGCCTGGACAGGAAGCTGAGAAATCATCTGTCTGGCTCCACCTCCAGTATGGTAACACCCAGGACAGTATTCCTCACACCTGAGTGGTGCTTTATTAACTACTGTGAGATACAAGGCATGGGAATTTTTATATTCGTTCTATAGATGAGAAACATGGGCTTGGAAGGGAAAAATGGTTTCCCCACAGCCACACAGCTAGTTAGCGGGGCTGCTAGCACTCCATCCCAGGTCCCTGGGTCAGAGCCTGAACAGGGTCATCAGACTTTTGAATCCCCACTTTGTGAATGTTCTCTACTTTGAAAAGTTCCCTTCCTTGCTCCCTACCCCACTGTGCTTCCATTTGTGGTCCTGTTTCTGATGAATTATGTCTTCGTTTTACCCAAGGATCAAGACATTAACCTCCCAGAGTGACTCTCCCTAGCAACGTCTTCACCTATGACTCTCTGCTCCGCTCTTCTTAATACAGTTGGATGGTGGTTACTGTCACTTGGAAAAGTTATTTCTAATGATTACTCCAAACATATAAGTGATATGTGTCACCCATTCGACACAATGGTTAAATTCTGGGATTTTAACGTAAATGGAATTCTGAAAGCCATCCTAACGCTTTCTTTCTGTGGGAAAGAAGTGTGAAATGCCATGTTCAAATGTAAAACTACCCACTTCCCTCTTCCTTTTTTCTGGCATGACTTTTAGATCACACCAAATGCCAGGCGCCAGTGCTAGGCACTTTGTGTGCGCGCTCTCATTAAGCCATCAAGCCGCACAATGTCTGAGAAGCACCCTTATTATCCCATTTTACCCACGAAGAAGTGAGGGGTCATGAAAGTCAAGTCATTCAAGGTTATAAAAGTAGCAAGTGGTAGAGGCAGGATTCAGAGTCAATCATTTCTCACCCCAAAGCCTGTTCCCCATCTCACTATCCTTTCTGCTCTCTCTACTCCATGACAAGAAACAACTTACGATTCTAGAAGAGTTGACAGTATGCTGGTTTTCATAATAAAAAAACCTTTGGTTATAGTGCAGGAAATGGATACGCAGATTACCATTTTATTTTTCCTTTTGGAGAAACACACACACACACACACACTGCACACATACATACGCGCCTTCTAAACTTATGTATTATATGCCAGGCACCAAAAATGCCAAAAACAATTAAAACAAAAGTTTTAAGAATTCACAGTTGAATGGGGGACAAGGAAAACCGAAGATTATACCTTTATTCAAGAGTTATGACAGAGATACAATTTCATGGTGAGAGGACATGAGTAAGAATGTCAGAAAAGACTCCCTGAAGAAATACCTTTTTGAACTGGCTTCAAAGCATGACATCCTTTGAGAAGAAGGCATTTATTTCTTGAAGAAGTCTGTGCAAGGGCAAAGGCCTGCAGTATGGGAAGCACGTGGCATACAGAGACCTGGGCGTGGGCGGAGATGGGACTGTGGAGAGGTTTGGTGACATCAGATCATGAAGGGTGTCTCTTAAACTGTATTGTCATGTCAACTCCCAGTTCAACTCTACCAGGCCATGTGCCATAGGTGGTAGTTTTATGACTTTGGATTCTCCAGAAAAATAGAACCAATAGGATTATTATACCATATTAATATTATATTATAAATAAGGAATAAAGAGATTTATTATAAGGAATTGGGTCACATGGTTGTGGATGCTGAGACTCCCCCCCTCCCCCCCAAGATCTGCAGGTAGCATCTGGAGACCCAGGAGAAGAAATGGTGTAGCTCTAGTCCAAGCCTAAAGACTTGAGATCCAGGAGGCCCCATGGTGTCAATTTCAGTCCAAGACTGGGTCTGACGACAACAGAAGATTGATGATGTCCCAGATGAAAGGCGGGTAGGCAGAGAAAGTGAATTCTTTCTCAACCTTTTTGTCCTAATCCTTAAAGGGATTAGATAAGGCCCACCCACAATGAGAAGGGCAATCTGCTTTACTCCGTGTACCAACTCAAAGGCTAATTTCATCCAGAAATACCATCAGAGACACACCCAGAACAATATTTAACCAAACATTTGACCCAGACAACACATAAAATTAACCATCACAGTGTCTCAATTTTGTTCCCAGAAAATATGATCACCAATGCCAAGAAATGTGTCTTAATACACTTTAAAAGCAGAGCCTTTTAACACTGCACCGTACCTTATAAACATTTCAGTGTAGTATTTGACCCAGCAGAAAGGCAGTGAGCATACTAGAAAAAACAGCCTTTGGAGCCATAGACCGACCGCTAGACTCACATTCAGGTTACTTTTCACCCCTCAGGCCTTGGGGAAATACCCTGCTGTTTTAGAGACTCAGTTTTCTTATCTACAAAATGGGGACGATCAAGAGTGACATTAAAAATATTTAACAACTGATCTGTCCAAGCACCCAGACAGGAACAGGGAAGCCGGCCGCTTTGGGCTGTGCCAGTGTGCGCCAATCGCCTGTCCACCCTGGAGGTAAGCACCCACTTCCCAGGGGCGTTGGGAGGATTCACTGATCTGCAGAAATGCTCAGCGTTGACCAGAAAGGCCAAGAGCTCGTCTCCTGCCTTTTCATGCAGAGACAGGGTCTTTGCTTTGTCCTCAGGCCAGTTAGGGTGGTGGCCATCCACCTTGCAGCTTCTCAGCTGTCAGAGCGGCCCACCCCTCATAATCCTCGCAGGATCTGAGGATTGCTTTTGGTCTACAGTTACGATGCAGTTGGGATGGGGACATCCTTGGCCATGGACATTTTAGTTTTACAAGGCAGCAAACAGAGGATTTCTCCTTCTGAGCACTGGGCGGGATTTACTTCAATTAAAAGTGCACATTCTGCTACGTGTGAGACTGGTGTGTGTTTCCTTCTCCTTTCAGGGTGCCTTCTGGACAGCAGAAGCTACAAACCCAGGCAGTTCCCAGAATCCCTTGCAGATAAGGTTTTAAATGTAAATTGCACCCCATCAATAACACACAGTGTGTGATACTTGGAAGGCAAACATGAGGGAGACACTTTGCTCCGGCTGGATCTGTGGTCATCAGCTAGCTGGGTCGGTGTCAGAAGTCAGGGCACAGAGCATCATTTACTGGTGCTGGGTAAATCCTCAAGCAGCAGCTACAGTGGCTTCCTGATCATTATAGGCTCCTGACCATGTGCTTCTGACCGTGGCTCCGTGGCAGTGTGGCTCTTGTCACTGGCAGCTGTGTGACAGCTTCTCACTTGGGCAGCGGCTCCTTCAGTGCGTCAGTCCAACAGTATAATTTGGGAATCATTCCTGAAAATTCAAACTTGAGTCTTTACCTCCTGGATGTCTTTACAAGTAACTGTAGGTGGATTATATTCTTGAACTTATCTTCTAGGAATTTAGCCACAATTATAGCTGTAATCCATGTGTGCACAAAAACGCATGCAGAACATTCACCAAAAGCATTGCTTTGTATCAAAAACTAGCTGGAAAGAGCCTACATGCCCATTAACAGGTATTGGTTCAATAAACTATGGTGTATCCCACAATTGAAACTCATACTGACAATTTAATTTATTTTTTATAGGAAATAGATCTAGCTGTATGGCTATGGAAAGAAGTACATAACATAATGTTCACTACTATTGCTGACTACTTTAGTTTTTGCTTGGCTATCCATACCACTCACAGCCCATGTCTTTGGACAACATAACTCTACTTGAGGCTCAGGGGAGTCCTTGGCTCAGGCTGGACTAATTCATGGAACTCCCTCTCTTTCCAGGGAAACTGGTTCTGATGAAGGCACGTGATGCAACTCACGCCAATGAGATATGAAAAGTAGTTGGCTTGGGCCTCCAAGGGAAAAAATAGTAAAATTAAAGCTCTCTGGCTCTTCAGAGAGAACTTCGAGAAATAACTTTTCTTTCTGCATAGATATGGACAGATAAGTATGTAGCCAGTCATACTGCCGCCAAGTTGGAAAGGCAGCCAGAGCTGTCAGGCAATGAAAGGCACAGCAGAGGGAGGAACTAGACCTCTGATAACATTGTTAAGCCAGTGCATCGAATCAACCCTGAACTTAGTTTTTTCCTTGCACATCCAGTTATAGGTCAGCAAATCCTGTTTATTACACAGGAAAGTCTGAGTTGGGTTCTTGGTTACTTGCAAGGAAACATGTAAGTAAGTGGTGGTAGAATGGAGGGTGGGAAGCAGGGAGCAAAAGAAGAATAGATACAGAAGGTATTACCCACTTTGGGAAGGAGACATACCACTCTGCATCATGAATATTTCTGAGGACTTTGGGGATTAGAAGAACTTTTCATTATTTATTTAGTATTTGAAATTGTTTAATCAGTTGCATGTATTACTTCAATAATTCTACCTTTAAAATAGAATTGTTGGTTCTGAACATGCAGAAACATCTCCACAAAGGAATGGCTGGGTAATTGTTTGTACAGGAGGAAGAAAGGCCCTTTTCTGGGTCGTAGCATCTCCATCAGGGTGGGTGGCAGGGAGTCACCGGGCTCCATGTCCCCTCCAGGTCGCTACGGAGAGGCTGCCGAAGGCTGCCTGCTGACGGTGTGCCCTGACGTTTGGTTGAGCTCCCCCAGCCAAGCCTTCTCTGCAGGAACTCTGGGAGCTGTCAAAGGAGGAGGCATGTTCTTGAATTCCGGTTGCTTCAGGCAGCTGAAGAACCTTGGCATTCTGTGTCTGAGGATTCTGGAGAGAGGCCAGTGGAGAACCAGGCACCATCTTTTTTTTCCATCAGCTTCTCCAGTGGCACAAACTTCAAAGCAGGTGGCAAGAGCCAGCCTCTCACAAAGTTCTTCTCACACCAAGCGCCACCCGTGATCCTGGGAAACCGCGCCTGGATTCTTCATCCTCCCCCGTCCTTGTTCTTCCCGCTCCCTCTCTTTTGATTGCCACTTCAGGTTGGGTTTCCTGAGACTCAGGCTCTGGAAAGACGGCTGGTGAGCAGGAGACCAGGAAGTGGGCAGAGGGGCAGCAGAGGCTGTGTGCCAGAAGGAAACTCTTCTTTCTCTCAGATGCTCCGCACTGGGAGGAGAAAACTCTCTACAACTCGCTTCTTCTGCGCTTCTGGTCACCAAATGTGTGGGGTTTCCACACCACGCAAGTCTCTGACCCAGTTGGGGATCCTGCCATCTGATTCAGTTCTGACACTGTCGACCTGGGCAGCGCGGACCCCACAGGTGCAGCTCAGCCGCACCAGGCCCTCCCCCCCACCCCACTTCAGTGACCTCCTGCCAGCCCAGGGGTCACCTGTGCTTCTGACTAAGCAGCTGGAAGTCGGAGGCTCCCACAGCCTCCTCCTCCTATTCAATAATTTGCTGGAACAGCTCACCAAAGTTAGGAAAGCAGTTTAGTTTTGATATTACTGCTTTACTGTAGAAGGCTACAACTCAGGAATAGGCAGATGGAGGAGATGTACGGGGTTAAGTATGTGGGAAGGGGCGAGAAGCTTCCATGCCTTCTCGGGGAGAGCCAGCACCTCCACCAATCCAAAAGTTCAAGCCTTCTCATTTAGGATTTGTGTGGAGGCTTAATACATACCATTGGCCGCAGGTCAGGGGGTGGAGCTGAAAGTCCCAACCGGCTCCTCACAGGGACAGGGCGGGTCCCCTGGCCAGACATGGGTCCTGAGACTGTCCCAAAAGCTCCCACACACCAGCCATCTCATTAGCATACAAAAGACATGATGACACCAAAGGACATTTTCACTTGAAGGATGCCAAGGGCATTAGGAGCTGTGTGCTAGAGAGCAGCGGAAGGAGGGCACAGACCAAGTGTATATTTCTCTTATGTCACAGGTACAGCCAGCCCAACAGGAGTGCTGAAGCTGGGATGGCCTTCAGAGTTGCCCCAGATTAGGATAAGGAACTGAGTCTTTGTGCCCCACCTCCACCCCTAATCAGACAGTCATAGGATACGGTGCTCCAGGGATAGGGGCCACCTTGGGTCAGGTGGCTCTTTACTGCTGGGGTGACAGCTGAGAGCTGTGATAACCTTCCTAAGCTGAGGGCACCAATCCTTCAGGCCCAAAAGGGCCCTGGGGTCACAGCACAGCATCCCCCCCAAAGGTTCCCCATTCTCATGCTTGCAAAATCCCCCACCTCCCCGCTCACCTCCACACCTGCTCCTACAAACACTTTACAAGATCATCAGTGTCCTGCTGATTTCAAAGTTCTGTCCTGAACTTTGAGGTAGAGATTTTCTCCTTGTTTCTCCATGAAAAACCACAGGAGCCCACCGCTGGGCTCGGCACTTCACCTTCCTCGTCTCACTCCATAGACCAAACCACCTTTGCAGCCAGGACTACATTGCCTGCGTTCACCAGAAGAGGAATCTGAGACCCAGTTCGGCTAAGTAACTTAACCAATGTTACAGCTGCTAATAACTCTGTATTCACAATACTAGCAATGCTGCCTATCACAGACAGGTACCAAAGGGCAGCCTCAGAGGGAAAAGAAGTCACCACAGGGCAGTCCCAGGTGATCTGAGGAAGGAGAGGGTGGCCAGTCAAAATGGCAGTTTCTGGGACTGGTGAGGATCTGGGTGTTTCCATCTATGTCCATAAGGCCGTCCCCAAACCACCTGAAATCTCATAGTCTCCAGTGTGTCACCACTCCTAAGGCCCCAGATATAGAAACTCTCAATCACCAGTGACCAGACTCATGCCTGCCCCTTCCCCCCACGGCTCTGGAAGTACCATTATACAGAATGGAAACTGCTGGCAAACTACTACTCAAAGGTGCTAAAAGGTTGGCTGAAGGTGGCCCAGATAGTTAGCAGGGCCCAAACTCCCATAGATCTGCACCATTTCACCGTGTCTTGACAAGTCTCCCTCCTATACCCAAGAACCTATTTAAAAAATATATATATTACTATCATTACCATTAAAAAATCCAACGAGTCTATCTGTAAAACTAGAATGTAGAGAACAGACTTGGTCCTGCCTCCCAGTGCTGTCCCCGTTGTTGAGTTAAAGGGACTAAGGCAGTCACCGCACTTATTTTTTAAAAGGAAGAAAAGAGAAAAGAAGCCTAAACGATGCTATTAGGTTGGCTAATTAAATGTCTTCTTTGCTGCTACGATGCATTCATTTTTGAGGATCATTACCTTTCATGTAGCTTCCTTCAAGAGCTTCCTTTAAGGTTGGAAGTTAAGGAAACCGCAAGGCAAGCCTCAAAGCCACCGACGGTGCATGCCCTGATGGCAATGGCCGTGTGTGGTTGGTGGCTCAGGGGCAGTCCAGGGAGAGAGTGTCATTATGGAGCTGCCGATTCTTCTGAAGTCATGAGCCGCAGAGACAGGGGGAGAGCTACTTTCTCCATAGGAAAGCCGGTGAGATTAGAGACAGGGGTGTGTTTGCCAGTAGCCTTTGGCTAATGTTCAGAATTCAGGGTGTTCACTTCCTGCTCAATATTCATTTATTCACAAGAAGACTTGGGTTGCCCTAGGCAGGCACACACTCCACTGTTATGTCGCAGGGCACGGGGGAGAGAGTAGAGGAGGCTCAGAGATGGCTCTGGAGAGAAGGCAGGACACAGGGGGACCACTGTGCCCTGGAGACACTTGGCTGAGCAAGGCTATCGCACCCGCTTTTCTTCCCAGCTCTGTATTCAGCTTCGCTTTGTTCATAGTTCGAAATTGGCCTTGCGCTGTTCTTTTCAGGATGGACAAGGCAGACACCTCAGGCAGCACGTCTTCCCCGCACCGTTTTGGAGAAGCCAGTGTCCCGGCACTGCACTTGGTGGGCCTCCATTTCCCCAGGTGAGAAGCTCAGGCAGAGAGGGGAAGGGCGCTTATTCTTAGTCTGCTCTGAGTACGTCAGCATCCTCTTTGGCACACTGTTGGTGTTTGGTAAATACTGATTAACTCGCTAAAATGGGGACACTCCAGTTTCTCTTCTCCTGCTCCCTGAGTTGTTGACGAATGTATGTGGAAGTGTAAAAGATCACGCAAAATGCAGTTGCAGAAATATGTGCCAAACCTTAGAAAATGTAACTCCAGGGGTTACAGAGGAAATAAACGTATAACCTCACCATTGCATCACATTAGGGATGTGAACAGGGTTCCTTCCAGATCTGCAAAGTGTGGTCCTGATTGGCAAAGCCACTTTGGAAAAGGCTCCCAATTTTGAGCAAAGACTTCATTCACGGCAGAGTTCTAAGGAGCTGAATAAGACATTCATCCCAAAGGAAGCTGATGATGCTCCGTGCAGCCAAGTATGGAGGTAAAGACCAAGACCAATTTCAACAGATAATACCTGCAAGTTAAAAACAAAACAAACAAACAAAACCAATCTGCTGATATCTGGAAATGTGTGTTGGCCAAAATGAATAATAACAGAAGTATGTTTTCTATTAGAAAAAGATAGGAATTGGATATGAAGCTCAAATGAT
Source organism: Furipterus horrens (assembly GCF_987537825.1). Taxonomy (NCBI): domain Eukaryota; kingdom Metazoa; phylum Chordata; class Mammalia; order Chiroptera; family Furipteridae; genus Furipterus; species Furipterus horrens. The sequence continues at coordinate 209,569,851 of NW_028327172.1, read as the reverse complement.
GAGGATACCCACCCATATTAGTCTTACCTTTTCCAAAGCACTGCCGCCCCCCAAAAAATGTGAGTGATACAGAGAAACAACATAAAAGCCACTCACCGATACCATGTTACAAATGTACAATTGGAATCAAAAATTTTTAAAAAACCATTGCAAACGCTCATTGCTCTGCCCACCACCCCATCCCCCACTTCCTCCAGCCTCCACTCTGGTAATGACATGAATGCTCAAAAGTCAAGACTGGGTTAAGAGGGGACCAAAAAGAATGTTTTAGATGAAATCAGATGTGACCCCTGGAATCAGAAGCATTTGCTGAGCATGGTTTTAATTATGGGGCTCCACAAGTCCCTCAGTCTCTCCCCGCTGCAGCTTGGTGTACCTCTGAAAATGTGCACAGCCTGCCAGCAGGAAGGGTTTACTGCCTTGCACTCCATTAAAAAAATAAATAAATCAGAAGCCCCTGAGGCAGTTGCATGTTTAGAAGCAATGAAATTGCAACCTGTTTACCTCTTAGACCTTTCAAGTCCCAGCCCAGGCGCAACCTCACAAGCAAAGACTAAACCTGATTGTGAAGGAATTAAAATTCTTTGGCTCTGATGCAGTCTGGCTCGCGGCATATGGCCCATAGCTGAGGCCCAAGGGCCCATCCTGTGTTTTCTGAGGTCTCATAAAATTGTCCAGAACTGATGGAAGGAAAGAGTTCTGCATCTTAAAAATGTGTAGGTACTTCATTACAAGCTCAAGTTGTTTAAAGAGGGGAAGGGGTTGAACTCCAAAATGCAAAGGGAATGAAGTTGATCAATGTGGGACTTTGGGTATAATATCACTGGGGATGGGGGGAGATTTTCTAAGTCACTGGGAAGAAAGGCATGAGAGAGCTGAGAGCTGAAGGGAAAAGAAGAGTCACTAGCCATGAAGAGGAAGAGGAATCTGAAAATATTTAGCTTTGAGAAAGAAGAGTTGCCAACCATTAAAATGTTCCTCTTTGAAGAGTTGGTGCTGGTGGGATAGTTAATTTTATGTGTCCACTGACTAGGCAGCGGTGCCCAGTTATTTGATAAAACACCAGTCTAAATATTGCTGTGAGGTTTTTATTAAGATATGATTAATATGTACATCAATAGACAGAGTTAAACAGATTACCCTTGATAACATGGTGGGCCTTGCCCAATCATTTGAAGGCCTTAAGAGGAAAGACTGAATGATATCCCTGGGTGGGGGAGGGAATTCTGCCTGCAGATAGCCTTCACACTCAAGGCTGCATAATCAGCAACTGCCCCCTCGGCCCACAGCCTGTGGCCTGCCCTGCACAGACTGGCCAGGCTCCATAATCATGTGAGCCAGTTCCCTTCATAAATCTCTCTGCATCAATACATCCTATTGGTTGTGTTTCTCAGGAGAACCCTGCCTAATAGTATGTAAAGAAGAAACAAGAAAGAGAACTAATGTTTCAGAGGGTGCACCAAACACTTCTATGATTTTTCTGTTTATCTCTTTAATTCTTACAACAGTCTTGCAAAGTAGCAATTCCCCCATGTTCCTGATTAGAAAACTGAGGTTTTGATCTTGCCCAGAATCACAAAGCAAGTGACTCGGGAATGTCTGTCTCCCACATCCATGACCCTTCTAGGACATCACTTGTTTCGTGTTATTCCAGAAAGCAGAGCAAGATCTTGTGCTGCCTCCACGTGGACAAGCCAGTCTTGGAGAAAGACTCTTGTCAATAGAGAGAAGTGAATATACTTCCGGTGTGTAATCTGATAAGTTTTGACAGCTGTATACTTGCATGAAAACAACATCACACACAAGGTAATGGATATGCCATCATTGCCACAAGCTTCTTTGGGCCCCTGTACAATCCTTTTCTCCAGTTATGTGGCCACTGCCTTCTGCCAGCCACCACAGGCTTTCCGTCCCTATAGACTACTTTATATTTTCTGCACTCATACTTAAATGGAATCATACACTATGTGTTCTTTTATGGGGAAAGGAAGATCTGGCTTTTTGCATACAGCATAATTTATTTGGAGATTCATCAGGTTGTATGTACCAAAAATTCACTATTTTTTATTCCTGAGTATTATTCCATTGTATGGATATACCACAGTCTGTATTTCCATTTATCTGCAGGTGGCAACTGGGTGGTTTCCGGTTTGGGGCTATTACAAGGTAAGCTTCTAAGAGCATTCAGGTCTTTGTATAGATACCTGTTGGGGGCGGCAGACTGTGGCTGACTGTGTGCTTCCCACAAACACAGCCACACACGTTTATTGCCTTACTCATGTGCTTATTGTCCATAGCTGTGTTTGCCACACAATAGCAGAGTGTGCAGCATCTTGCCTTGCAAAGCCTAAAATACTTACTTGACAGTTTCCCAACCCCGGCTTTTATATAAATTCCCAGGAGCAGAATGACTGGACATAAAGGAAGCGTAGGTTCAGCTTTACACAGAAATGGCTGAACTGTTTTTGCAAAGTTGTGTAATTTTACATCCCCCACCAGCACTGTATGAGAATACCAGCTGCTCCATATCCTTGCCAAAACTTAATATGCTCCTTCTTTTTAGTTTTAGCCATTCTTATAGACGTGAGGTGGGTATCTCATTGTGGTTATACTTTACATTTCTCTTATGACTAATGGTATTGAACTTCTTTTCATCTGTGTATTTTTGTCTCAGGTATTAGAAGCACTGTTGTTATATGCATACACTCAAGATACTCTGGTATGTTTGTAACCTGAAAAAGTCAGGTAGAGCATCTTGCATGGTCACACACTGTAGACAATCCCGAGGTCTTACTCTGTTCCTACATACCTAGGAATAAACAACATGCATGCTTTCCCCTTCCTATGGTATTTGAAATCTCACTGGAGAAGCAAGACCATGGCACTACAACAAACAATCAAGGCCATTTACTATTAATAGCCAGATGGGATTCAGAGCTATCCTTCAGGATTCTACAGGGGCTGAAGTCTAATAGGCACTGGGGCTTGTTTGTGTGCTTATATTCTTTTGTTCTTTCTCCTTTCTCCTCTTCCTCTCCCTCCTCTGCCCTTCCCTCCCCCCATTGTCTTTCCTCCTTCTCATTTTTCCTTCAGTTCACATTTACTTTGTACCTAGAGTCTGTTCCTTTGTTCAGAGGAGGGTACAGAGTAGACTCAAACAAGATCCCTCACTTTAGAGTACAGTATATAAGAAGGGAAGTTGGTTCAGAAGAAATGGGACTTCCTACATCACAGTTGGGACTTGAAAGACGATAGCGGAATGTCATATTCCATAGGATAAAGAATAGATCTGACATTCATTATAAAATGAATTCTGTGGTCCTTCATAAAGCTTGAATTTTTGAGTCTTCTATTTGATTCCCATTGATCAAAAACTAAAAGTGCTTGTCTGTTTTTTTCTCCACTATTAAAATCACATACACTTAAGAAATTTGGAGGGGTGGTAGAAGAGAGACAAATAGCAGGGAAGTAACCTGTGTCATTACTTTCACTAGGTGTGACTCCTATTTACACAATCTATATAGAACTACTATAGACATTTTGGCATTTTTCTAATTTTTATCCTGTGTATCAAATACAATCATTAAATTTTATATCCTGATTTTCTGACATTCTCTCCAGAATTATCTATTCCATTATGACTTTGTTCAATGTAATTTTTAAAAGACCTAATTGAGTGACAATATTAGTTTACTTTAAAATTTCCTTTTTGTTTTATTTTTAAGTTGTTACCAGTTTTTTCTGCCAATAAATTTTTATAAACTCTATATGATTTTAGTGTTTTACAGGTGAAAGAAACTTTTAGGGATTTTCAAGTCCAACCACCTCAATTTTCAGAAGAGAAGCAAAGTGTATGGGTAATTAAGTTCTTCTGAGCTACGCTTCTCAAACTGTAATGTGTATAGGAATCACCTGGGGAATCTTATGAAACTATAGATCATGATTCAATAGGTTTGGGGTGGAGACCAATATTCCACATCCTGACAAGGTCCCAGGTAATGCAAATGATGCTTAAAACATGATTCATGAGTTTCAGGTGAAGGATTTGAAGCCAAAAGTATCTGTCTACAAGGCCCAAGCATTGATGGGGAAATAACCACCATGTTCTGCTTCTGTCACTGTGCCTCTATATTTGCATCAGAAAACTTTCTGAACAGTTTGCCCGCGAATGATCTGCCAATGAGCATTGACTTCCGCTAGTGCTGGCAAAATGCCATAGAAGCCTGTGAGATGTGCGGTGCGGCTTGCAGATCTTTGGAGACTACTCCTCTGGGCCTACATGCATGAATAAAAGTTTGTTCCTCCGCCTCTCTGAGTGCTGCTTGAGTTTCTCACAACCTGTCATTTCCTGCAACAGCATAACCAACAACTCTGTACTCCCTCTCTTACCTAGGATAAGGCTAAGGAGGACCAATAGGTGGAAGCTTTCAAATGTAATTGAAATATAATTTCATTATCGTGGTTTAAGGACATCTTTTTCACCAGCCGTTGGAGGTCTGTAAGCTCTGGCTAAATACCCAATGGGTGGAAAGTTTAATGGAAGTTCAGTGATGGAGGGGAGGATCTATCTTCGGTGACTCTGAAGGCCTCCCAACCCCAAGAGTAAGGTTTTATGTTAATACTGAATATTTTGAATATTGATCTGAACTGCTAGCTCCTCAGCCATTTAAGATTCAAGGAGCCATTTTCTGATAGAAGTCGCATTGCCAGGCATAAAAACCAGGTGAAATTAGTGCCTTAAAAAAAAAAAGAAAAAGTCAAACTGAGTGGGAGTTAGAGACACAGGAGTTGGCCAGAGATGTCGCATGAAATTTCTCTCTCTGAAAAATAAAACCTCACATTTGAGAAATTTCAGAAATATATTTTGCATTTGAAGAAAATGTCAGAATTATTTAACACAAGATGGGAAGCAATGTGAAAAATGTAAATGATTGGGGTCTCTTCACAAAAGGAAGATAATGTCACTTCCCAGTACACACACATTGCTCCTTACAAGGTTTTCATATGATAATGTTCTCCTTGAAAAGTGTTAAATGCCTGAGTTGTAAATATCAAATCGTCGCTGCATGATGAGTTCCGATATCAGAGGGGAAGAAAGGCCTGCTTGTTTCTTCTGTAAGCTACAGTAAAACTCCTGAAAATCCCCATGGAGGGATTGATTTTACTTAAGTTTTCCAAAAGCTGGAACCCCTGCTTGGTGATCCATTGGTGCGTGGGTGACAGAGGCGATGTACCAGCTGCATAGCTCTGGACTCCCATTCCCAGGGACCTGTCCGGCTTCTCTCCATGGATGAGACACCTGCCCCTTAGGCTGTCTAAAACCAAGTTCATTATCCTCCCTTTCTGCCAAACCAGGCTCTCCTCCTGGTTTATGAGTAAATCCATCTCATGTCACTCTTCTCTTCTCAAAAACACAAATCAGAGTCTCCAACACCTGGTCTCCACTATCCCATCAAGCACAGTAGATTCCTCTGTCCCAAGTGGGTCAAAAATGGAATCCCCACTACCTCATACAAATTCTGGCAGCCTCAGCCTTCCTGACGCATCCTCCACACTGATTCCAGGTTACTCTTTTTGAAGGACAGATATTATTCTTTGTTAAGTGCTGAGTCACTCTTTCATCAGGAGTCCTTGACTGCCTAAGCGTTAAAAGTCATAATTCCTCACCTGGTGTACGGAGTCTTCATGAACTGCCCCCAAGTTTTGGGCCCAGCCTCATTTCCATTTCAGCTACAGTCCAGCCACACAAAATAACATGCCATACCTAAAGACATATTTAGGAGGTAAGTTTGCAAAGTGGTTACAAGACTTCGCATTCAGGTCCGATTTCTATTCTTTCCAAGCTGGGTGGGACCTTGAAGTTAACTCTGAGCCATTCTCTCATAGTTAAAAGGAGGGCAGTCCCTAAGTCCCCACCTCCAACTCCCACTTGTAACCCAACCCTCAACACACACTTGCAGTCCCAAAGATCCCAGATAAGAGCATGCTCAGGGTCCATGCTCTGCCCACTGGCTGGTGCATGTTGGCCACATGTCCTGAGTAGGCCTGGCCAAGGCCTGTAAGACTAGATTCTCAGGTCTTTCCTGGGCTCTCTCTTTCTCTAGCACAGATGTTTAGATGACAACCCCCAGAGAGGTGAAAGCACCCAACTCAGAAGAAGCCGAATCCAAAACTGAGGGCTAACGATGTTTTTGAACTTAAGCTTCACTTAAAAAGAAGTCTACTTCTGGCACTTTGCAGTTACATGATCTATCATATCAATCTCTCCCTTTCTTATCCCCTACCTTGTTTTCTTGAGATAGTTGAGTTGTGTTTTTTTTAATTTCAAAGGAAAGACACCAAACTAACATACTCTTTCGTGGCTGTTAAATTAACGAAAATGTAAAAAAAATGTTGACCAAAATTTGGTAAGAGTGTGAGAAATGGGCTCTCACCTATATAAGTTAAGTAAATACAAACCGGCATATATATGTATACATGTATACATACAAATACACATTATATATAAAATTTAAAGATGTGTATACCCTAGCACTAAAAAATTCCACTTTCAAAACTTTATTTTAAGTAAATAAGCAAGAATGTGTAAGACAAGTTAGCTGGAAAGGGTATCCACAATTGTAACTCATAACATTAGAAACTCAGAAGTAATTTAAATATATGACAATAGGGGATAAATTAAGTCCTGCATCAACACAACACAAGCTTAAGAGAATTTAAAATAATATTATAGAATATTGACACGGTAAAATGTCCATAAAGTATTATTGACAAAAATATACACTAGAAATTAGAGGTATAGTATGATTTCATTTTTGCTTACAGTATTGTATATCTATGTCTATGTAGAGAGAATGGGGAGGCTGTACCCCCAATATATTGCCAGTGACGAGAATACCAGTAAGTTTTTAACTTTTTCCTTTTGATATTTATTTTTAAAACACGTTTAATTATGAATTACAAAAATAATACCTAAATGAAGGTTTTTATGAAAAAGCTTAAATATTGCATTATAAACACATTTGAAAAAGAAAGAAAGACCCCATTCATAATCCTATCACTGTCAAACAGTCGTCCTCACTCGCATACAAGTGCAGATCTTTCTTAGCAGGCTCTGACTACTGTTGTTCCTTTACGCTGTGGCTCTTAGAGTATACGTACAACTCTGCGCCCTGTCTTTGCCACTTAACATTTTGTTGGTGTTTAGTGTTTTCCCGGATCATGATCTGATATTTCTTCCCAACATTCATAATGGTAACACCCCATGTTGAGTAACATTCCATGCATCTATTGATTTTTATTTATTTGCACATATAGGGTATCTCTTTCCTCAAAGATAAACTGTGTATTCCTGTGTATTTTGGGTGGTTTCCTTAGAATAAATCCCAAGAAGAGGACGCATTTTGCCCGTTTTATTGTCTAAAAAAGGAGTCCCCCAAAAGTGCTGTTCAAATGACAGCTAATTGCACCAAAGACATCACCTGTGTCACCTGACTGTCTCCCACCAGAACCCCTCCTCAGGGTAGAACCTTGGGAGCACTCCCTCTGCCCAAGTCACTTCCAGGACCAGTCTTTCAAGTGCAGGGGCAGCAGAGAGCTTCTGCAGCCCTAACGGAAGCTGGGACCAGGCCAAAGTCCTGCTGGGGAAAAGCTAAGAGAGAGGAGTGGGGGTAAGATCTTTCCAGTTACTCCTAAGTGCAACTTAAAGCTTAGTGGCCATCAATTGATCAATATCTGACCTCGAGCCTGGTTGACTGAGGCATGGAGTCATTTCCTCGTCCCCAAGGCTAGAAAGTGGAGACTCTGTAATGGACAGGGAGGGGCATGGCCAGGTGCAGCAAGGAGTGTAATGGAGGGGGGCCGGCCTTGGGTCAGGAGGCCTCAGCTCCACCCGCCAGATATGTGACTCTGAGAAGGTCTTCCGGACAAAATGGGACTAATAATACCTGCCTGCTTGGAAAGCTGAGAGCCTGCAATGAGAAAATGGATAGGAGTCCTTGTAAACCCTAGAGTGCTGTGTCCCAGTGAGGGACTAAGACCTTCCATATTTGATAAGGGAGGAAATTAACAGAATGCTTACTCATTATGCTCACTGCCTGGCTGTAAAGAGGTTTGTTTCCCCACTTATTCCAAATTGACTGAATGCCTACTGTGTGCCACATCTTACTTTAGGTAATTGGGAGAGAACAGTGAATGAGACAGATGGGGCCTTTCAGGGAACTTCACATCCCAGTGGGCGGAGACAAACAACATAGTAAACAAATAAGTAAACCAGAGAACTTCAGAATGTGGTGTCAAGAATTTAAAAAGAGGTGATATGCCAGAGAATGCAGGAAGGAGGGATATAATTCTTTTCTGGATTGTGAACAAAGACTCTCCAGAAGGTGACAGGCGTAGTGAGGCCTGAAAAGGTGAAAAGCTACCAAGCCACCTGGAGATCTAGGAGATGGTCCAGGCAGAAGGAACAGCAAGGACAGGAGGCAGGAACAAACTTACGGGGTTCTGTAGATTGAATGTCTGTGCTCTCCCAAATTCACATGTAGAAACCTGACCCCCAGTGATGGTAAGAGGAGGCGGGGCCTTTGAGAGGTGATTAGGTCATGAGGGCAGAGCCCTCATAAACGAGATTAGTAGTACCCTTAGAAGAAGAAACACCTGAAACTAATATAACAGGACAAACAGGTCACTATGAGTTGATCATTGATGAAGGAGGGTGATGGTTAATATAGCAATTTATATATGCCATTCTCTTTACTTTGGTATATGTTTGAAATGATCCAAAATTAAAAATTAAAAAAATAAAAGATTGATAATATTGAAAGAAAAATTTTTTTAAATAAGAGACACCAGAGCTTTCTCTCTCTGCCACGTGAGGACAGAGCCAGAAGGCTGCCATCTACAAACGAGACGAGATCCCTCACCAGAATCTGACCACACTGGCACCTTGACCTCAGACTTTCAGCCACCAGAACTGGGGGGAGGTTAATTTCTGTTGTTTAAGCCACCCAGTCTATGCTACTTTCTTACAGAAACCTGAGAGACTAAGACAAACGCAATGCCTCCATAGGTCTGTACAGGGTGGTTTAACTGCTGCGGAGGGGCCACCCGCAGTCTCTGACCCAGTCAGTGCTCAAGTCCTGTGTGTGCCCGGGTCCCCGGCGATCTAGCCTTTTTGGTGCAGAAGCAGTAAGATCCTTTTGGCCCCAGGCAAACAGGCCTTCACAGACTCCTCCCTGAGACTCCCCCTTGGTTTCTACTGAGTTTTCTAGGGTGACAATGACACGGAGAGAAGAGATATGGAGGATGTGGTTTCACAAGAAACCATTTCATTTGAAACATTGGAGAGAGGGAGGGAGAGAGAGAGAGAGAGAGAAACGCCTTTTTCGGGTTTATTTATATTCCCAGCTAAGGCTCTGCCACCCAGTAATGGGGTCTGACTAACGTTCTAGACCGGACGCACCCCCCACGCTCACTACTCTTCCTTGGGGTGGGGAGGATGTAGAGGGGCTCTCGCTTTCCTTTACCACTGCAGGCCATCTTCCTCCAAGAGTCTCCCTAGGCAGAAGGAAGATGAAGGCAGAAGATGGCACGTCTCCAGGGAGCACATCTGTACGGCAGGCCTGTGGGAACGGACCCCCAGAGAGCCCTAACAAAGGAGAGGTTCCTAAAGGGACCACTTAGGTACAGTGTGCTGAGCCCTGTGATCCAAGTGTGAGCGGTGGTGGGAGAGGAAGGCTCCCTAGAAACCCCGACACAGTGTTGGAGGTGCCAGAATGGGAAAGAGGCATGAAGGGGTGAGCACGGAACAGCATTTTCGGGGGTGCTAGGTAGTTTGTTTGAAGGGTAGGTTCTGTGATGCCAGGAGGGGGGCGCATAGCGTGGAGGGAGATGGTGGAGAAGAAAATTACGCCGGAGAAGGACTTCTTTGAGAATAAGTAGCAGCAGACAAGATTCTAGTTACTTGGTTAGTCCCTTGTGAAGTTAACAGATGTGGATCAGCAAGAAATAAAAGGGTCTGGACTTAGAGGTGATGGATCAGAACCAAGGAGGGAGAAGCTTTGGGGCTAAACTCCACAAATCCTGGGAAAGATCAAACTTGGTAGCTATAGGACACAGGATGGCCAGATGCCTGCCTGCAGAACCCACTCCAAAGTTTGGCGGAAACCCATCTGTCCTGGGTTGAATAGTGTCCATCTAAAACTCATGTCCATGCAGAACCACAGAACGCGACCTTATTTGAATGTAATTAGTTCAGTTAACATGAGGACATACTGGATTAGGGTGGACCCTAAATCCAATATGACTGGTGTCTATGGGGGAAGAGGACAAGGCACATAGGGTACACAGGGAAGACAACCATGAGATACAGGCAGCAGAGACTGGAGGAAACATCTACAAGTCAAGGAAAGCCAAGGACCACCAGCACCACCAGAAGCGAAGAGGTGAGGAAGGATCCTCCCCCAGACTATCAGAGGGAGCGCAGCCCTGCCCGCACCTTGATTCTGGTCTTCTGGTCTCCAGACTGTGAGAGGACACATGTCTAAGGCAGTTTGTGCTACTTTAAGGCCACCCAGGACATGCATGCACCACATATCGGAGAGAAAGAGAGGTCTCCATGGGCCCTGTGGGCCTCCATGCGGGAACTGGGGCACGGGATGGACTAGAAAGAGGGAACCAACTTGACAGACCAAAGAAAGGGGATGTGGAAAAGAAGCAAGAGCCACACTTGGAAGGATGCACCTGCAGCTTCGGAGAGGCCCCTGGATGAAGGGCTCTGGGAATGGAGAAACAAAGGAAAGCCTGCTCGTGCTCACTTCGTGGCCAGGATGAATCCATTCTCTCCTGTCTCACTGATGCCTCCCCTAAACCCCGCCACGCGCAACTGTAAACACTTCCATAAACGTCCAGCCCAGAAAAGCAGGAATGCCCCTAGTCGTTCTTATTTATCACTCCTCTTCTGGAAACAAAATTAATGTGTACAATGAATCAAAGTGAACCTGCTGCTGTCAAGTGGAGGAAGCCAATGAGCCTGAAAGTTTACGTGAGCACGCTCCATGGCTGGCGCTGTCGGCTCAGACGTCAGGGCTGACGGGCCTGGGGGTTTGTACCTCCAGCTCTCATGGTTTGCAGTCAGGTAGAGCTGTACCTTAGGAGCCGCCCCTGCAAAATTGGGGGGTTGAATTGCCTAAGCTAAGATCGGTTCCAGCCTGAAAGTTCTGACTGAGGGGCTGGGCCTGAGCGGCCAGTAGCTGGGAAGGGTCTTGTAACAGTCTTCAACCTTTAGTCTTGAGCGGACCACCCAAGGCTTTGCTTCTCGGCTGATGGCCCAGGAAGAGAAAGAGTGGACAGAGAAAATAAACCACAGAGGGATGTCATAGTTTCATCTAAAGAGCTCCTCACGTGGCTCAGATAGCCAATTCCCCTTTCTGCCTATCATTTTTCTTAAAAGAGTGTTTATAATAGTAGTTGCTGATGTTTATAAGCACTTATTCTGAGTCAGGCGCGATTCTAAGACTTCTGATACTTTAATTCAGTTACCCTTCACCTGATATCTATCAGGTGGGTACGATGATCTCCCCATTTTATAGCACAGGGCATTCGGATACAATGAGGTTTAGCAGTGGGTCCCAAATGCTCTCACTCTGCTCTGCTGCCTCTCTAAAAATGACTGGAGGAAAGAGACGTCACTGAATACCAAGGGATGATTAACTAGGTCTCCATCTCTGCCTCTACAGCTGTCCCTACCCAGCCTGTCGTGGCTAAAACAGCTACATCCCAAAAGGCACTCCCGAGCCAGTCAGTTGAAAAGTCACATTCGTGGGTACCACCCGTTCAACGTCACACAGCTTATGAGTACAAATGGTAAGGTTGCCACTCTCTCCTCTCCATGTGACCATTATCTTCTCATTCCTGGTCCCCGAGTCCTTTCTCTGAGCCACAGCAACTACTCAGGACTTCTAGTCACATGGCGGTGCAGTCATTGTCACGCAGACTGGGAACTGAGCAGGGCGATGTGAAGGACCAAAGTCTTGAAGCCCCGTTCGGCAGAACCAGGATCCAAGGTAGCCAGGCGCAGCTCAGCTGGGCGCTACTGCAGCTGTGCCGGCTGCTGCGGCCTCGCCTCTGTGTCACTGGCTTCTCGGCTCCACAGGGGGCTTCTCAGGCCTTCTCAAACATGGAGGGCAGAGGGGGTTTGTGTTGCACGTCCTCCCCTTCCCTTTCCACCCCAGGGGCCTGCTCCTACGTCTCCGCTGCTCTCTAATCGCTCTGTCCAACCTGACACCCTTGCAACCCCAGTCACGAGTCTCCTGTTGAAAATGGCCCCTGCTGCACTTGAACCCTGTGTGCCCACCCTCGACGGCCTGATCTGTGGCACCCCTTCCAGTCAACCCTAGTCGAGAACCAACTGGGTTAAGACTGAAGAACTGGCATTTTTCAAAGAAAAGGTGAGATCTTCTCTCGCTCCTGAGGGCTGGTGGGTAATCACAGATCTCTGGCTAGGAGGAAACCGCTTGGAGATCTTGTTAAAATAAGTAGCTTCCTGGATTTCCGGGGGGAGAGTCAATTCAGTAAGTCTGAGGTGGAAACTAGTTTAGTACACTCCCAAGTGACGTGATGTGACCACTGTCTGGTCCCATTGTCCTGGATCTCCTGGGTCAGCAAGCTCAGGGGGCTTCGTTGGGCCCAAGGTCACATCCAGCCTTTTGATAACTTACTCTTATCCAGGGAAAGTGTTATTCTCCTGATGAGTCTTTGAATTCTCTTCCCTTCCCTTTATTCCTGGCAAACAGGAGATATATATATATATATATATATATATATATATATATATATATATATATATGACTCAGCATTAACTCACACTGCCTTTCCAGCCCTCTTCATTCTTGAACTAATTGGGGCTCTTTTCATCTCTTCCACCTACTGACAGGGGGCAGGAAGGAGAAAGATGGGTATAAAAGAGGATTTCTTACTGATTCTTCTGCTCCTCAATTTTACATACACACAATAAAATGCTTGTCTAATTCTTTTTCTCACTGAAGTTACCTAAGTATAAAACTCAGCTTCTTATCCAAGCTGAATACATATTAATCTGCAAAGCATCTTTCTATATGCTGATGGGAGTCTTTGCCAGGGAGGGTCGTATGGACTCCTCAAAGTAACTATGATATGATGAAAATTCCAGCATTAAATGTTTCCAACTTTTCTTATCCTCCAAGCTTTCTGGGAAGAAGAGCAGGGCCACTCCTTCACTACTGTGGTCTCCAGTCCACAGTCACGTCATGGACCTCAGCTCGCATCTGGACCTTCCGTCTCTCTCTCACTTGCATTCCTGCCCTTCCTTTCTAATCCAGAGCTGCTGTTGCTCTGGTTCCAGGCTTTTGGTTATGTTGGCAAACATTTAAGACTCAAATGGAACAGGCTCAAGGCTCAGTGGCACGCTCCCTACAATGCATCCTTCTCTCCAGCAAAGGACATTCAGAAAGGAGATGCCATGGCCCAGCATCTTCAGACGCATGCTCCCTGAACACGGTCCACGTTCCTTACTCACAAGATCCCACGTCTCCACACTAGCCAATGCTGCCTCACATTCAGAGAACTGTTCTTTTCCTTTGGGGGTGAAACCTACTCATCTATAATATAGTCAAGCCGCTCTGCCCCAGCTCCAATGTCCTCTCAACAATCCTGTCCTGAGCTTGTCCTTCCAAGGGGTGCCCTGGCACTGCCAATTCCCCAAAAGGAACCAACCAGCTTCTCCCTTTCCTGGCTCACTTGCTTTCACATAGGATTTTTTCTAAAGTCTTCCTCTTTCAACACGCCTCCTATGCTCATTCCCAATAACACAAATGAACTGGGATAACTTAGTATGCCCTCTCTACACAATTCCCAAGGTACAAAGCAGGCCCCATCGAACACCAATTTAACAAATATTGAATTAGAAGGAAGGCACTTAAGCATAAAGTTGTTTGAACGTGTGAAAAAGGGCAAGGGGTTATACTCTGTTAATTTTCACCACGATTATCACTTTATGGGAAATACTTCAGCAATGACAATACATGATCTTTGTATACAACTTCCCCAAGTTAATTCTTCTCCCAACAGCATTTTAGAAAATTTTCTGCAGTCAAAAGGTCTGCATCTGAGCCCCCCGGCCCTGCCCCTTTACTGCTTACTAACTTACTGAACTTGGACACAAGGCATAATCTCTCTGAATCTAATCGTGATGATATAACTCAAGTGTATTTAAGGTTATGAACATTATACCCTGTGTATGAAAGTACATTTTAAGCCCGTGATCGTCTGTGAGACTCTACCTTCCACGAAGTCACCTGGTAGAGGTGACACCTTTGTGCTGGGGTCCTATGATCATATCTCCCAGCAGGCAGCATTGAATGGCCCCATCTAACCTGTATTAATCTTTTATTAATTTCTATAATCTCCTAGTCTAGCACAGAGCAGTTGTTCAATAATTATTTATTTTTAAGAAAGGGTGACTTTTTAGCAAATGTGGTCATTATATCATATTTACATCTCTATTTTCAGTTAAAAATCCTTCATTTGAACTGTGGTCTCCTTTCCTAATTGTGTCCTGAACTCTGATCAAAATGAAAGAGTATGCTTAATTTTGTAAGGATACTCAAAAAACATCCCCACATGTTTGTTTAGACATTTTCTCATATCAACAACAACAAAAGTGTATACATGCGTGTATGTATATCAAATAATTATTCGGAGAAAAGCAGAGTAGGGAACTGAGTCAGGCTAAGAAATAAGGATCCCTTGTTCCTGAACTAACAAAGAGCAGATAGCTAATTAGTTTGCCAAGAAGTTATTCATGGTTGAAAATTAAGCTGAAATTTGATCTCTCGTTATAACACACGGGGTAAGATGAAGTATGAGGTGTTGCTTTTCCTTTTAGGCACCACTGCTCTTCTGACCCTCCCTCCATGAAGTCCCCTAATTCATACCCAGACCCAGCTCCTCTCACTCATTGAAATTTAGTGTTTGAGATCCGCCTCCATCCATAAAGCCAACCTGTCACTGTGGTGAAATAACTCACACGGCGCTGGGAGGCCGGGGAGAAGTCAGCTGAGAAGAAGCCAGATGAGAAATGTCACCGGAGCACAAGTGGCCTACCCTTTGCAAAGTCTTCCCCATCCACAGGACGCCCGACTGGAAATCAGGACGCCCGGTCACTTGGCTCCGTCCAGCTCCGTGGAGCCAAAAGCTTCACTCACAGTTACTCACACAAGTTGCCTGCTGACCTTTTATGGGCTGCAGCCCGTGTGCCTGACAAACTGATTTGTTCCAGCTGCAGCTGTATTTTCTACCTTCCCTGTTACTTAATTGATCCTGGCTGTGCCTGGTCCTGCAAAGAAGCCTTCCCGGACCTTGTAACATATGCTATATATCCTGTATGTACTCCTGTGCCCTGACAAGGAACATAAAAATCAAAGATGGCAGGAGACGGGAGAGGGGAAGGCAAAGGGGGCGGTGTGAATGCAATCCCTTGGCTTGCCTCCCTGGATCCCTCTACCACCGGTCACCGCTCCTTGGGCCAAACTGATTTTCTCCCTACGGAGAGTATATCTCTTGAGATTCAAATTTCTCTATAAACTTTAAAAATTGTAATCACCTACGGGCCTTTAGAGAAAAAAGAAAAAAACAGAACAACAAATGGCTTTCTTCATTTTTCTTTTCACTGGATGTATTTAGTACCTTCTAAGTAGTTGGCATTGTGCGAATTAGAGTTTCTGCCCTGCTGCAGCTCAGTCACACAGGGGACAATGACACAAAAACAAATAGCTAGGATAGGGTGGGACATTCCTTAACCTATATCAACAGTTTTTAATGTGTAGTAAGGGGATTCTGGATACTCCCAAGACCATTTCAGAGTGTCTGTATGATCTAAACGCTTTTAATTTGAAAACTAACATCATGTTTCGTTTTTCACCCTCATTCTTTAATGTACCCAGTGGAGTTTTCCAGAAGTGACGTGACAGGTAAAGTCACAAAAGACTGAATGCAGAAGGAGCTAGGACAATCCAGCTATTTCCTATTAATCTAGACATTAAAGAGATTTGCAAATATGTAGCATCTCTTCTTTATCCCAATCATCTATCGATGGTCACTTAGTTGGCTTCTGTAGTTTGGCTATTGTAAATAATGCTGCAGTGACCATAGGGATGTAGTTATCTTTCCAAACTAGCATCTTGGATTTCTTTGGATCAATACCCAGAAGCAGCCTTGCTATGTCATATGGTAGTTGTATTTTTAATTTTTGGAGGCTCTTCCGTACAGTTTTTCACAGTGACTGCACCAATCTGCATTCCTACAAAGTTATCACTACAGAATGTAAAATAATGCTACTTTCTTCACTATTGGTTTGGAAAATACATTTATTTTTTATAAAAATACACTAGTTATTGTATAATTGTTTACTACGGTTTAAAGTAAATTAGTCAGTAAACATAACTTAATCTTAGAATCAATTTCTAATATAGTAAATATTAATAACTAGCACAAATAAACAAAAGTATTTTAGGGACCTCAAAAATTCTGAAATAGTGTAAGAATGTCAAGAAATTGCAAAAATAGCACTGCAATGTCCTATGTCTTAGCCCAGATCCTCTATGATGATACCCTTCCTTTTCCTTGCTTCCTCCTTTCCTTCCTTCCTTCCTTCCTTCCTTCCTTCCTTCTTTCCTGTCTTTCTTTCTTTTCCTAAACTCCATGTATCACAAGCAACATCTTTTTCATCTCCCATCTTAATGCTGTTTTCAGAAAATGAATTTTATATGATGAACAGTATAACCTTAATTTTTAAAATACTATTAAATAGGTCAGCCTTGTAAAAACACTTTTCTATATGAAGCATTTGTATGAAGAACTTCTTTAACAAAAGCCAGTTTGTATAGTTCTTTATGAAGGAGAGTAGTTTTATTTTAAAAAGTGCCTTCTTCTCAGGGATCATGCCCATGAAACATGACCCTAAAAATGAACACAAGAGCAGGTATATGAGTTCTTTTTTACCTGTTCTGGTTCAAAGATTATTTGAGTTTTAAACTTCTAGAAAATTTTATCTTCCCCAGATTTATGTTTTGCCATGGAATCTAATTATTCCTCCAATGCCTCAACTTCAGAATCACTAACAGAACTATTATGGCAACAGAAACAGTCCCCACGACTTGATTATTCACTCTGGGACAATTCATGTCGAGGGAGCCCAGTGTTCAACAGTCCACTTAATGCTAAAAAAATCAGAGACTGAAGACCAGATGTTTGCATAGCCTTTTCCTATGTCTTCATTCATTAAAGTCCATGCTCGAAGACCATGTGCATTTCCAGGTACTCCACGATGCAATATTTACTAGGCAGACTCCTACTGAGCAATTCTCCTTAAAGTTTAAAATAAAAAACACATATCCAAGTCAATGACTCAGGACTGTGCCTAGAACATCACAGGACACCCAACAAATGTGAGCTCTTCTTATCACTATCCCCCCAAAACGTCCAGTAGCCATCTCTAACAGTTGTGTCTTCTACCTCAGTGAACCCGTTTCAAGTCTCCTATAGTTCTTTGCTCGTCTGCTACACTCATTCATGGAGTCAGCCAACACTCACTGCAGCTATAACCCTCAGCCAGCCAATCTCCCAGCTTGTTCCTTCTCTGCACGTAAATCCAGGAATTCCCAGGTCAAACGCCAGCCACACTGAGCCGCAGTGGTCCTCAACAGGCCCATGTCTCTCAGTATAAATTTCAGTCTTTATAACTTGTATCAAAATATAATTTTCTTACCCTCTGAGTCAGATCAATTGAGATCATTGATTTGATGAAATTGGGAAGGCATTGATGGCACACATGGGCACTGCTCGGTCTAATGGGGAAACTGGGAAATACCATTGGGATTAGTGCTCCACCAAGTGTCTGAACATATACATAGTGTCAGTGACATTTCTAGGGCTTTGCAAACGCTGTCACCACAGGCTATAATGTCTCCTTCCAAATTCTTTCACTCAGGGAACTCAGACTCAAGTCTTGGCTAAGGCCCAGCTGCATCCAGGAATCATCTTTCTTTCCTTCTTTGGTCAAAATGGGAACATACAACATAGAAAGAATATTGTAATGAACCCCCATGTACCCATTAACCACTTTCAGTAATATCATCTTATGTTCAATGTTGTTTGCTCTGTGGGCCTGGGAGCAGGAAGCGAATGGAGAATAAGCCACACATGCAGTTTGGACTTTACCTGAAAGACAACAGTGACCCTTAATGGATTTTAAATAGAAAAATAGAATGGTCTGATTTGCTTTTCAGCAAAAACAACTCTGATCTTAGAAGATGGATTTCAAAAGGGGCAAAACTGAGCTTGGGGTTACCAGGGAGGAAGACATTGCTGGAAAAATAGGGAGAAACAATATTCCTTGGGTAAGTTCCAGCAAAGCAGAACTAAAGATCATAAGTGATCATTTGCTGCTCTTGTTATGTTTATGCAAACGAACAGGATAAATTAAAAATGGACTTAATGTAGTCCCTTTAAAGACAAGGAGGGTAACCTTAGGGAGAAAAATTATTATTCAAGGAAAATCACAATGATCAGTAGTAGAGTATAAAATAGGGCAACTAACCGTCTTAAAAGTTTCTTCTCATTTAAAATATGGTTTCACTTGAAAATTAAACCATGTCTGTGATATCATCAAAGATATTCAAGTTGCAGGCAAATAGAATTTCAAGTGCCTTGCAACTGGATGTCTTCCCAATAAGACAGTCTTACAGATTTAGAGACTTGTTTGTGGGTTATGTTACATAAATTAACACGTGTTTTCTGTTTTCAAAGGACATAAGCCTATGATCGCATTACCTGAGTGATTGTCTGTACGCATAAGCCTCACTTAATCCTCTCTGCAGCGCTGCCTCCTGAGACTCAACGGTTTGGCTGAACTAAATGGCTGGCTTGGGGAAGAATGGGGAGGTCTGTGGGCTTCACTTTAAAATGGGTTTCTCCTTTCTATCCTAATGGCTTGGACAGAAAAGGCCCAGAGGTCTGAGAGGGGGAAAACCTAAACTATTTCCCTCAGCCCAAACTAAGTATAATGGGCAAAAGGGTTTTGGACAGGTGAGATGTGCCTAGCACACCTTCTTACAAAGAAGCCTTTTTTTTTTTCCTAATATGGAACATTGAAAAATTAATCCCTGCCTTTTGTCACCTAGTAGTTATGGATTGAATGATGTCTTTTAACCCTTTTCGCCAAATCTGTTGCCCCCAGAACACAACAAGGACACCAGCCTGTTAAACCAAGCACGCCGTTGACCGGAGACAGCCAACTGACCTGGAGTCTGCACGATCCTTCCCCATGTGGGAAGGCCACCCTCCCCTCCACACCCCCACTCTTATTAGGGTTCTCTGGACCCAAGGGTAGGTAGGACAACGACCATGTCCAGCTTGAAGCAGCTAGAGGAGCTTGAGACCTTCGCCCATTGTCCTTTACAAGATTACAAAGGGTCCTAATATTTGAGAGGGGGGGGATAGTTAATTTTTACGAACCAGGGGTATGGACTTGAGGGGGATTGCTGGGGGAGGGGAGTGCTGGGTGGAGGGGAGCAAGGGGGAGAAAATTGGAACTGTTGTAACAATATAATCAATAAAAAACATTAAAAAAAAAAGAAAAATAGGGAGAAACTTAAAATGTGATGGGGGAGGCAGCCCTGCCCAAACATTTGGGATGAGCTTGGTCGCATTATGGGAGGCGTGCTTTCCCCCCAGAGGGGGATGGAGAGGAAAAACATCCACCCTGTGAGTCTCAGAAGCCTTTTTGGTAGAATGGTACAGTTTGAGTTTGTTCTTAAAATTAAATGAGGACTAGCAGCTCTAACTGTATTCCAGGACAAAGAGAGTTTATCCAGCAAAGAACATTGTTTATGGAGCATTGATAATTAAACCTGACCCTGCACTTGCTGCGCTCCACCGACCTTCATTTGGAAGGACCTAGCATATGTGTGTTGTTATTTTAATGAACAGCATTTCCACCACCCCCATACCAATCCCCAGCAAGTCTATATGGTTCTTTAAGAATCATTATGGTGGGAACTCACACTTCCATCATAAAACCTCAAACAAATATTTCTCACGACCACTGTGTTTTCTCACTGAGGCTGTTCAAATGTCAGTGGTTTTAGCACTGAGCTTAACCTTTATGCATTTTCACCCAAATTTCAGAAGTACAGCTTGTGACGGATTTCCCTTATGGTGGTGGGTGGGAATGTTTTATACACATAGTTATCAGCCAAGAATTCTGGCAGTGGCATCAAACTGCCTTTGACACATCATACGTGTTTGAGTTCTTGCAATGAGGCAGTATCCTCCATCACATGTAAATGCCAAGCATATGACAGTCATTCACTTATTCACTCATTCAAGAAAATATTTACTGAGGGCCTGGTATGGGACAAGCTCTCTTAGTGGCAATGGGAATATAAGACTGAACAAGATGAACTACCTGTCTTCGTGGAGCTTATATCCTAGTGGAAGAGAGAGACGGTTAAACAAATATTGAACCAGGTGATGATAAGTGCAGTGTAAAAAACTGAACCATGGTAAGAAAACTAGAGAGCATTGAAATGTATGGGAGCTGTATTCCAATGTAAAGCTCTGCCATCTTGCATTTGTCCACAAGAGAAGGCATCGCCAGCCCTTGGGGTTGGCCAAATGAACAAGAACTTGAACTGATGACATCATTGAGCTGCTACCCTACCCTTAAGACTCCCTAGCTCTGGGCACAAGTAGGCAACTGCCCTTGCTCTTATAATCTTTTTGTTCAATATCTTGTTACTTGCAGCCAAAAGCATCCTACACGACATAGCTCCAAAACTCATTCCAAGATCTCTCGTTCCAACAACACACTTGGATGAGCTTCTACAGCTGGGTCTTTTCATTTCCGTGGCCTCTGGCACTATTTCATTCTTCTCCCTCTGGCTGTAGTTCCACAGTTCCTCTGAAACACCCCTCTCTATACCCCATACCTCCAGCTTCCTTCCTGAGGGAGCCATATCTGGGAAGAATCGCGGAGTTCAGACCAGTACAATAAACACAATTCATTCTCCAAGCCATATAATATTGAACCGATTCAACATTCACTCATTATTTTAATTGGTTCATCAAGCACTTATTAAGTATCCACATGTTACATACCAAGGACTGTGCTTGATACAGGAATATAATTGTAAATAAAAATGTTCTCTGCCCTCATTGAGTTTATAGACTATTGTACAACTTTAAAATCACACAAATCAAAGTATAATTGCAAACAATATAAAGGAATATGCAGAAATGCAGAGTGCTCAGTGACTGTAGGAGGAAGGGCACCCAGCTTCCATGAATTTTTTTGAAGACTCTTTCAACACATTTGCCCATTGCATGATGGGTGATTTACAAGTACACCTGCCCACACTGTGCTGAGTGTTCAGTAGTTTTTGATCAAAAACACCATGACCTCCATGCCCCACCTACCCTATTCACTGGATCTCACCCCAAGTGACTTTTTGTTTGGCTGTTTGTTTCCCTGGATGAAAAACATCCTCAAAGGGAAATGATTTGCCACTGTGGAAGAGGTGAAACAAAAAACAGCAGAAGCACTAAAAGGTATCAAAATTGACAAGTTCAAAAACTGTTTTGATCAGTGAAAAAAATGTCTCGATAGGTGTGTTATTGCATCAAATGGAGAGAACTTTGAAGGTGACTGACGTTTAAACATGTAAGAATAAATACACAATTTTTATAAATAAAATCCATTTTTTGGGTCCCCCCTTCATAAAGAGTCTTCATCAGACAGCCGAAGGGATCATTGACGCAAAATGTCTCAGAATCCTTTTTTTCTTTTCAAGTAATATAACTAGGTGAGTTACTAAGGAAAAGTGGTGTCAGAATCCTCTTTCCTGCTATTACCCCAGGTCTTCATAGCGTTTCCAAAGGCCCATGAGAGTTGTCCCAGAGAAGGTAGGACCAAAAGGAGGACCTTAGAGAGGCAGAAACAGAAATGACACTCTGGGAGAGGGAGAGATGCCCTAGTATTGGGAAATGGTGGTTCCTGCCAGTAAAAGGCAGCAACACTCCTTATGCAGAGCCATAGGGAGGTGCCAGGACCTGATTTCCATGGGTAAGCAGCCGGGCAGTGTGCTCAGGGGCTGGCACCAGGCCTGAAAGCTCCCAGTCTTAGCATTGGTGTCCATGCAAAGCATAGCATAGAGGAGTGGACCTTCTTAGACAATGACCTTGCACCGTGACCTTGAGGCTCTGAGGACCCGAGCCCTGGACACTGCCTTAACCCTGTTCACCAAAAATTTAAAGAGAGAATGAAATGGAATTTCTAGTCTTCCTAGTGAGCTGGGACTTAAATATATATACATATATGTAATATATATATTATATATACATATATATGTATATATAATATATGTGTGTATATATGTGTATATATATTTTTTATATATATATATATTATATATTATATATATATATTATATATATATAATATATAATATATATATAGAAGTTAACCTGGCTGGTTTGGCTCAGTGGATTGAGCGTCGGCCTGCGAGCTAAGTGTCGCTGGTTCGATCTTCCAGTCAGGGCACATCAGAGAAGGAAAAGTCTGACTCCAAAAAACCTCCGCTGCCTTGCGGCATACCTCTTCAGGGGAAAGGCTAAGGGAGTAAACCCTGACAGAAAATCCGGAGCCGGAGTCCCTAAGGCGGTTTGACGTTGTAGTCAACACCGGCAACTCCTGTGGCGCACCTGAAGCCAAGCTGTATTGACTTCGTCTTTCCCTTGGACCCTTCAGCTGCGAAGAGAGGGGGGGTCTGCTGCATGGGCAACAGCAGACCCTCCATATCACCCTGCCCAGGCTCTGTAGCTTCAGCTTCACTGGAGAGGACACTCCAGCGCCATCGCAAGATGTCGATTCAACACGGGAGGAGACAGATGCCGTGTCACTCCCGAGTCGGACTGCACAGCCATTCTCGGCGGTGCAGATAGACTCTTAAGAAGCTACACCATCGTCTCTCGAGACGGACGGCTGCCGACGACGATAAAAGTTAACAATGTGCCATTTCTTATACCGAGTGCAATAGTTGCATAAGATTGATATTTCCTATACTGAGAGCTAAAGCATGAATAAGAGTTAACTTGCTGAGGTTGATAGGCACAGGGTTGTTCTTGACAGAAGGCAGAATAGGCAAAGGCCTGGGATGAGCAAAAGCACGTCATCCGTGAGAAGGAAGGTTAGTGCGCTGGAGCGGTGAGACCAGAGAGGAGAGAGGGGCCCGTGGCTGCAGCGCCTGTGTTACTACGGGGACGTGGCCTTTCTCATAACAACTCTAGAATGGCTTCAAGCCTTTGGGCTTTAAGTATGTGTTTAGAATGGGGTGAGCAGAAACGAGGAGTGTGCAATAATTCAATCTGCATTCTACGTAAACCTCTGTGGCTGACGTGTGGAGAGGGCGCTGAAGGATCAGCGTATGTGAACAGGGGCGCCTTAGAAATCTACTGCAACCGTCCGGGGAGAGGTGGCCGCGCTCTGGACCAGCAGAAAGACCAAATAAATAAACCTGGTTAGACTTGGGGATGGATCAGGTCTTGGGGGTGAGCATGTCAGAGTGCCTGGTTTGTCAGCATGAAGGTATGGCACTTCTCAAAGTGACATCATTCCTCAGTTAAGCATCCCTAAAGGAGGGTCAGATTTCAGGCAGGAAGGGGAGAAGAGAGAAGTCAGAAGCTTGGTTATGAAAATATTGAAAATGAGATGATTTTAGACAAATCAGCTGAGCTGAATAAGTAGAAGAGTGTATGGGTACAAGAGATGAGTATCAATCAGCTGTACAAATTCAAGCAAGAATCTTTAAATTTTTAGATTTTTAACCCACTCTACCATTTTTAGCCCTTAGACATGACAGTGAAGATGATGATGATGGTGATGGTGATGGTGATTATGATGATGGTGGTGACAGAGATGGTGATGGTGATAATAATGGTGTTTATAATGGTGACAGATAATGCTCATTGACAATTACTTTGTTCCAACTGTTATTTTATTATTTTAACAATACTCTGTTTTATTATCATCTCATTGCATGGTTGAGAAAATGAAGCCCAAGATTACACAGCAGATCAGCGAAAGAAGTATGATCCAAACTGAAAATTTGTTCCCTAAAATGGGGACACTAATCATATTTACCCTATAGGGTTGTTGTGAAGATTAAATTTTAAAATGAGAATAACTGGTATTTATGAAGCACTTATTATTTTCAAGACACTGTTTTAAGAGCTTTGTATGGATTAACTCTTTTAACCTTTGCAACAACACGTTATGATGTAAATGCCATTATTATTATCCTCATTTTAGAGATGAGAAAATGAAGACACAGTGGGCTCAAATAATTTGCTTGTAGCTAAGTAAGTCAAAGCCAAAATTAGGACTCAGGAAGTCTGGCTCCAGAGTACATGATGCTGACCAGCATATTATATACTGTTTCAGATTCACACAGTGTTTAAGACAGTTCCTGCTACATGGCAAGCATTCAATGCCACTGTTCAGGAAATTAAAACAAATTTGTCACAGGACTTAACCAAGGACACTGATGCCTTGCCAAGAGCGAGGCGCTAAATGCACATTTGCATTAAAGGCTAAGGGCTGAAATGCAAAGATACCTGTCATAACGTAGATGCTCAATAAATTCTTGTTGAGCAAATAAATGAATGAATGAATCCTGGGGAGAGTAGTAAACTAAACAGAATGTAAGATTGTCTGCCACTGTCTCTTAGATATGTCTCTTGGAAATGGCCCTTCCCTTCTTAGCCCTCAGCTCATTCGTTTGTAAAATGAGCCCAAGTCCAAGTTCAACACTGAGCTCTGAGAAGTCACTCCAGATTCAACCTGTTGGCGGACCCGGAAATCTATGACATCTTCTGTCGCCTCCAGCTCTGCCATCTCATCACGCTCTGAAATAACGTCCGGTTTCCTTCAGATCTTCTTCTGCGTTCATCTTCTGCTTTCAGAGGTTTTCGCTCGGCGCCAAATCTGCACCTCCGGCTGGCTGGAGAGGCCTGCGCTCTCCTCGGGCCGTGAGGGGCGCATGCGAACCCCGTGATGAAAGGCCTGTGATTTGTTCCCGCGTCTGACGCGCTGCCACGGGCGGCTGTCAGCGGCCCCCTTCCCGAGAGGCCTTCCCACGCTTCCGAGGCCTCCCCAGCGTTCGCAGGAGGAGCCGGCTGTTTTCTTTCTTTCCCTGCAAGACTCCTGCTCTTCCGAAATGTGTTTCCCGTGGGCCTGCCTGCAGCTGCGGCCCCCCAGTGCCCCCCACACCGAGGCGCCGGGGCTGTCGCTGACACCCTCCCGAGAAAAGGAGACGGTCCGACCCTCCCGGGGCTGTCCTGCCTCCTCTCGTCTCCCCCTGTCTCCTCGCTGCCGCTGAGCGCTGGGACTTGGGGAAGAACTTGGACCGGTCACACATTTTAAACAGCTTTGGAGCTACACCAGTGGCCGATGTCTTTGAGCATCCTTTTGTATTTCTCCCAGCTCCCTCTCCAAACTGAATTATCACCAACCCTCATCTGGGCTAGGGGATGACTATATTTATCATATGATTCTATTCACCCAGGCACCAAATGAACCAAACAGCCGGAAGCCGGCCATCAGCCAGACCCCAGCACGCCACAGGGACTGGCCACGAGGTGAGGTCTCGGCGAGACGTGGCGAGACTGGATGTCGGAGATCCCACTTGGCTGCCTACTCCCTGTGCGCGACCGTGGGAAAGTCTCTTCGCTACTCTGAGCCTCGGTTTCCTGATTTGTTAAATGCTGTCATGGAGTCATTTTCCCCACAGCGGCAGGAGTGAGAGCCACGGAGCTCCGGAGACAGGCGGGGACTGGCAAAGAGAAAGAGCAAGAGAACACGGTCGTGGGCACGCTATCTGGGGGTGCGGGTGGAAAAAGAACGCTGGGGAGAGGGAGGCAGCAAAACACCGAGTTTTCAAAGTTGGACTCTTTCTGTGGGTCTGGGTGGTGAGTGGGGATCGTGCGCTTCCTGCACGCAAGCATCAGGTCAGTGCTGGGACTCGGTCCTTCCAAATGACCCGGGAAGGTGACTTGCAGACAGGAGTGACGCGGCCAGGCCCCCGCAGTCTCCTCCTCGTGACCGTCCCACAGCCCCCTCACACCGTGGCGGGGCGCTTCTTCAAAGCGAGCAGGAGACTGCCTCCGTCCACTCCGCTAAGACAGTATTACATGACGTCATGTTTGGGAGTGAAATCGTATCGCGTTTTCCACGTTCTACTGGCTAGAAGCAAGTTCCCAGATTCCACGAGCACTCAAGGAGAGGCGATTATACAAAGGTGTGACTCGCTGGGTGTCACTTTAGAATCCTGTCTACCACAATCAGCCCCTGGCCTCTCTTACACGTAAGCACCCTGACTCCTTAGCGACCAGCACCACGCCAGTGCAGGGAGCCTGAGGGCCTCTCCCAGCCTCAAAGGTCCTGATCTGATTTTACCTTTGCATAGTATGTTCACCAATGTGAGTGCTCCGATTAATAAATATGCAGTATTTATTAACAATATGTTACAGATGGAGAGTGCGAGAATTTTTTAAATTGTAAACATCATTTTAATCGAAGCATTGGGGATGAGTTTTGAAATTTGTAAAGGATTGTAACTTGCTCTCTTATTCCTTCTCATAGCAATACACGGGGGATATGCTGTTATCCCCCTGTTTCATGTGAGGAAACTAGAATTTGGGAGTTAGATGACCTAGTCAAGATTACATAGCTAGGAAGTGGCAGAATCAAGATAGGAACCAAGCATCTTATGCTCTTATCTCTAGGAATGTATATCTGGCTGGGAAAGTATAATAAATGTGTATTTTCATGAAAAAATAAAAATAAAAACCCAGTTACAATTGTGGAATTGGTACTTAGAACCACAGGATCAGTACGATCTTACAGTCTTTTTCAGAAAGGCTGGTCTGGTTGAAGAAGAGTTCATAGAAAATGTGAAATATGAATTAGGTCCTGAAAACTAGGATTCATGTACTTGATGGGGTGGGAATGCATGGGGTAAATAAAATGGAAAGGCAGAAAATTATGAGAGTTCCCAGGGCAGCACAAGAAGACTGCCCAACTGGAGAAAGGCTTCCACAGGAGAAACACAGAAGAGAAGACTGCAAAGGCATGTAAGGCTCCAGAAGCCTCTTTGGGGATTTAAAAACTGTGGCACCAAAAGGCCCCCAAGTCCCATCAGCCTCCCTCAACCTGAGCTCCTCGGAGCTACCTCTGGGACAAAGTGAATGCTCCCTCTGCTGCTGGGACTTACACACTTGGCTGAGTGGAAAGTGCTGAGGGGATCTGGTTCACTTGCAGCTTCCCAGGTAGGTGGCTCTGATCTCTCTGAGCCTCAGCTTCTACCTCCACAAAATGGAAGTTAAAAATACCCACCTTTTCAGACTTGATGAGTACGAAAAAGAATGAAGTCATATCTGCAAAATGCCTAACTCATCATATTTAATAAAGAGGCGCTATCATAAGAGAGTGATTTCATCTCTCGGTTGGGATGGTACAGGGAATCCCCGTCACAGAGTCCCACGCGTACACGTCACATATTTTGCATGCCCCTGCCTTCATCATAGGTCCTCGAAAGTCTTTTCTTTGTTTATCTTCAGTTAAAAGATAATCCATGTTTTTAAAAATTGCTTTTTTTTCTTTTTACCATCTAGTCATTGGTAATGAAAAGCAAAAATAATTTCACAAATAGCTTAGCCTAGAAGAAGGTCTGTTGGATCAGAGTAGCCGTTCTCAACCAGGGGACACTTGGCAATGTCCAGAGACAGTTTTTGTTCTCATCACTGGGAGATGTTTTCGCATCTAGTGGGTTGAGACCAAGGATACTTGTTAACATCTTACAATGCAGGGAACCCCACCCCCACTCCCACCCAGCTCACACACAGCAAAGAATTAATCAGCCCAAACGTCAAAAGTGCTGAGGTTGGAAAAGCCTAGACCAGAGATCAGGAGGTGTGGGTTCTGGTCTTAGCTCTGCCTCGAATAAGCGCTGAGATAAATAAGAACATAACTTATCTGGACTTTGGTGTCTTATCTGCAAAATGAAGACTTTGGCTTAGATCTGCCTGCAACAAGGGAAAAAAATTAAAAAGTTGTAGCAAGGTTTTCATAAACCTAAATGCATTCACTTTGAAATATCATCCTTTTTACTGATAGTATGGTCTGCTTTGCTGCAGAGGGAGGTTAAATGTCCTTTCTTTCAAATATGATTGTGATAGATAACTTGAAAAACATCAAAGTATTCTTAGGAAAATAAAAATTGAAAGTACCATGCCAGTTCCCCAATTTTTAACAATTTTTTCAGTGAAATCCAAATTTCAAGGACCTATCAACCAACATGATCTCAAAGATCTTTTCCAACTTCAACAATGATTCTGTAAGAAAAAATGAAAAAAAAATTTGCCAGAGGGCTATTGCTTCAGGAAATATGATGCTTTTCTGAAAAGCACACTGTGTTAACTGAGGCTCCCCCTGTAAACCAAGAGACTTTGTGTGTTCCAGGTATTAGAACTTGGGGGTGTAGAACTTTTGGAAGAGCTGGGAAGTTCATCAAAGCCACCACTGAAAGTCACAGAAGACAGCATGGAAGCCCTTAGCCTGAAGCACTGAGCAGGTGGTCTTCAAAAATTTGGGAGGAAGCCTCCTGGAATGGCACCTCCACACACACATCAATTACAACTGCCCCACTTTCCAAAATAATCATGGGTTCTGCTCTCAACTTCCCAAATCTTGAGTGAGTGTCTCTCACTGGCAAATCAGAAGAAGAGGATTTGGGGACATGTAGTCTCCGCCCTGCCTGTGAGGCAGTGGAGACCATAGGAGGAATGCCAGGTGGACCAAAAGCCAACACACGCACTAAACAGACTGAGATCCCATCCATGTCTCTACCCGCACGGATGCCGCCATAAACCAAACCAGGACTAGGACAGCCTGCCTTCAAATGTGCGCTTGTCCATTTCAAAGGAGAGGAGTTTGAAGAAAAGGGGGGCTACTGTGAGTGAAACAAATCAACATTGTTTACAGAATGTCTGCCCTTTGGAGTAATTTCTGGCCTGATTTGCAAAGACTGTTGGGATGCTTTTTGGAGTTTTCAACTCGCCATTAGCATTCTGTAAGCCAGCGAGTCTCTGAGATTCAAATCCTGTGACCATCACATTAAACTCTAAAACATTGCTCTGCTGGTGCAGTAATTGCCTGACATGGCTACCTGGTTTGACCTTGTGCTTAGTATGCAACTCTGCTCCAGGAATGCATTTGACAATCACTTTTCCGTCCACAGAAACGGGCCCTTGACCGAAAACGTGTTCCAAAAACGATGTTCTATTTTTTGCCTTTAAAACTAAAGCTTGCAAGTTCAATGGCAGCTGAGAGCAACAACATATGCTTATAATCATGATTACCATCAGGGAATTCAACCTTACTGCTGGAAAGGGAAGAGGCCCACCAAGGGGGAGCGCACCAAAGCTCTGGAAAGAAAAAAAAGCAGAGAAAACAGGCCCCGTTGGCTTGGCTGTTCCTGGATAATGGGAGAAACTTGAATGTGGGAAGCCATGCTGGTTTCACTCCAGACTTGAGCAGAAATGTTGCATGGGCAGAACAAGAAATGCTGGCAAACAGAGTAGAGCTTCGGACTCTGCTTTGTCCTTGACAAAGGCCAGCCCTGTCCCAAGCAGCTGCCCCAGTGTGGACCCTCAAACCAAGCCAGCCGCTTGCTTCAGCCCCACATGACCAACCCATGGCTCTGCTCCCAGGGAGAGTTTCAAGCCACTGAGGTTCTCTCCCACTCTTGCTCCCTCTCTGACGTCCGGATTCCCACCATGAGTTTGCAATTGAAGAAGCAAGTCTCTGAATTTCAGTTCTCGTGCTGCATGAATTGGGCAGGTGAGGTAACTTCAGCCTTTCCAATGGAATGAAGATGCCCACCTCGCAGAACCATTATGAGGAGTAAATAACAGACCGAGTGGAGGGATGCCTGGTGCTCACTGGCCACTCAGTACACGGTGACTGCTGCTCTTGATCCTTTATTTGAGTGGCTCCTGAGCTTCTTGGTGTTGGATACTCTTTATGATTCCTTTTAAAAAAAAATTTATTAAGTAATTTATTCAACAATTATTTCTTGAATATTTGATGTGCCAGGCACACTGAAGTCACAATGGTATGTGGGACAAATATGGTCCTTGTTCACTGTCTAGTAGGGGGAGCAGGTGAAGTAATAGGACATTGTAATAAGTTGGAGAGGAGAGAGTAGGGTGCTAAAGAAAGCCCTAAGAGGGAAATTTTATGCAGGCTTGGGGACCTGGGGAGGCTTCCTGGAGGAGGTGACTTATGAGTTATATATGAATCATGGTGGATCAAGTCAGATGCAGGATGGTGTGAAGAAGTAGAGAAAGATATACATAGCTTCAGACCACAGTGATTACAAAAGCCCGGAGGGAGGGACAGCATGACATCCTTGTTAACTGAAACCAGTTCCCTGTGGGCGAATGGGACACTGGAGAGCTAGAGAGGGACCATGACCAGCCTCTGGGTCTCATGAATAGCTACCCTCTCCCAAGTCCGCATGCCTGTTAAGTGCTCGGCTTCTGGGGGTCAGCAGCGGCAGCCGTCCGTCTCGAGAGACGATGGTGTAGCTTCTTAAGAGTCTATCTGCACCGCCGAGAATGGCTGTGCAGTCCGACTCGGGAGTGACACGGTATCTGCCTCCTCCCGTGTTGAATCGACATCTTACGATGACGCTGGAGTGTCCTCTCCAGTGAAGCTGAAGCTACAGAGCCTGGGCAGGGTGATATGGAGGGCTTCTGGGGGTACCGCCCTCCTTTCTGACCCTCCATTCCCTAGGATGCTCATCATGTGTCCGGTAGAATCTGGTTTTGTGACTTTGGGCAAGTTGTCTCGTTGTCTAAGTCTACATTTCCTTGGCTATTATGGAAAGATCAACTATCGCCCTCTTTGTAAAAGTAGTCTGAAAAATATGAAGAGAGTAGCTACATGGCAAGCGGGACCAGAGTCAGTAATGTATGGGGAGAGAGAGGAGACTGTCCCACCAGCAGTGAGTCAGATGGATCATCAAATTCACTGTCCACTGAATGTGTCCAAAGCTCCAAAAGGATTGCTCAGCCATTTCCACAGACCCCATGTCTCTTCCCAGAGTCACTTCAGTTAAATTTCTTATGCTGTGTGAGGCCACAGGGTCTAATGCTTTTGCAATTAGACAACCTGGAAATGAAATGCCACCCATGTAGAGTCAGCGTCAAGTTATTTAACCTCTATGAAGTTTCCTCATATGTATGAGATGATTAACTTACCCCATGATGTTGTTAAGAAGGCTAAATTACGTGAAATAAACTATGAAAAGTATTCAATGTATAGTAGGCACCAAATAGAAGTCAGTCCCCTTGTTCTTGGTTTCAAAATAGATGAGCCAAAGAAAATCACTCAATACACCATGCCATGTGTCACGTCAACCTTAAATTCACTGTCTCCATCAGCTCCACTAATTCGTTTTTCCTTTCCTCTTCCCAGCTCACCATAATAACCCGTGTAGATATTCCATTATTAGCTTTTCAGTTTAGAAGAGCAGAGATTGCTCAGTTTAATGTGAGAAATGAAAGGCTTACTAGAAGTGTTTGAGTAGAGATAAAATTGTAGGAATTTTGACTGTTTAACCTGGCGCTGTGAGAAGAAGTAGGCCTCAAGGACGCAGGAGTAGAATTTGGAAAATAAACGGCCGCGCTTCCTGCCAGCAGAGGCCTTCACTGAGCATATCCTAGACCTCGGCCATTATTATAGCTTGGGTCACCCTCCTGGTCTCTTCACTCCATATGTCTCTTGACATCATTCCACCAGTTGGCTAACTCTTCCCATATCAAGTTCTAGCTCTTTTTTATTTTAAAGATTTTATTTTTACTTATTTTTAGAGAGAGGGCAGGGGACGGAGAAAGAGAAGGAGAGAAACATCGATGTGCAGGAGAAACACCAGTCAGTTGCCTTCACAGGCCCCCAGCTGGGGACCTGGCCCACAACCCAGGCAAGTGCCCTGACTGGGAATCAAATGGTGACCTTTCAATTTGCAGGCCAGTTCTCAATCCACTGAGCCACACCAGCCAGGACATCTTTTTAAAAATTATTATATTATACTTTATATTTTTAACTATAGTTTACATTCAGTAGCATTCCACATCAGTTTCACGTGTACAGTAGAGTAGCTGCAAAACCATGCACTCTACAGAGTGGTCCCCTGCTGGCCCAAGCACCCACCTGGCTCCACACCCCGTTAACTTGACGTTATTGACTATGTTCTCCATGCTGCAATCCGCATCTCTGTGGCTATTCTGCAACCACCAATCTGTACTTCCTGATCCCTTCACCTACTTCACCCAGTCCCCAAGCCCCCCTCCCCTCTGACAGCTGTCCATCTGTTCTCTGTATCTGTGAGTCTGTTTCTACTTTGTTCATTTAGTTCATTAGATTCCACATATAAGTGAAATCATATGGTACTTGTTTTTCTCTGACTGGCTTATTTCACTTAGCATAATCCTCTCCATGTCCATCCACGCTGTCACAAAAGGTGAAAGTTCCTTCTTTTTTATGGCTGAGTAGTATTCCATTATATAAATATACTACAGCCTTTTTTATTCTTCTCACCTTCTAATGAACACTTGGGCTGATTCCATATCTTGGCTATTGTAAATAATGCTGCAATGAACATAGGAATCCATATATTCTTTTGAATTAGTGTTTCAGGTTTCTTTGGATATACCCCCAGAAGTGGAATTGCTATGTCAAAAGGCAATCTCATGTTTAATTTTTTGAGACAACTCCACAGTGGCTGCACCAGTCTGCATTCCCACCAACAGTGCACGAGGATTCCCTTTTCTCCACATCCTCGCCAGCACTTGTTGTTTGCTGATTCATTGATGACAGCCATTTTGACAGGTGTGAGATGATATCTCATTGTGGTTTTAATTTGCATCTCTCTGATGACTAGTGACAGTGAGTCTCTTTTAACATGCCTATTGGCCATCTGTATGTCCTCTTTGGAGAAGTATCCCTTTAGGTCCTCTGCCCACTTTTTAATTGGGCTTGTTTTCAAGGCAAACTCCTAATTAGCCATTGTAGCCTCTGTTGGACTCTGCTTTCCAGCCAGACATCCTCAGAAGCCACTCTTCAGCCTAGAGATTGGCTATTCTTGGGATCACTGTCTACTCCAAAATTCTGGGTCCAGAGGTCAAGGATCACATGGTCCTAAACAACAAACTCATAATTTTCCTGACACTTTCCTTTGGCACTCAAAGTTCTGCATCCCAGGAAACCCTCCAGTCAGTTTTAAAATAAAAAGCCCCATATCTTGGGAACTCCCTCAATCTGAGGCAAACTGGGACAGGAGGTCACTTCTATGATCCCTGCATGGAAATTTCTGCAGAAGACGTGTGGCTGAGGAGGACCTCCCACAAAGTAAGTCTGAAGGAGCCTGGAAAAGTCTCCTTGACATTGGAGAGTCAATCTGTTTCAAGGACCACTTCATTGGTATGTGAGATTTAACTGATTTCTATTAAACGTATGCTCCAAATTAATACTCTGACATCAAAATTCTGTGTGATTGGGCAATTGGGAAGTTTAACTTTTAAATTTTTATTCAATTTTAATTTTCTCAGCTCATAACCAAAATAGTATCACTTGGGCCCAAATCAAATGTGATGTTCTTACTTAAAAAGAAACATTCTGACAAATTCAGTGAAGACTAAAAGCAGAGTTATGGTCTTAGGGACCCACAGCCAGAGTCAAGTTCCCCACACTGTGAAAAGTGGTTTGTGTACTGATTGCCCATCATCATTCTTTCATTTCCTCACTGAACCAACATCATTAGGTAAATTCACTGGGCAATCAGCCCATGTCAAGCTACCAGGAGTTAACCAAAGTGGGAGATTGAAGAAACAGCACTATCCCCCAGATTGCCAAGTCTACCCAAGACTTCTTAGGACAACTGCAAGTCTGAGGACTTCCCAAAACTACTCTCAGTTTTGATAATTTGATAGATATACTCAGAACACACTAAAAGCTGTTAGACTCACAGTTATAGTCTATTACAGAAAAATAATACCTAAAAATCAAACAAGAAAAGAGATGCATGGGGCAAGGTCTGGCAGGGACGGAAGTGGGAGGCACAGTGATCAAACTTCCCTGGACCTCAGGAGGCACACTTCTCGTCAACCTAGAGGCTCACCCCAGCTTTTACTGGGGCTGCAGTTCTTAGGCATGATTGACTCATGTGGTTGAACTCAGTCTCCAGTCAACCCAAACTGCGGAGGTCCAGATGATATCATGTGGCTGGAGGGACCCAGCATGAGTCACCTCAGTAGCATAAGAAACAATCTATCCCAACACACAGAAAATTCCAAGGGTTTAGAGGTTCCCTCCCAGGAGCCGGGGAGGAAGGTCGGACTTCTTTTTGGGCAACACCAGATTCTTTACCACTCACAGCCCTACTATGTGCACTTCGTATTCCCCATCTCATTCGATCCTAAGAAATCTGTGGGTATTATTATTATTTCCGTCATTGAATGAGGAAGCATTAAATGAGCATTTGGCCCACTCGTGGATAATGGTGTAGCTGGAATTACCATCAGTTCTATCTGACCCCAGAGCCTGACCCATTAACCACTGCATAGAGCAGCTACCATGTGTCCAGGATTTGGGCTCAACTCTAGAAAGACCAGAGCAAAACAGAAAACAGGTGGCCTACCCATATTTGTTAAGTAAGGAGACTGATGAAGGAGCCATCTTCAGAAACATAAGCAGTACTGGGGGTGGTGCAGCACCCTGTGCTAGCAGGAGTGGGGAGCTCTCGCGTCCCTTAGGTCTGAATAGACGAGAGAAGCCAGTGATCACTGGGTCCCAGAGACCATAGGGGGAGCTCCTAGACAGGGGCTGGAGCTGCAGCCTCTGGGAAGGGAGTGCAGATGTAGCCAGTGCACAACCTGGTCGGGGGTGATGGGAGCGATAAGAAAAACATCCTAATCTCACTCTCATTTCCCCCTCAGGGTTCCCACCATTATCTCTCATTGGCTGACACCTCCTGGACAGCTGGGACAGACGATCTCCGGGATGCAGTTCCTACACAGTCCTGGATACAGACCAGGGTCGAAAAGTGTGGACAACAACTCTGAAAGGACAAGTGGCAAATACCTGTTATCCACAAACCCTTAATGTAACGGGACAGAGAAACACATAGACGCAATCGCAACCCACGGGATAAATGTCATCATTAATACACAGAGAGAGGAATTAGGCACAGCGAAGGGACTGAAGAAATCAACGGCTAGGAGAAACACTTGCAGCTTATCTTGAAGAATGATTAGATCATCATTTAGGCAAGAGAAGGACAGACAGGCCCAAGGAAAATTTTTTTTCTGGATCAGCACAGACATGGAGGTCTGAACCAGTGTGGAGAAGCGTATTTAGTTCATCAGGCTTAGTGTAGACTCTCCAGGGGAGGCAGCTAGTGATGAGGTGCTGAAGTCAGGCTGGGGCCAGGCCAGGGAGAGACCTTCCAGGGCTTATTAAGTGAAGAGTATTTTGTTCCCCTAAAGGCAATGGGGAGACATTCAATAATTTTATCATAAGATTTTAATTTAAGAAAGCTCCTTCCAGCAGTTTGGAAAATAGGTTAGAGAAACATGATTCGGTGGCAAAAGATCTGTTAGGTTTATTAAGCTATTGCAATGGGTTAGGTGAGAACTAAGGAAGATGTAGCAGGAAAAGGGTCTGATGAGACCTTGTGGATGCTGAGGAAGAAAGGGTAAAGCCCTCGAAGAGTCCTGGCCTGAAGTAGAGCCAGGACCACTTAGGAAGCTGAAGGCCCAAAGAGAAGGAAGGTCATCGCTAACAGCTTGTGGTGAGATGCATTTCTTAGATACATACATCTTAAGCATTTGGAAAGGCAAACATTTCCCAGCAACATCACCCAGTAAAATATTCTTATCTTCTGAGAGAGAAGTCTTAAAGAGAGACTCTTGTTAGATGGATGTTCTAGATGGGCATCAGAAGTCTAAATGATCAGAGATTTACACAATGGTAAGACCAGTAGCAAAAGGAAAAGCTATTGGATAATGGACCAATATATAATGAAAAAAAGTTAACTACAGTGGACAAACTTTTGTGCTGTGCAGTAAAACTTTGTGTTCCTAAAACTGAACTATGAGTGGTTCTAGATTTAAAAATGGAAAATTATCTTTAATGGTCCTATAAAAACTGAAAGAAGGGAGCTGCTGAATTGACCTACTTTGGGGCTTATTTAGTTGACAAACCCTGACCTAGCACTTAGTATGTGCCAGGCATTATATATAATATAATATAATATAATATAATATAATATAATATAATATAATATAATATAATATAACATAATATAATATAATATAACATAATATAATATAATATAATATAATATAGTAATATAATATAATATAATAATATAATCTCCATTTAACCTCATAAAACTTTATTACCATCATTATTATAATCTCTGTAATAAAAAAGGATTCTGCTCCCATTTCCTACCCCTGTCCAGGCCAGATTGCCATGAAAAGTGAGACAGTCTGCACAGTGCCCAAGTATGCCCACCTTAGAGTATGAATCAAGGCTGAAATTGCCCCCCACACTGTGAGACCTGGCTCAGGCAGACATCCGTCTATAGGAAGAAGCACATTTCGCTTTCATCTACCCAGAAGAGTTGCCTTTTTCCTAATTCACACAAAGGCTGACCCAAATTCAAAACCCCATTGAAATCACAACCCTGTCTAGGAGGCCGACCAGTTGACTAGGATCTTCACAGCCTAACTCCTTCTTGTTAAATAGCCTCTCCATCCCAAAGTGCCAAGGGTGAGGATCTAGTCTCCTGACTTCTGGCTGACCTTCTGCTCTGAATGGATTGATCATCCCAAACCACAAACTTGTCTAGGCTCCTATGGTCTCTGCTACCCGCTTGAGCATTTATGCCACGTTAGGAGATTTCAACATGCTTTTGCTGTAGGATCTGCTAAGTAATGAGTGACTAACATTTGAAACAGTCCCCTAGGTCAAGGAAGACAGATGTGAGTAAAAGGACAAAACTTTACATTAGAAATCAATAATCTAAGATCATTTTGTAGGTGGAGGAACAGGGTGTTAACCCACGAGAATCCACCAACTCTAGCCTTAGTTTGCCCTTCTCTTCCTAAGTTTGAAAAGCCAAAGCTCAGAGCTAGGGCATAATTCTCCACAGAACCAGAGGCTTCCCAGAACCATCTTCCTAAAGCTACCACGCCCCCGGCCTGAGCCTTCATCCATACTTCTGCAGCCCCACGAGGAGCTCTGAACCCTGTCTAGCTAATCTCCAAATGCCCAGAAATTTGTCCTGGATTAAAAAAAAAAAAAAAAAAATTCACACTCTGTTGTTGGTTTCAGATGTTTTTTTTCAGGAAAAAAAAAAAAAAGCAAGGTTAAGATATTCATCTTAGTTACATAAAAAATTGGTGAAAATGAGTAAAATCCAAACAATATGGTTTTGGGGGTCAAATAGAATTGAACTCAAGGCTAGAATAGTCACTTACTAGCTGTGTGTCCTTGAACAAGTTACTGTGCACTTCTGACATTTAGTCTCAATTTCAAAATATGCGATATTGAGGTTACCAATAATTTACAAAAGAATTGTTGTGCAGATGAAAATAAGATCCCCTATAAGGTGTGCCTACTGTGGTTGTTAACAAATAATAAGTACCTAATAAGTCACTTGGGAGAAATTGGGGTGACTGTTTCTGCCCGGTTTGCTTTCATATTCAAAAAAACTTTCTCGTAGCAGGACAGGTCACTCCAGAGAGGAGTGAGTGTTTACCCCAAACTTTTATACCCAACTCTGAAGGACTAACACTGTTGTATGTGCTTGTAGTACCAAGTGCCATTAACATTAACAAAAAAAAACCCTCCTGGAATCTAAATTCCTTAGGTAGACTGAGTTTCCCATCCTTACAGAGTAGCGCAGACCTTTCCTGGACCTAGGCACTCTTGAGTTTAAAGTCTGGCACCGCCTCAAGTGGCCACATGACATTGGCCCAATCACTTCCCTCTTTGAGCCTCCGTTTCTCCTGATAATAGGTTCAGGAATCGCAACTTTGCAGGGCAAACAAGTTTTTTTTCCAGGAAAATATGAGATCATTCATACGGGATGAAGCACAGAGGAAGGCCTCCAGGTGCTGGAATTCGCTTCCTGTCCCTCCGAGACCACACTAACACTGCCATACATGGGGTGAGGTAACACCAGCTGTACCCTTCATGGTTATGTCTAATCTTTTATTCTTTGCCATGTTTGGGGAAAAGGACTTGTGGATATTTGGACAAGTTAACAACATGGTTTTGTTTTACGAGCTGTCAATACTAGACGTTGTTTCTCTGCGTGCTTGGGGTGTTTTCACTTGAGGTTTTCCACAAACTTCTCTTTGTTGATCTGACCTTTTCAAACCCTCATTCTCCGAGTGTTTGAGACAAGATGAGGATATGTAGAGTGACGAAGCCGAACTCACGCCTTTGTACGTTGAGAGGAAAAAGCATCCAGGCAATGGCTCTTAGGCCAGAAAAGCCTATTAAAATATTAAATGAGGAGTTAGTGACAGGTTTAACTAGCCTCTTGTGGCAAACCTCCAAATCTTAACTTAGTAAGGTTGGTTTTGGCTGCAACAAACCAGCTGTCGCAAGCTGCGCGAGACCATTAATTATATACAAGGGCACTGATAAATTAATGCCTAATGGCTGAAAAAAAAAAAAAAATAGGATCTCTTGTTTAATGCACCCTCTTCTTTCTATTACAGGAGTCCCATAAGAAGATGACATTTAATTAAGTGTGTGGAGGTGTAAAAGTTGAATAAAATCAGCAGTCACAAATGCATGAATGTAGATCTCATGACTAAAAGCTGGATGATGTTCAGAATAGACAACTCTTGAAATGAAGCTCCTGTCCTGGCCTGTCACATTGCTGCCCTGGGAGACCACTCTTAATGGGTCAGACAGGCTTATAATAAGGCCTTCTTTGTACTTTACTAATCAAAGAACTTTGGATCTGTTCCAAAATAGAGCACCTTATTCTGAATATCTGCACTATAGTGATAATAGCTACCATTCACAGAGCACTTACGAAGTGACAGGCAATTGCAAAGCTTGGAGATTATGCTACTGATTAAAATACCATGTTAACAAGATATAAGAAATAAAATAGCACACCAAGACAGGACAGCCTATGACCTAGATTTGAAAGACATAGGAGAGGAGAGGAGAGGAGTTGAGGTACTTCAGTCTTGTGGCCAGTGCCCCAGAAGGACAGCTGAATTTGGACCAACTCTGGCCCCTTGAAAGATCAGAGCTCACAGTGAGGGATAAAGGGAAATGTTTCCTGCTACTTTGTTCCCAACTTATTCCGAGAGATGACAGCCAGCTGATGTGGGCAGACTATAAAACAAGCTGGTTACAAATTGATTTCAGGGTAGATTTTGAAGCCCACGATAGATTTTGATTATAATCATGGCCCCTTTCCTAATTCCTCAATGTACCCACTCCCTTTGTCATGTGACTGCAATTCTTCTCACTAAAGGATGAAGTCGAGTTCCCCACACAATGAATATGGTTTGGCTTTGTGACTTGCTAAACCCAATAGAAAGCAGTAGAAGTGATCATGCTCCAGTTCTGAGGTTGGGCCTCAAGAGGCTTTGACCATTTCTGCCTCTTCCTGTACCTATACAGCTGCAATGAGAACCTGTCTGGCTAGCTTCCTAGACAAGATGCACAAGGCAGAGCTGAGTCACCTCTGTTATCCCAGCCAACGGCCAGCCAAACTCAAGACGCAGAGTAAACCCAGCCCAGGTCAACCGAATCCTAGACTCACATGCCAAATATACATTTATTGTTGTATGCCACAGAGGATTCATGGTTGCTCATCATGCAGCATTATTATGGCCATAGATAAATTAAACAGAGCCTTTAAAAAAAGCCACTGCTTCACTAGATTTCTAAGAACAAATTCATTAATAAAAATATTTGTAGTTCGTGTCATAGGGTTCATGGTATAGGGTCAAAAGAAGGAGTCTAAAGCTTTGTCAACCTGCCTATTCAATCTTTTTTTTTTTTAATTAAATTTATTGGAGTGACGTTGGTTAATAAAATTACATAGGTTTCAAATGTACAATTCTATGATACCCCATCTGTATATTGCATTGTGTGTATTCAATCTTAAATAGAAGGTCTAGCACATTCAAGTGACAAAGACTCACTTCGACTAAACTTTAGTCAAGCTCCTAAGCCTTTTGCTCAAATAGGCCTGATCTTGAGCTTCTGCCTCTGTCCTGTAGAGTCAAGTTTTAGCAAGAATCCTGCTAAGTCAATTTAGAGAGAACCTCTGGTCCTCAATATCTGATTACTTCAATAAGTCATCAAATTTCTCATCCCTCGCTATTGCCGAGGTGATATCTGATCACCCTGGCCTGCCTTCAGCAAGAATACTCTTGAGTTGCTTTAGCAAGAATCTCCCAATTCTTAAAGTCTCCTCAGTAAATTTTTATCTACAGACTGCTGCCCAGCAAAAACAAAGACTTTCCTTAGGAGAAGATTGATATATCCCATACATTTAAATCTTTATTACTCACAAAATGAACTTCTGCAGTCCTGAATCACTTGCACCCATGCTGTGCCCAATATTTGAACTTGCTTCTGATCCACCTGCTTCTAACCATTTTTATGGTCTTAGGACTTGGACTCAAGGTTGGATTCTGATTTCTTTGCTATGACTTTTGTAGGAGACACTCTTAGCCCTCTGCCCAGATCTACTTGGATTCTTCTTACTTTATTTTGAGTCCTTTCCCGGGGTTTTGTGTGATCTTGCTTCTAATGACCCACCTCTGTGACTCTCTTTGGAACGCTGCCCTAGAGTTAGGAAGCCCCTTTCTCCAAAATCACAGTAAACAAAGGAGTTTATATCCTCTTGTGTGGCTATTAGCCAATGGCTGGCTGGTATAGGGACATGTAAGCCTTAGGTCAGGGATCACCTGAGGCTGGAAGTTTTCCTGAAACAGAACCTCATTTGTTTCATGCCATTTCCTATCTTGCTTCCTCACTCCCATACCAGTATCTCCTAGGAATGCTTCCTTATCTCTGGGCTTGCTTCTAGAAAACTCAGCCTAGAATACCCTTTGTGTCCTTTTTTATGTGGGATCCAGATCCTTACCCTAGCCCTTTTCGCTTTGGAGATCCTGGAGAGACAGACTGCTTTTCATTCAGCAGACCCTCCCATGAGGAGTGAGAGTTTTGGTTCTGCCCCTGAGTAGGATTTAGAGGATCTGACAAAACACAAAATCCCTTACCATCTGAATGCTTGCTCATACATTGTCTTACGAGACAGACCTTCTCTGACCACCCTGTACATGTCCTTTTTCCAAACTTTGCCTGATTTTACTTAATGGTGCTTATCACCTCTTTATATGCTTTAAAAGTGTATATGCTTATTTGTTTATTGTCTTTCTCCCCCTACCAGGATGTAATCACCAGGAGAGCAAGGAATTTGTCTGTTTTGTTCATGGCTGCCACCCAACACCTTGAGGTACATCTAGCATAGAGAATAATTAATTGATAAACATCTACCTAATGAAAAAATTAATTTACATATTACCAAAGCTCATAGGTTCTTTTTTGCAATTATTTTTCTCAAACATTACAAGAATGCTTCTGCACCTCTACCCTGAGTCATGTAGTATTCCTCACCAAAAGCAAGCAATATAATGATTTTCTTATGTATTATGCAATGGCGTTTTTTGAGTGTACAGGAAAATAAACATTAATATATTCTTTTTAATGATTTTGTTTAAATGGTGGCATACCATGCATACTATTGTGTTAACTGAACAATATAATGTGGAGTCATTCCATATCAGTATAAATGGAAATACTTCATTAAAAAATATTTACTCAGTCTTCTACTGAAAAGATGTATCATAATTTATTTAACTAGTTGCCTCTTGATGGGCACGTGGGTTGTTCCTATTGTACATTTCTTTGTATGCTCATTATTTTGATCATTTTCAAGTACTCAGCTGAACCACATAAAATTGTAGATAGTGAACCATTTTGGGCCTAATTAAACAATTTCATTTGGCTCTACCTGCTTTGCTTTCAAAGGGTACATTTCTAGAAGTGGAATTCCCAGACTAAA
Organism: Furipterus horrens; assembly: GCF_987537825.1. Taxonomy (NCBI): domain Eukaryota; kingdom Metazoa; phylum Chordata; class Mammalia; order Chiroptera; family Furipteridae; genus Furipterus; species Furipterus horrens. The sequence goes on along the minus strand of NW_028327172.1, from coordinate 209,527,519 downwards.
GGAGGTGGACATGTATAAAGTGAATCAATGTTGTCAAATTGCCCTCAGAGGAGGATGTGCCAGTCATGTTCCCAGTGTGGGAGAGTTCCCATTTCCCCACCCACCCTGCTGACAGATACTGCTATTACATGTTTTTAACCTGACCAACTGGATAGGTAGAAAAGGGTGCATCATTGTGGTTTTCATTTGCATTCTTTTCATTATTAGGCTGAGCATCTTCTTACATATATAAAACCCCTCTGTATTTCTGATGTTGTGAACTGTCTATTGAAATCTTTTGCCTATTTTTTCTTTTAGACTTTTGGGTTTTTTAAATTGACTTATAGCAGCTCTCTATAAAAGAGATGATCTTGATATTTGCAATATGAGTTGCAACTATTTGTTCCTAGTTTATTGTTTGCCTTTTATTTGTTTTTCTGTTTTGGTTTGTTTTGTTTTATTTCTTGCAGATTTCTATTTTTTTTTCCTGTTATGTGGCTAAATTTATGAGTTTTTCACATTGGTTTTATGTTACAATAAAAATTACTTCTCTCCAAGATTATTTTAAAATAATTCTTCCACATTTTCTTCTACTATTTTATAGTTTCAATTTTCATTGAATCTGTAAAAAAAAATATGATCATTTTTCCCAAAACACCAGTTCAAAAGACTATATGCTCCCCTGTGTTCATAGCAGTGCTATTTACAATAGTCAAGATTTGAAAATAGCCTAAGTGCCCATCAGTAGATGAATAGATAAAAAAAATAAAATAAAATAAAAAACTGTGGTACATTTACACATAGAATTCTACACAGCAGTAAAAAAGAAGGAACTCTTCCCTTTAGCGACAGCATGGTCGGAACTGAAGACTATTACGCTAAGTGAAACAAGCCAGCCAGTGAAAGACAAACACCATAGGATCTCACTTACAAGCAAAATCTAATGAACAAAATAAACAAACAGGAAAAATAGACCCAGAGGCATGGAAACACAGAACAGACTTACAGCTCTAAGAGGGGAGGTGGGAGATGGGAACTGGTTGAAATAAGGTGATGGAATTAGTCCAAGAACGTATATAAAGGACCCACGGGCATGGACAATGTTGTGGGGCTCGGCTGTGGGAGTGAGGGGCGGGCTTGGTGGGAGGGGGCAATGGGAGAAAATTGGGGCAACTGTAAGAGCGGAAACAATAAAATACTTTAATTTAAAAAATACAGTAATTTTTTATGTGTCAGGTGAGGTCAGGAGCTGAAAACACCAAGAACATCTGTGTATCAAGTTGTGTTTTTTGTTCTGTTTGTTTTATCATGTACTCAACCGTGTTTTAGCAAGGTTGGGAGGTCCAGATAAATGGCACATCAAATTACCACCCAAGACTGAAAGTGCCTCAGTAAACAAGTCTCCCGGTGACAAAACCACACATATTTATCAATATGTCAGTGCATGTGGCTTAAGAATAATTTGATGACACAGCCTTGCAGTTCAGTGGAACAAAACAGCAATTTAAAATGCATTTGGACTGCTCTAGGTAATGAGTAATATCAGTTCAAACAGAATTTAAGATAAACACTGCACAAGAAAACTTTAAAAACCTAAAAATACATATCTCATAAATGAAGGAAACTTAATAGTGGTTTTTCCAAATTTCCTAACAACCCCCAAATGTTTTCATATTATTAGTAATGCGCTCTGAAGCTGAAAGAAACTGAAAAAGAGGACTTCCGGCCAAGATGGAGGCTTAGACGGACATGCTCGGTCTCCCTCTACAACTAGAGAGGAATACAACTACTTCAAAACAAAAGATAACTAGAAATTCCAGAAAATAAAGCTACACGGAAGCCCAACGTATGAAGTTATAAACCAGCGGCGCCCTTTGGGCAGGTAGGAAGAGCGAAAGGGGGCGGCGCTGTTTGCGGTTGCACCTGGGACAGCGGCGGGGAGAACAACCCCGGCTGCAGTCGAACCCCCAGCAGCTCGCGACCCCAGCGCTGGGGAAAGCAGCCACCACATCGCCTTGAACAGTGAGGCCCAGGGGGGCGGGAGGATGGATCCCAGTCTCCTAGCGGAATAACTGTGTGAATCCATCTTGGACCCCTGCCCCCAAAGAAAGCACCACAGGGCTGCGAAATAGGTTGCAGATTGCCGCCGGTCACTGGGTCGTGACGAGTACACAGGCACTGCCCCCTACAGCCGGCCCAAGAAAACAAAACGCATCTGTCAGAATGTGGCAGACAACTATAGAAATCCCGGTGGCACAGCTCACCAGGCAACAGATGAAGAACCTGACAGATGAACAAATAAGAAACCTGTCAGAGGCTCAGTTCAGGGCCATTGTTATCAGGTGGCTTACAGAATTCACAAAAGATCTGGAAAAAGATGAGAAAGAAGCGAAAAACACTCATAACGAAAGGAACAAAACCACATACGAGACAGATGGTGAGGAAAAAAAATCCAGAGTTCATTTCAACAAACCAGAATATAGAGAAGGAACGGGAAGCAACGATGAGAGGATCAGAAACCTCTGGGACAGCTATAAAAGGCCCAACATAAGAATCATTGGTTTGCCAGAGAACGAAGAAGACGAACTAGAACTTGAAAAATTGAGTGAAAATATAATAAAGGAGAACTTCCCAAACTTGGGGAAGGAAATAGACTTACAGGTCCAGGAAGCACAGAGAATTCCAAAAAAACTGGACCCAGGGAGAACCACTCCAAGACACATTATAATCAAAATGTCAAAAATTAAAGATAAAGAGAGAATCTTAAAAGCAGCAAGAGAGAAGAAAAGAATCATGTACAAAGGGGTCCCAATTAGACTATCAGCTGACTTCTCAAGGGAGACCCTGCAGGCAAGAAGGGACTGGCAAGAAATATTCAAAGTAATGAAAATCCAAAACCTACAACCACGAATACTCTATCCAGCGAAATTGTCATTCAGAATAGAAGGGCAGAGAAAGTGTTTCCAGGACAAAATAAAACTGAAAGAGTTCATTAGATCCAAACCACTGTTATATGAGATGTTAAAGGGACTGGTTTAGAAAAAGGAGGATCAAAACTATGAAATCTAAAATGAAAACTGCATCACAAGAAACAACAGAAGCTAGGGAATTGAAACAAAGGCAAACTAAACAGGCAACGAGAGTGGAAAAAGAACTATAGGTACGGGGAACATATTGAGGGGAGGTCAACAGGGAGGGGGAATGGGGAGAGGGAGGGAGATGATATAGGAATTAGGGAGCATGGTAGGAGGGAATGGAATAGACAGAGAGAGGTTGAGAAGAACTATATGCACAACTAATGGACATGGTCTAAAAGGGGGGGACAACTGGAGGGAGGGGGGCCACAAGGTGGAGGGGAGCAGAGGGAAGGGAAATTGGGACCAATGTAATATTATAATCAATAAAACACATTAAAAAAAAAAGAAACTGAAAAAGACATTAAAAATAAACTTAATATTAATAGAGGAAATACCAAATCACCTTTCTTAACTTTTTTTGTAGAGAATGATGTTTAAAATTGTTGTTATATGAAGAGATCACCAAGTATATCACTGATAATTATAAGGAAAATAAGTATTACAGGTAAATAAATTGATTCAAATATATTATTTCCCTGAATTTTGTAATATATGCATTTGGATTTAGTGTTGGTTTTGTAACTTCTGCTTTTTACTGTTTTCATTCCAAATATGCATCCACAGTGCTGGTTCTTTTGTTTTAAAAACTTGTATTTTTTTATAAAGAGGGTGGCAAAACTGTTTAAGCATTGAGATTTAAAAGTCCAGAATTCAATTCTGTCCTTCTGTGTGTGGGTATTTGTATATGTAAACACACACATCTATATCTTATGGCATTTGCTGTTTTTTGTTTTTTTTGTTTTGTTTTGTTTTGTTTTTTAGATTTTCTATTTTTTTCTGGGGTCAGTTTTAGTGATCTGTGTTTTCCTAGAGAATCATTCATTACATTCATTTTATGCTCCTTTTCCAATTTATTTGCATATTGTTAAGCAAAGTAGCCTCATTGTTCCTTCCATTTTTCTGTCTGTAATTATTTACCTCTTATTATTTAATATGTGCGCTCTTTTCTCTTTTTTCCTGATAGGTTATCCAAAAGGTTATCTATTTATTGTGCCCCACCCCCTTAAAAACTCAGCTTTTATTTATTAGTCCAACAGTTGTTTTCAATTAATTACTTTCTGCTCTCTTTTATTGACTCTGTTTGGTATGCTGATATTCTTTCTCTCTTTGTTTCTTTTTATTAATTATTTTTGCTTTTTCTAATTCTTCTATTTTTATCTTTTCTTTGATTTAAATGTGTCACTTTTCATAGCATATAATTGAAATATGTCCTCTATTCCAATAACATTTTTAAATTATGATATTTGACCCATTTACAGTTATTGACATGTCAGATATGTTTAGTCTTAAAGTTGGCATCATAGTGTGCTTTCTGTTTGCACACTATGCACATTTTCCGTTTGCACATTTTCTTTACTTGTAAAACTCTTTCATCATGCAAATAGTGTGTGTTATGTTTCTTTTGATCATTTGAAAGGTGTATATATTTCTTCTAGATAACTGTTTTATAATTATAACAACATAATTCAGTTAAGCCTGTCTTTCTTTAGGCAGTGTCAATTGAATTTCTATGAAAGCAGTGACAAAATTGATATATGTCCACATGTTCCCTGGCCCCATTCTCCAATTCTAGTGGATTATATGATTTTCTATAACATATCACCTTTAAATGACATATTTTTTATTCCACTTATAAAGGATAAAGACATAGAATACTTACACTCTCTTCATTTTTTCTCACTCTTTTCTTCCGGCTATTGTAACTTGCATAGTTTCTACACTGTTAATATATATGATATTTATATTTTATTCTTGTGGTTAAAATACTCATATTTATTTAGTCTTTATTCCACCTCTGAGTATAATACTATCAGTTTAGTTTTATGGAATTCTTCTATTTCTGCTATGGACTAACTTTTTTTTGTTGGCTAAATATCATATGCAAATAGTATTTTTAAAGATGGGTTCATAGGAAGTACACATTCAAAAATATTTTTCTGGTGTTTTTTGTATCTGCTGTCGGTATAAAATTAATGGTTGATTTCCTTGAAGATATTGACATTCTTAAATCTTGATATTGGAATTGTTGATGTTATACAGAGAAAATGTATTTGGGGCGATGGAATTCTCAGACTCTCAGAAGTTAAAGCCACTAAACAGGCCACCTCACCTCTAGGTAAGCTTGAAACCAGATGCGCTTTAGTTTCTTTTCCACTTACATTCAGTCACCCCTGTCCAGGCCAAGTGCTCCTTCCCAATCCAATGACTTTGCTTCACAAAGTGGCATATTCAGTTGTATTTTGTTTCTTTTAATAACCCATTTTTGATTCAGTATTTCTTCATCCAAACCACCTAACACTCATTGAATGAATAAATGAATGAATGGCCCTCGTTATCTGTTTTTGGTTATAAACCACATTAAATGTGTTTCAGTAAGGACCCTCCTCCTATCTGTCAAAGCCTTTACTTTCTGTATTAAAGTTTATAATTCACTGCTCCCCTGCGGAGCCTCTGTGACCCAGCCAATTTTACATTCCCTCCCTCACCTCATTCCTAACTTGCTCTGTAAAGCCCTAAATTTGATCTAGTGACATTGCCTTTCCCCAGACTCCACGTGTCCTGCAACCAAAATACCCATGTGTATAAATGTAAACTTAACTAAGGCAGAGCCTGGCAAGAGTCTGGACTTCTTTTCCCCTGATGCGTCTGTATTTTGATGACTGTGTGACTCTGTAGGGCTCCAACTGGCTCCTTGGCTTTCATTTTCCTCTGCATTTCATTGTTCTTTTGTTAGTTTGTTTTTTGTTTTTGTTTTTGTTTTGAATGGCTAAATTACTGCTTTCTTTTCTCCCCTGGAAGAGAAGAGCTGATTTAATTATTTCATAATGAAATGCATTTTCTCCTGTAAAACCGATTAATTTCTCTACTACATTCAGGAAATGGAAAAACAGATGTCCCTGGCAGTCACTACTGAGTGACCATATTTCCTAGGCCCCATTCTGAAAGGGAAAAAGGACCCTGAAACTGGAGAAAAAGGGTCTGCTGTTGATTCTGGCCTATCACGTCCCCAATAAGTTTCCTTGCAAACGTGCACCTTCTGAGACTTGACTGCCTCATTGGAACTAATGATTCCTGTCTCGTGTGTTTCACAAGGTTATCATGGGAACTAAGTGAATTAATTAAAGTGAGGGCCATTTTAAACCTTTGATAGATTATATTAACAATAGTTCTTATCATATGAGAAAATTCAAGTCAAATTTGTAACTCCAGTCTGGTCTTTTCATCAATGTTTTTTTTTTTTTTTTTAATATACATAGTAAGTACTAGTCTTCCAGCAACAAAATCAGTGAAGGCTACTATTTAAAGTTCTAATAAATTCTGAACTCAACATATTGCAATTTTTGCTGAATTAGTTTTTGACACACCCTCCCCCGCTACCATAAAGTATGATTTAAGAGTTGTGCTTAGCCTCAGAAATTTTCATGTCATACTTCTAAGTGATGAGGCGGAAATGCTAAACCTACTACTGTCCATTTGGTTCTTCAAATATATGTTTAGTAATGAGTTTCCTAGCTGTGGCCTCTAATAAGCTGTGTGCCTGGCTCTGGATAAAGTTCTATTCAGCCTTATCACAGGGGAGCCCAGGAAGCGGGTGTAACTTATTTTCTATTGGTTTCTGTCTAAAGTCCCAGTATTGAACTTCAGTTTCTTTGACTCAATAATGGTAATTCTAGGTAATGATAATTATTGTTATTTTTAAAGTTTTTCTAGAGCTATGTATTTTTTTAAATTAAGGCAATTTACATGTTTTAGATTTGAAATGAATGGCCTTTGGCTCCACTGCATAAAACCTTAAATGTATGTAATTATCTCTCTTGGTCCATGATTAGAATCACCTTATTTTGGTATAGAAAACACTCTTTTTCCTTTCTTTGCTAGATATTAAGCAATCTCTAAAATTTTGGTAACCTCTTGACTGATTTCCAAAAAGTAAATATTCATTGTATAATATTAAAAATACAAAAATATGAAGATGCTTAACATTTATAATCTTAATTTTTATAATAAGTATTAAAATTTCTGTATGTGTTCTTCCAAATAAATACGCACATTTTTTAAAACAATGAAATCTATATTAAATCCTTCACCCGAAACTTTCAATTTCATTCTATTTTAAAACAAATGTGTATTTTTTAAGAAAGTTTGCGGAGAAACTTAAGAAGTCTTTAGTTAGCCACCAAAGACACTGCAAAGAAAGCAAAACAAATGATCAACGAGAAGAAGGCATCTGCAGCATAAATAATTGACAAGTGACTAGAATAGAGGGTATATGAAGAGCTCCTTTAGATGCGTAATAAAAAAGCAAACCCTTCAAATGAAAAATGGAGTTAAAAAGAGTGAATGGGGATGCAATAGAAGGAATATAAATTTAAGAATAATACAAAGAGATGCTCAGTCTTCACAGTCATTTGGAAAATGCAACCAAGATAAAAATATCATTTTTTTAACCACTTGATTGAGAAATGATTGCTATTGTGGACAAATATCTAATGGACAAAAATTCAGAAGTCTGAACAACGCCAAATTTTGGAGCCATGTATCAAAGAGAACCCTTACACACAGTTGTTAGGAACAAAAACCGGTGTGACAGCTTTAGAAAATAACTTGGCGTTCTCTTGTAAAGACACACATTGACATAGACCGCAACCAGCAATTTCTCCCGTTGGCATATCCTCAGGAGGAACCCTTGCACAGTGCACCAGGAGGTGTGTACAGGAATGTTCTTAGTAATACTATTTAAAATAGCAAAAAATTGGAAGTGATCCAAATGTTCCTTGCCAAGAAAATGAATAAACTCTGATATAGTCACAAAATACACTTTCAAACAGCAGTAAGTGTTACCCAACTACAGCTCTATATTATTTGTGTACCCCAGTGCTCTACCATACTTGGGAGGTGCAAACAGGGAAACTGACTCAACCACATAAAAAGTAAAAAATAGATAAACAGCCGTGGCCATGAAAGGACCAAGGATGAGAGCGTGACATAAACCAAGGGTTATAATCAATCCACTTTCAAGCGTGCTGGGAACAAATTTTAAAAGAGATATTACTTTACTTGTTTCTTATCAAGAAAGAAAATTTAACTTGGTTTCACAGGTGACATTTCAAGATCGCTTACTAAATATATGGTCCAGTCCTCGCATGTTTCTTGTTCTCGATTTTTATGCCTCAACTCTATGCACCCAGATGTCAGGAATGTTCCCCAAATGGTTTCTGCCACTGAATGTTTAATTCTGTCTGCTTTCCCCTTTCTCTATCGAAGTCTTTATTCTAGAAGGACCAACTCAACAAGGTCATTAAAATTTTTCAACCAAAATCTACCTTTCTTAGTACAGGCACATAAATGTAATAGAACTAAAGAGACACAAGAGATGTATTAGAAGGAGCAGAGGAATAAACCTGTCAACATGCGCCCTAGGGTCTCACGCACAGTTCTATTCAAAATTTTAGTCCCTCTCTCCCCATTTCTTCCCTTCCTTTTTATCTGCATGAAAGGATTGCTATTAAGCACTCTTTCAAAAAAAAAGGTCTAAGCTATTTTTCTTAGTTTTACCAATATTTTAAAAATTGTAAGTATTTAGAAGGCAAGGACTGTTCTTGTAGCAGAGGCTGTTGGTGCCTCGCCGAATCCTAAGGGATCCTTTTTACAGGCTCAGGGAGCCCTTCTCCCAGCTGTTGCCTATAGAGCTGCTCAGGGCTCATACCTGCAATCGTCTCTGGACAGCTGCCCTTGGACAAATGGAACTGCCTTGGAGTTTTTGTCTCCCATGGAGCAGCCAGCAGCCAATAATTGACTGATTCAGGAACACAAAATCCTCTTGCCTTAAAGCTGGTCAAATTCTGCAGCACAAATTACACTTTTGCGCTCCCCCCAGGATAAGACTGAGGCTAGACTTGACCTTGCTCAGCATCTCTTGCTTCTTTATCCTTCTTTCCCCACTCACTTATAGGAATCTCCTGAGAACACACCCTCAATAAATCACTTATACATGAATTCCCCCTCAAGCTCCAATTCTAGAAAACCTGACCTAACACAGTTCTTTACTAAAATTTGTATCATCTCAAATGTCGGGGACAAGAAATGGACCATAATAGAATGTGGGGCCACTTTAAATTTAATTGTGTTAAAGTTTGCTGGAAGGATATGGGGATGTGTATAGAAGAAAGAGTTTACTCTTCTTTTCCTTATATAAATAAATGTATTCAAGAGTTCTTGATTGTTAAAGACAGAATCCATCTCAAAATAACTTAAGCACAAGAGATAATTTATTGGTCCACATAACTGAAAAGACCGAGAGTAGCCCAAGGCACTTTGAGTTGATGGTTTCAGGCACAGCTGAATCCAGGGGCTCAGATGGTGTCACCTTTCTGTTTATCCCCTTTCTCTGCCTGTGTGTTTTTCTTTGCAGATTGGTCTCATTCCCCTCCATTGTAGCTGACTTCCTCCATTAGGAACAGAAAGTGACAGCAGACACTTTCAAAGGACTGCAGACTTTTCTTGTGAGTAGGAACACTCTTTCTTTCAGTAATGACATAGTCATACATAGAATCGCAGAGAACCGCCTCTCTGACTAAATGCCCATCTATAAATGGCCAGGACAGAGGAAATAAGCAAGCCAAGCTCCAGTCAGCCATGTGTCCACCACTGTAGCCCAGATCCCAGGTCAGATGAGTCTTTTCAGAAATATATGGAATGGATCCTCTTAAGAGGATACGTGTCTGCTTGAAGAAGGGAGTACGGAGTTCTAGACATGAAAACAACGTCTATTTGTCACCACACACAATAAGCCTGACTGTTGGCAAACCTATTTTAGCATTTCATTTGCTTACTACTTAAAAGAGGAAGATCTAGACACTTCATTTTTGTTGCCTACCTCTATTGCCACATTTAAAGGGCTTTCTGCACCAAATCTCATGCCTCGGGCGCCATGATCTTTGGAAGGTTTCCTTGAAACTTTCTAAATCCCTCTTCAATTCTGAGTCCCTGTTCTTCCTTCTAGGGCATGCTCTGACCCTCTAATCCACACACGTCGTTGGCCAGATACTCTCGGGAAGACTAGAACTTCTGCAAGATTGTCCTGGGGTTCTGTAGCTGGTCCCTGGTCTCGGGAGAGTGTATAGCAAGTAGATGGCTCCTGCTGGGTGGCGTGGTATTTCTCTCACAGGATTGTACAAGATGGGTCCCCAAAATAATGCCAACTCGCTGGCTTATGTGACTCTCACTGGTACTGATTGGGTAACAAAGAAGTACATAAGGACTTCTTTTCTATTCCTTACTCTAAATCTTCTTCAATAAATAATCATATTTCCATGAGCCCATTTTTGAACAAAAATAAGTAAATTTTTCAACAAATTCTTTTTATAGCTAGAGGCCTCACAAAAACATTTCCTTGGAGCTGGGCCCATCCTAAAGGAGGTCTTGCCTGCCACACAATCTGAACCCTTCTAAGGAAAATTGTCTTAACCACATTTCTTGCCAAGAGATACAAATGTTCTTTAAACATTTTTATCTTTTCCTTTATATGGGGAGCCATGTTCAGGACCACACAGATATCCCTCAGCCATAATGATTTGACCAGAAATGGTCACCTGCCCCAAGGATGGTCAAGTCATAGTTTGGTGATTCAGACACTTTAATAGAAAAATATGGCAGCAAACTCTATATCACCCACCCACGAAGCGAAGAGGTTTATGTCTCCTCCCCCTGACTCTGTGATTGTTTAATGAGAAAAAATGATTGTCATTTTCACTCTTTAGTGGTTTATGGGTGTCTCTGTAATTATCAAACAGTATTAGAAATTTTTCCAAATCAAGACAAAGAAATTGAGACTTTTATAGGTATATTAGTTTCCCATTGTTGTGTAACACATCATTATGAACTCGATGGCTTAAAATATAAGTTTCCCACAGTTTCATTGGGTCAGGGCCTGGTTCGACTGGGTTCTCAGCTTAGGGTCCCACAAGGCTGAAAGCAAGATGTTGGTGAGCCTGAGTTTTAATCTGAGGCTCAGGTCCTCTTCCAAATTCCCTGCTTGTGGGCAGAATTCATGTCCTTGTGGCCTCATAACTGGAATCACCATTTCCTCCTGTTGGCTGCAGCCTAGTCTCGAGGTCCTTGCTTCATGGGACTCCTCCACGAGTCCTCTCACAACATCGTAGTCTACTTCTTCAAGGCCAGCTGAAGAATCTTTTCAAATCTTTTTCAAGAAGGGACAGTCTCTTTTAAGGGCTCATGTGATTAAGTTACACCATCCCTTTTTGATTAAGTCAAGGTCAACCCATTTGGGACCTTTAACACATTTGCAAAATCTCTTCACCTGTGTCATGTCACGTGATCACTGGAGTGAACTCCATCATAGTCAGTCTTGCCTACACTCCAGGGGAGAGCACGTACAATAGGGGTGTGGAAATCCTGGGGGCCAGTTCAGGATTCTGCTCACCACTGTAGGAGAATCAGATATTGTATAGGACTCCAAGTTAAATTGAATTTCAGATACACAACAAGAAATTTTTTTAGTATAATCTTCCCCAAACTCTAGTCTTTGGAATATTTTAATGTCTAAAATGGGGTCATAAGATCAAATGTTCACAAGGCCAGGTGGGAACCATGACAGACTGGGGTGCTCATATTCCAGGTATGGGGGCCACAGCTCAGCAACTCCAGCTGGCTGTTGCCATGAACACTCACAGGCCAAGTGGCTAGAACTTCTTTCTTTCTCTTTTTTGAAAAGATTTTATTTATTTATTTTTTTTAGAGAAAGGGGAAGAAAGGGAGAAAGAGAGAGAGAGAGACACTGATGGGTGATAGCAACATCAATCGATTGCCTGCGTTGACAGGGAATTGAACCAGGGACCCTTTGCTTTGCAGCATCCAACCAACTGAGCCATACTGGTAGGGGTGTGGCCAGAACTTCTGATTGTTTTCAAGAGCCAGAACTTTTACTTGAATTTCTACTTGAATTCTCCCACTGATGGCCGTATTACCAAAAAAATTTTAAAAACATTTCACAAGCTATACAAACCATGTCTACAGACTAAATTTTGGTCCTTGGAAGCCAGTCTGCAACCCAAAATCTAAGGTCCGTAATCACCAAAACAGCAAGCTGAAAACCCTCCCTCCCTCAGGATGCAAACAGGGCTTTCATTGGCCCCATTCCTGACACTCTGCCCTCTAAGTTCACAGTATTTACGTCCCTTCACATCACCACGTCATTTAGCCACAGAGCTCCACCTCAAAAACAAAATTGATTTGTCATACCAGAAAACGGATTTACAGGTCCTGCCAGTCAGCCAGAATGTCAACAAATCAGGAGCCAGATTTACAAATCCTCCAAAATGTTCAATAAATGCCAAATAAAAACTTTTAATTTACCAATCTCTATTTGTAGGAAGCGTAAATCAGAAATGAGGATGAAATGGCATTGGCGTTATTATGATTAAGTCTTGAGATTCTGATTTTTTGTTGTTGTTGTTCGTATTTCCTTTCAAGTTTGATCTTCTCTTTTTAAGCGGACTTGCAATTTCAATGACCATTTTAAAATAATAACCTCAGTTGCAGCTTATAAAAGAGGCTCTGTTGATGGAGGTTTGGATTAGGTATTAAAGCCATGTCTATGGACTTTGAGCGTAAGACCTTTGGGAGATCATTTCTGGCCAGTTTTCATACACCAAGAGGACATCTGGAACCCCCTAATCTGAAGTCCTTTACCTTCCTTGGTTTGCTTTATCATGGCATCCAGTGTTCCTCCTGTTTTGTCAGAGGCCTTGACTTGAAGATATATTTTCTTTGGAGGGAATTTCCGATCTTTGGCTTAAAAGCCACTGAGCACCTAACTTCTGCTCAGGGCAAGGTGAAAATATCAGAAGAGACGGGTGCTCCGGGGTGATTTGCAGCTCCGCGGTAGTGACAGGGACAGGCACGTGCTTGGTTCTAGGACTTCCCTGGACATCACAGAGCAGGGGCCTTTAATGTTTCTGCCTCAGCTCCCTTCCTATTTTTAAAAATGGCTAATGCCCCAGCACGCTGGCCATTGCCAGAGCCTGGGGCAGCCTGTGAGCTCAGCCCTGTTAAGGCCAAGGAAAAGGGTGCACAGAGAAGAAGCGAGGAACCTGAGCAGGCCTTCCCCACGCTCTCATCTTGGGAGCCTCACAGCTGAAAGCCCATAATCTCATGGCAAAGACGTCACAGAGAGCATCTAGCCTACCTTTTCTGCCTGCCGTGGTGTCTCAGAGCCTCCTCTTCTCTATTATCCCATCAATCAAGTCCCAAGGGGGGGGAAATGGAGTTTAGGACTGAGACTGAGAAAATGAAGGTAACTGATGCATCAGGATTCTTGGGGTGTGATAGGGACTGGGCAGGAAGAAGAGCAATAGGCAAGAAGAGGGTGTGCTTACAGTGGTGGGCCCCAAACTCCCAGGAGGCACATCCCTCCCCACTTACCCACCTCGTTACAGTCAGTTCTTTCAATCACACGATCACAAACACAGGCGCAATAATTTATTAAAATATTGACCATGCATCTACTATGTTTAAGGCACTGTACCCAGATACTGGGGACATATTTGTGAAACTGGAAAAGAAAAAGACAGGTATAATCTTGGTTTTCTTGAAATTTTTATTTCATTAGGGAAAAACTGACTCAGTTGTGAGGTGTCGCAAATGTGGTTTTCAATAAAACCTAATTTTTTAATTTGCAAATGATTCTCTTTTTAAATAATAATTTAGAATGGATTCAGCTCTCTTTTCCTGGTACTATCAGTCTCCCTGCCGCTTTGCGTTTGCTGTCTTGGGTGAGAAAGAATGGGATGAGTTATGATTCGCATTTAGGAAATTGTGGCTAATAAGCTTGTGTTTCTCCAAGGTAGAGTCTAGCCTAGTATGAACATTGTCTGTCTCTACTCTATTGTAACAGACCAGAGAAAAGCAAGAAGCACTGCTTTGCAGAATGCACACAGTAGGTGGTTCTGTGGGCAGACACAGCACACGCAGAACGAGCTAGGGACTCTCTGCAAGTACCTCGTGTTTCAGTTCTCCACCGCAAACTGACCCCCATTGTTATTGGGGGGAAGGAAATGGAACAGATGTGACTAAATGTGACTGTAACAAGCACAGCAAAGCTTTGCTGAGGGAGTTCTCGTGCTGGGCACTGGGAACCGCATGAATCAGACTGTCCTGTACTTGGCGGAAGCTCATGGATGGCAGGTGGTAGAAAGCGGGCAAAGTAATCCACGGACATGGTACAACATGTCCAGGCCACAGTCAGATGAAGAGTTTGAAGGGTTAGTAATCACTTTGCAGAGTCTCACCAAGGGGGTGAGGATTTAGGGTAAGGATGGTTTCTCCCATAAAGAGGAACGTGGAAGGATGTTCATTCCAAGTGGAGGAACAGCGTGTGCAAAGCCACATGTGTACTGGTGAAGAATTCAGAGACTCTGGACAACCAGCTAGAGAGGGACAAGGCCAGAAAGGTTAACTGGGCCAAACTAGGAGGAACCTGACGCCATGTTACATTTGGATTCAATCCCTGGGGCCAGTGCTCTTGGTGGCACATCGGGTCATTTTAGAAACATTTAAAAATCTTTATTTCCTTAGTTTCGTTTTCACTCATGTTTGACGGGGGGAAATATTCGACACAGAGAAATTGAAATTTAATGAAGATTATTGCTTAGAACAAAGGTCACTCTTTAAAAAAAGAAGTAAATTCTAAGAAAATATTAAGGAAAGCGTTGTGAAGGAGATACAAAAATATAGCAAAAAAAAAAAAATCATAGAGTCGGGAGGCAAACGATGGAAGAGTGAGGATCACTGATGTAGAGTTAGACATGGCGGCCACGGGCGTGATGGGATGAAATGTACAAAATACTATGGGTTGTGCTGTGCTTCCTAGTAGATCACCCAGGCAGCAGAATGGAGGACGAGCTCAGATAAGGAGAAGCGGGGGGTGGGGGGTGGAGGGTGGACCCTGGGCTGGGAGACCCAAGAGTGGTCCAAGAAAGGGGTCTTGAGGACTAAAATGACACAGTGACAGTCTTGACAGAGATGAGGGACAGACTCAAATATGCTTCCTCTGATTCCTGTCAAAATAGAGCCCAGCTTTGCAAACAGGCAGGAAATGAGGAGGGGACGGTGGCTTTTCCTCAGTTATTATCATTTATGCTTCCTTTCCCATTTATTGGTATTAAAATCCTAATGTCGCGTGACGGTGATGTTTTCTCCCAGCGCCCGGAAGCCGCAGTTCTAAGTGCTCATAAGTATCTTCGGGAATGAAAATGGACTTTCTGAGTTAGTCATTACAGCATTTTGGCTTAACTGCCAGCCACTTACGACTGGCCACATGCAAAGAAATGCCACTTTGAAGTTCATTAGTTGCCATCAAATATAAAAGAGGAGCCAATTTATACCAGGCAGGTAGACGGGTCCTTTAATCTCCACTTTTTGTGATGGGCAGAGTAACTCAAGACTCAGAAGCTCCAACAAACACTGGCGGTAGGGGGCAGAAAGAAAAGGGGGGCAGGGAAAAAAGGGGGGCACCCTTTCAGTTTTTCCTGCTTGGTATCTATCTTCATTTCCTCTCCTCTCTGCACCCAAGTTTTGCTTGAAGAGCTGCCCTTCTCCCATTTTAATCCTTGAATGGGTCTAACCCCACCCCTTGCCTTCCAGCCAAATACAAGTCCATGCCCATGGCCAGAGTGACTGGTTTGTAACTAGGCGCATAGTCCGAGTTCTAACAAGGAGACTCAGTCCCAGCCTGTTTTGCTGGAACTATTGGTAGCGAGGCACTTCCCCTACCACTTAGTTGTGAACTTGAAGTGCTGGAGGGCCACCGTCGGGAGGGAACAAGCCCCAGGCAGAAAGAAATGGACCTTCAGGAGACAAAGTAGCTACATCTTGATGTCATTGTTTGGTTTTTTTGGATAGTTTTTCTCCCTAGACTTGGCAGTTTTGTAGGAAAATATACCCTCCCTCAGGGCAATTTTAATTAGGTTTCTGTCACTTACAGCTGAAATTCATTATGCAGTCCCTCTGCTCCTGCTGTCTTAAAGAGCCCAGCTCGGTACGCCCAAATGTAATCGGGACGGGAAGAGGGTGCAACAGTGGAAAGGAGGCCAGCACGGTGGAGAAGCAAAAAGGGGGTGTCTTAGTGCCATTCTTCAGACACCCACGGAGGACTGGCTGTGTGCAAAGAAGTGTGTTGGGCAAAATCAGGCAGAAGAGCAGGGATACAGAGACGTAAGAGAAGGGTTTGTGTTTTTAAAGTGTTTAAAATCTCTTCAGATCAGAGGATGGGTAGTGTTGCCTCTTGCCTTTGCTCTGCCAAAGTCACCTCCACAGCCACCTTCTGTCATTCTGTACACAGGTTGCTATCTCCCCTCCCAACAAGAAATTTGACACCATCAGCTGAAAACTTCCTCTCAATCCTTGTCATTATATGCCCAATGTCTGCACAAAATTAGCCACCAGGGAATTCATTTTGTAAATATGTATTAAAAAAAAAAAAAAAAACTAAACTAAAAACTGCATGCAGATCAAATGATAAAACTATAAAGGCCTTAGAAGGTCTATTGAGTTTGTCCCGCTGACAATTGTATTTTACCTCAATGCATAAAATTAAGTACTGCATGAAACATTAGAAAGAAAGCAGAAAAGGTAAGGAGGTAAAAGGAAAGAGGAAGGAAAGGAGGAAAAGAAGGGAAGGGGAGATGAGGGGAGCAGAGGGGAGGGAGCAAGGGAGGGAGTCATGAATGAATACTGTCTGCCTCTTGGGGTTTGTTGGCATGGAAACATGCTATATCTCACTTTGAACAAAGATGCCAGTACAATTGCAATACTGTTGTGTATCAATCGAACAAAACAACCTCTGGGTAGGGATCACAAAATATTTCCGAAGAAACACAAGTTTAACGGAGAGCTTGGATAAAAAGTTGGGAGGCTATTCCTGGAAATCCACAGAGAAGTATCCCAGCTGGAAGCTGGAGTTGCAAAGCTGAGGGGTGGCCGCTGTTGCCTTTCCCTCCACATGCTTGGCCAGCAGAAATCAGCTCGTTTGCAGATCTTGCCTGCCCTTCTATCACGGACTAAGTGATGTGCGGCCATTTCTCATTTCTGCATGGGCTGAGAACTCTTCCCCCGCCCACCTTCTAAATGGGGCCACTGGGTCTGTGTGCAGCAAGAACTCGGCATGCGAAACATCGACACCCTGGGTCCTCTTGATTCTATGGCCGTGCACCTCCTTCTTCCTGCCTTGGAAAACCTTTCCTCTGATCTCCCTTGCCTGGCTGCTGAATTTCTAGTGTGCATTCTCAAATGGAAAGACGCATATTTATGGCTCCTCCTTCGAAACTAAAATCCAGGATAGGTAACACAGATGGGGAAAGGAAGAGTCTTTCAGCCCGAAACATGCTGCTTGGAGAGTCAGCAGGCAGGCTGGTTGGAGGGAAATAGAAAATGTGTATGACAAATAAGAGCTTGGAAATAAAATAATGATGCTTGCAACACTCGTTAAGATTATGACCACCACAGGAAGCCTGCATGAGCCGTCTCACGTTTGTAGCAGGGAGATGGGGATGTGTGTGTGAGTGAGTTTTGATGCACAAAACACACAGTTGCCACCTCCAATGCTTTCATGTAAGTCATAAATTTGTATTAAATTCAACTTCACACCTGCTTTTGTAAAGACTCATCAGCAAAACTATCATATGAGCACCGACAGGTAAAAGCATCAGATCACTACAGACCAACAACCCCTGGGAATGGCGTGCACTGTCCTGTAAAAGATGTGTCAAAGGCCAGCCACAAAGTCCACAGGGGCTGGGAGGGCAGCCAATTGGGAGGGAGGCAAAAGTCTGGGTGGGAAATCACATGAACTGTTTGGAAAATAGTGATTGATCCAGGGACCAGATTAAGAGTATGAGATATGAAGAATGGCAGAGAAATCAAAATGGTCGTCTGAGGTCAGGTAACTCTATTCTAGGGAATTTGAACTTTTTAATAGGCAGTAGGGAGCTATGGAAGGTTTTAGAGCAGGAAATGCTGTAATCAGATCTACGCTTTTTGAAAAGTCACTTTTGAGACTAAATCTGAGCATGAAACCAAGACTGAACACATCAGGAAATTAGCCTTTATAAGAAAATCTGTTCTAAGCTTTTATGGAGAAATTGGTTGTTTGGGACAGGGAAAAGTACTAAGGCACCTTCAGAGAGAGGAAGGGTTCCTTCCCATTCCCGTTCTCTCAGCTGACACAGCCCTGGCCAAGCTCCTCAGAAGAGGGATGGTATAGCCCCACCTTCAGAAACGGCCACAACCATGCTCTGTAGTTCACTCAGACCCCCCAGCTGGGGACAGCTGTCAGCTCCTCATACAGGAAGCATCGATAGTCATTTGTAGAGAAATCATACCTTTCCCCCTCTCATAACCCAGGCAAGAAGTAGGTCAATCGATAATAGCATGAAAAATTTAAAGAGAAAAGAAAACTCAGCTGCTTTTGGTACACGATGCTTAGGAACAGGTTCTAGCTACTGCAACCTCCCTTCCTCTCCGGCTCAGGACCCTGGTGGCCTTAGCTGATTCAGGCAGGGTGGCTTCGACCATGAGCATTCATTTCTCACAGTTCTGAAGGCTGGGAAGTCCAAGGTCACGGAGCCGACAGGTCCAGTGTCTGGTGGGGCTTGCATCCTGGTTCATGGATGGCTATATTTTCACATGGTAGAAGGGACTAGGGAGCTCAGTAGGGTCACTTTTTTAAAGGCATTAATCCCATTCATGAAGGCTCAACCCTCATGATATAAGCACCCCCAAATTCTCCCCTCCAGATACCATCCCATTGGGGATTAGGTTTCAAGAAATGAATTTGGGGTGAGGGGAAACACAGACATTCAGTCCAAAGCACTGGTCAGATTCTAACCCCCTTGACCTCCCCTAGTTCCTTGACCTCCTCAACAACGATGAACTTCATCTTACCCCACTGAAGGCACCACTACAGTGGCCTCACTTTAGTCCCCAAACACAATGCTTTGGTGTCCTCCTCTCTCCAGCTGACCTTTCCTGCCCCATTTCAAAAAGCCCCTCACTCTCCCTCATTTACCCTCCATTACCCTTGTCTATGCTCAACTGTCCTCACCTACTCCTGACTGTACCCCCATCTACCAGTGACTACCCTTTCCTCCTTTTGCAAATCTTCAGCGTTCCTTACCACCACCATATAGTCCCAATATATGGGGAGTAACAACAATAGCAATCACGATGCTGTCTCTGACAATGGCAGGTTTTCTGCTCAACAGATATCTTTGGAAAGAAGAATTACTATAGGTCTTATAATCCTTTATGTTTACTAGCAACTTAGATCCTCAAAGTCATTTGCATCATTGTCATTTAATACTCATATGAATCCTTCAGAGAATGTGAGGTTTTCTCCAGGTGAAGAATGGCTTATGAAGGCAAGGTTACACCTAAGTGCAAGAGTAATGCCCAGGACTGTATTACTCTTTCTGCTCACAATCATAGATACACATCCAATCACATGTGAAGTCCTTCAGATGTGTGGTAAGCCATCCTATTGGTCCCACAAGGAAGGGATCTTACAAACGAAGAATCTGAAGCTCAGGGAAACCCAGGGCCTCCCCCAAATCACTCAGCCAGCAAATGGCCCAAAACCAAGACTGGGTACCGAGGTCTTCTAACCTGGAGTCTTTCTTTGCACCAGAAATAAACTTGTTCATTCTCTGTTGTGTGCCCCTCTTCTTCATGGACATTTGCCTCGTAACAGAAAAGTTCATGTTCAAGGTAAAGCAAATATTTCCCATTGGAAGAATTGTCTGAAAAGTCATATCAGAATGATTAAAGTCTCTGTGGTGCCCTAAGTTACACTTTGCTCTTCTAAAGTCGTACCTGTTTCTAACAGCAGAAAGAAAGTAGGTCAGATATTGAAGTTATCTTTCTTCTCCAACATTCCCTGCTATTTTATGCCTCTTTCTACTGCACAGCACATTCAGCTCTCTTCAGTTAAGGCACAAGGAATGTGAGATACTTGATTATGCAAATCATAGGGGAAAGAGTGATCAGGGAAAAAGGCAGAATCTGCTGTGGAGGAGACTCTTGAATCACTGGGCTTTAACGTAAATAGAAAGATTAAGCCATGACCTGGTTGAACCTCACAAGCAGGTGGAAAACTCTTAAAGAAATTGTGTTCTGGAGAAAAACTAGGGAGGAAAGGGGAACTAGAGCTGACTGAGAGGCAAATGGCACAGCTGTCAGGGAAGGTGTCCTGGCCTGGGCCCCACTTCCTAACTGTGGAACCAACCTCACCATGTCTGTCTCCTCATCTCAAAAATGGGAATAATAATAAAAATAGTGCCCACCTCACATGGGCAGGAAGGAGTCAAGGAATTAATGCATGCCGTGTGTTTTGAACGGGCCCTCATGCATGTACAAAGGGCAGCGTGAGTGATAGATGACCATTATTAGTGACCATCCTTCCTGGGTGTTCCTGGGCCACTTCTTGGGCTGGCTGAATTAGATGGCTGCATCTATAAGGTGCAGAGCCCCCATAAAATGCACAGGAAATGAGGAGGAACATTGGGTGCTCAGCCAGGCCACATGGAGACTGGAATATTGTTCAACCCCTGGGCAGCACTACCCTAAGCCATCTGGTGACATTCCTGGTCTCATGCTCCCCTCTTAGGACAATGAATTGATTCTCTTGGCAGTTATGTGTCTTCCAATGGCACTGGAAAGAGAATCCCACTGTTCACTGGGTCAACATGGGTCTTGGCTGTTAAAGCTGTTACTTAGCCAGTGACCACACAGGCTCTTGCCAACCTATAAGTCAGCTGCCAATGGGTCTGATCAGTACACTCGGGTCTGAAGGGGGAGATCCCAGAGTTAGCTTTCCTACACAGGGACCAGCCTAGGTAACATGTGCAGAGTTCAATAGACTCCCCTTCTAATACAAAGATAATTTCATTTTATTCATATTCTTAAGTCCTGTGTTTCAAAATGAATCTTTAGAGGCACAGATTTATTCAAAGCTGATGGTTAGCCATGGACTCCAATGGGAAGACTCCGGGCCAGACATTTTGTTGAATTTAAACTTGAGAAGTGTTTGAATTCTCTAAGGGACCCTAATTCTGATATGTTTTCATTTCACTAATCCTTAAATATGCAAAGTTAGAGAAACTTTGTAGGAATGTTTATGACATTTTGATTTTTACTATGCGTTGTTGATTTTATTATTGCCTTCTCTGACAAAGGATAAACACATACTCATTTAAGGAAGGAAGATAGGATTTGGGAAAAGGGGAAGAACTGGGGAAAAGCATTTTATAGCTGGGCTTCCCCAAATTAGGTGCCCATCAAAAATCACCTGGGATGCTTGTTTTTAAAACAGACTTTACTGATGTATAATTTACCTACAATAAAATACACTCACTTTAAGTGCATACTTCAGTAATTTTTAGTAAATTTGTGCAGTTGTACAACTATCACCGCAATCCACTTGTGACATTTCTGTCGCCCAAAATATTCCCTTGTGTCTGGTCAGCTTCTAATTTTGATTTTGCCTTTAAATCACTCTATTGTCAAGTTACAGAAGCAACCACTGTTAGCAGTACAGAGCATGTTTTTTCACGCTTTTATCAATGCTTTTATCCATGTGCATACGTAAGTAAATAAGAGTGCCATGGGTTGGATTTTTTTGTGTTAAAATAATTAGAATCACAGCATACCTTCTCTCCCACGCCTGACTTTTTCAGTTAAAAACGTGTCTCTGAGGTCTTTTCGTGCCGTTTTACTTTCCTCATTCTCTTGTAATGTCTGCCTAGTATTCCCGGGTATAAATGTAGTCAGTCGGTGAGGGGACTTGCTGTCACCCAGGCCAGCACTCAGCACAGTCCACACAAGACACCAGGCTGAAAACACTTTGGAGACCAGTGGGGCCTCGGACTATGGTTGGCTTTCCCATTTGACCAGCTGACCCCTCTTGGTGCTGCTTTAACCCAGCACCAAGCCTAGTATTGAATGGTCTTCCAGCAACTGAGCAGTGGCAACAACCACTTCTGAACTGGAAGTCAGGCTGTGATGGTTAATTTTATGTGTCGATTGGGTTGGGCCATGGTGCCCAGATATGTACACAAACGTTATTCTGGATGTTTCTGTGAGGGTGTTTCTGGACAAGTTTAACATTCTAATCAGTGGACTTTGGGTAAACAAGATGGCCCTCTGTAATGTGAGTAGACCTCATCCAATCAGCTGAAGGCTTGAACAGAAAACATGAAGACTGACCTCCTTCAAGCAAGAGGAGACTGCACCAATAGAAGGCCTTTGGACTTGAACTGCACCATCAGCTCTCCCCTGGGCCTTCAGCCTGCTGGCCTACCCTGCAGATTCTGGACTTGCTACCCTTCATAACTGCATCAGCCACTCCCTTAACATCTGTCTCTCAGGTAAGTGCTATGTGATGCATTAGGAAACGATCAAATCTTATTATTTGTATCTTCCATGTCATTGGCATTATTTCACTAAGTCATTCATTTATTTACTTATTTATCTATTTTTCAGGT
Organism: Furipterus horrens; assembly: GCF_987537825.1. Taxonomy (NCBI): domain Eukaryota; kingdom Metazoa; phylum Chordata; class Mammalia; order Chiroptera; family Furipteridae; genus Furipterus; species Furipterus horrens. The sequence goes on along the minus strand of NW_028327172.1, from coordinate 209,504,847 downwards.
ATGTTTGTCTATGATGTACCAGGCACTATGCTAGATACATAGAAAGATTAAGATAATAAATATTTCCTGCCCTGTTAATGCATTTCAATAAGACCATTGACATGTTTCTTTTCTCCTTGACCATCTGTAGAAATAGAACTTCCTTAACTGTTTCATACAGACAGTTCTTACATTTACTCTCCCAATGGGTTAAAAAGTTTTTGTCGTTCAGCCCCAAATTCTCCAGCTTTCGTGTGAGTGCCTATCTTCTGACTCAGCCTGCCCGTGAACCTGGGGAATAAAACTCAGCCTCGTCCTCATAAAAACCCTTCACGAACTTAAATCCAGTCATTAAGTCAGGGGAAAAGTTAAGCCACTTTACATGTGCCAGAGATTTTATTTTGGGATATCTCTGTGGGAAGGAATAGTTGGGATTAATTGAGCTTTCTGGATACCTGCACACGAGCCCCGGAGTTTTATATTTAGAATGAGAACACCTGATTACAGCACCTGGAAAGAGAAATGACTCATTTAACCTCCCGAACCCCGATCAGAGAGAGGAGGGGGCTCAGACTCTGATAGGGCCCTGGGGCTGGGGGGAGGTCCCTGAGTTTAGGGGGTAAGAGGGGACCTTCCAAAGGTTCCAGCTTGGTGCTCTTCATTCCTTCTAGCCCCTCCCCTTCCTCACTGTTACTCATGTTCTGCATAAGACCCTTCTCACTCACTCACTGCTGTGTGTGCCCCTGTTGAATGGCTCCAATAAAATCTTCTATGACACTTCAGGAGGTGGGTTTTTCCAGAATGTTTTAAATAGTAGAAAGAAGAATCTATCTTTTTCATTTTTTCTGCCATCATGAAGTTTAGAAAATCATCACTGCTGCAGAGGTTCGATAAATGCAGGCAGACCTCAGAGAGATTGCAAGTTTGGTTCCAGACCAGGGCAATAAAGAGAGTTTCACAATACAGAGAGTGGTCATCTTTCTGTTGGCGGAGGGTCTTGTCTTGGACTTGTGAAAAACACGATGTCATGAAGAGCAATAAAGTGAAGTGCAATAAAACGAGGTAGCCTGGATTCATGTCCCTCTTTCTGCAATTTTTAAAATGCAATTAACTTTAAGTCCCCGTTCTGAACACACATTAGCAGAGGGCTTCCCTCAGCAGCGTCTAGACATCTGACACACGCTCCCTCACTCCTCAGTCCCTCTTGCTCCTCTGTGATTCCTCATAGCCCTTAACATCAATAGACTTCTATCTATTTTTTAATTTTTTTAAGATTTGTTTTCCCCACATGAACTGGGATTTTTCTTTTCTTTTGCCGAAATTAATTTTATTTATTAAATTGTAATTTAGATACAATAAAATTCACCTATTTTAGTATAGATTTGTATGAGTTTTGATAAATATACAGTCAGATGACCACTACCACAATCAAAATCAACCCCCCCAAAACGCCCTGTGCCCCTTTGTAACCAGCCCACCCCGAATCCCAGTTTCTGGCTACCACTGATCTGTTGTCTGTATCTTTAGTTTTACCTTTTCTAGACTATCGTAAAAATGAAACCATAAAAGGCTCCTTTCACTTAACATAATACAATTGAGACTCATTTGTCACATCTATAATTTACTCCTTTTCTAATGCTAAGAAGTATGACATTGTGTGCACTGTGCCATAGTTTGTTTATTCATTCATCAGTTTAAAGACAGGGGCTCTTTTCAGTTTGGGGTTATGGTAGATAAAGCTGTTATGAATATTTGCATACACACTGTTTTGTAAACATAAGCTTCCATTTATCTTAAGTAAATAACTAGGAGTGGGATTGCTAAATCATACATTATGTGTGTGTTTAGCTACATAAGAAAGTACCGAGTTGTTTTCCAGAGCTGCTGTACTATTTTGTACCCCCAACAGCAATGAATGAGAGTTCCAGCTGCTCAACATCCTTGTCGGCACCTGGTATTATCAGTTGTCACTGTTTTTGTTTTGTTCGCCATTCCAACGGGCAAGTGATGGGATCTCGTTGTGGCTTTAATTCTTATTTCCCTAATGACAAATTATGCTCAGCATTTTTTATGATTATATTTGCCATTCATTTATGTTCTGTGGTGAGATGTTTAAATTCTTTGCCAACTTTTTTACTGGGGTATTTATGTTATTATTGTCATGAGTTTTGACAGTTCATATATTTTAGACACAAGTCTTTTATGAGATATATGATTTGCAAATATTTTCCACTGGTCTGTGGTTTGTCCTTTATTCTCTAAATGCTGTCTGTCAAATAGCAGTTCTTGATTTTGATGAAATCCAATTGATCAATTATTTTAATGGATTATCTTGATATTGTATGTAATAAATCTTTGCCTAACCTAAGGTTATAAAGAGTTTCTACCATGTTTTCTTTTATAAGTTTATAGATGTAGGGTTTAATTTTATAAGTATCATCTGTTTTGGGTGAATTATTATAAATAGCATAGATATGAAGTGGGGTTCATAGTGTGGATGCTCAATTATTCTGGTACCAATTATGACTAAAAATTTGTTTGCATGTTTTGCTGTATCTATTGCTTAGAATTGTGTCTGGGGTGTAGCAGGCATCTGATTAATATTTGACAAACAAATACATTTAATTAATTTAATTTTTAATATGTATTTAACTCTTTAATTCATCTAGAATTTGTTTTTGTTAACTCTGAGAACTATGAATTTAAATGAATTTATTTGTAAATTATTTTTGTTATGCCAACAATATGTATTAATTTAGAGCAAATACTCTTCCTTGAAATATAAATTATTTAACCTAATTCTTTTATTCACCATGTGTTTTATTCACCAAACTTCGAACGAGGTTAACTGAGTTAGAAACTAAGACAAGTTTGGTGATGTCTATGGATTCCTTTCTCAGAATAATAGATTTAAATGCATAAAATAAAAACATAGGATTACAAAGGAAATCAATTACATTGAAATACAATTTTCAAAATACCTTTTAGAAATTGTGGCAGTAATATATGTGTTTCTTTACTTAAACATAACACAATCCAGCAGCAAGTCTAATAACTACCATAGTTTCAGAGTGGTGGTGAGCCTAAGGTATTTTCAGATGCCTGCAGTAGTCTGTAATGTGATATAAAAACATCTGGGATTTCTGTTGGTGGCAAAGTCACAGGTGCTGTGACTCTATTGTGTGTGTTACCTACATTCATGATTGAAGGGCATGCTAAATTTCTGTTAGAGGCTAGTGAAAATGAAGATGTATTCTGTTTCTATTCAGAGTCCCAGCATAATGAATTTCAAGCCTGGTTCAGAATTCCTGAGCTGCAGAAATACATGGACGAATAAAATGTGGTCTTTGCCCCCAAAGAAATTACATTCCAAAGAGAGGCAAAAAAACACATGAACAGGAGATTCTATGAGGTGCCAGATTGTGCTGCATGGGCTAAGAGTATGGCCAAAAGGTTACAAAGATGGGAATAATGTAAGTCAGCCCCAGCGGGACACACTGAGTTCTGTTGCCGCACAAGGATAAATACCTAAGTCTGTGTAAGAGAGAGTGGGGGGCACGGGGAAGAAGAGAGAAAGAAAAGAGAACCTCAATGGCCAGTGTAATCTCTCCCCACCTCCACCGCTGAATACTTAGAAGTAGCCCTGTTTTAGAAAGCTGTGCCACTGCTAAAGACGGAATCATTGGGAAAGAAGATGCTGTAGTCCTGGGTAGGAGTGGACCTGACAAGCTCTGTTTCAAGCCACAGGCAAGTCTTCTGTTCCTTGAGAATGAAATGGTACCCTGGGGCTGTCAGCTGAAACCTGGTCCCTCAGCCCCCTCCTAGGACTTAGGCTGGTGCGAAAGGCCACGAAATGTAATGAGAAAAATAGGATTTTGCATCAGACAGACCTGGGCCTGAGCTGGTCACTCGCATGTATGTTGAGGGTAGTTGCCACGTTCTGAGGAAGCCTCTGCTAAGGATGATGAGTTCGCTGTCATTGCGTGAATTTCCACAGAGGAGAGGGGAGTGAAAGGCTGGCGTAAGGAGAGTATTGAGTGAAGATTTCAAAGTTGGAGAAAATCCCCTGGACCTATCCGTGGTGTCCTCAGCAGGGAAGTGGGCCTGTGTAGTTCTGTTCCTTCCTGGCTTCCTTTTCCTCTTCAGAATAAGGGATAAAGCTACTCTCCCCGACACACACACATACACACACATACATATTCTCCTCCCCCTCCTTTGTGTGGTCAGCTGCCTGCGGCAGGCCTTGGCCCCCCGACCTGGAGGAGTGGAGGGAGGCGGTCTACAGTTGTTTATCTGCTCTGCCTGTTGAAGTGTGTTTGTGTGTGTGTGTGTGTGTGTGTGTCAAAGTGCATTCAGGGGACTGAAATCACACCAGTTATTTGAACAGAAAAAAATTTAATATAAAAAATTGTTAACTAGGTATGAAGTTGTTGCCTAGGAAACTGAAAGGATAAAAGAGAACTCGAGAGTATTGTGGAGATACCAACCGCCAGAAGCAGCTACGCCAATAGGGCCGGGGAAGCAGGAGGAAGAGACTGGAATTACTGGAACTTGGAAATTGGAGGACGGCCCATGGGGCTGGGACCGAGACCCCTGAGGAGGGGTCCACTAGGCCAGCGGTGTTTTGAGGAGGGGAGGGTGAGGGGTGGAAATGTGGGGTGAGGGAGTGTGATGTGGCTGCTTCTGGAAGCTTTGAGGAAGCGTCAAGCTAGATTCAGCTGCTGCTATAGGAAGGCCCTGCCACTGCGGGGATGAAGACGCCGGAACGAGTGACGCTCACAGTTACAGCAAGAAGACAAGAAGCCACAAGCCAGGTGCCTCTTTTTCCCTCCAGCCTCCTACTCTTGCTATAATGCCCCCTATTGGACAATCCTCACAGGGAGCGGTGGACAAGGCCAAAATGCCAAGCCCCAGCCCCAGTGACACAGAACTGAGTACAAAAGCATGCATTTGGAGCAAAGAGAGAATCACATAATAACGGACACAAGATGTGGTGCACTGAGTGTGTATTTGTTCATATGTGTGTGTGTGAAAGAAACGGCAATGGGAGGTAGAAGTCCACTTCTATTTCTAGTGCAATTTTACCATTGTGAAGGCTTTTGATTCCTATGTGATTTCTAGGTTTATTTCTCAATGAGTTAAAAACTCAAAAGGAAGAAGAGTCGCATTCATTACACCCACCACAACTTCAAGAGATTCTTTACCTGAAATCGTTTGCTGTGAGAAAAATACTGATACACAAGTAAGATGCCTACTACAGTTTCTTGTATATAGGAGGGAATCAACAAAAGCAAATTCTCTTTTTTTCTCAGCCCTTCCTCCCTGTAAAACAAATACACCAGATTTAGAGATAAAGCTCTGCCAGTAAAATGATTATCGATGTTACTAAAAAATTAAATAGTTGATAGAGAGTTAGTGTTTACGAAAGGTTTTCACATATATTTCATTTAACCCTCACAACAATCTTGTTGACAAATTATTTATTCCCATTTTGTAGACAAGAAATGCATAGCTCAGAGAGACTGATGAACAGGACCAAGGTGAACAGCTAAACAACATACTTAACTCTGTACCAATGTTTCTGAAGTGCAGTCCTTGGACCACTTGGCTCAGAAACACTTCTGGCATTTGTTAAAATATTTATGCATTTCTGAATCTTGCCCTGAATCTATGGATTCAGAATCTCTGGACTTCTCCAGAACTTTTCATTTTTCACAAGCCCCCCAGATAATTGTGATTCACAGTGAGGTTGAGAGTCATGGTCCTACACCATATGCCTAATTGGTAATAAAAATGTATTCTTACAAAGGCCCTTTAATTGATTCCCTGATGGTTAAGATTCTACTCGCAACAGAATTCTTTGTGATTTCAGTCTCTGTGTAGATCAGTTATTCTCACAGGGTCCTGGAAGAGCAACATTGGGATCCCATGGGAACATGTTGAGAGTACAAATTCTTGGACTGCAGCCGACGTGAGGGAGATTCAGGGGGTGAGGAGCCTTCCAGGTGACAGCGACACCTGCTGAAGTTCAAGAGCAACAGCTGTCGATGGGTCTTTCCATTGACTGGCCTCTGATTTGCTGAACCTACTCTCCTTGGATGATCCAATTCACCCATCCTAATGCTTCACACACCTGATTATACTCTCCTATACCCTGTCCTTACCAACAATTGCAACCTGTCCAAAATCACAGTTTCTTTATCCTATTCTTCAGCCACCAATTTCTAACTTTCCAGATCGTTCCCTCTAGTACTCTAACTCCACTAACTCTTCAGCTCTTTGGGAACCTTCAATCCACTTTTGTTCTCTGCTACCCTCACATATGGCTCTCTGAGCTAGATACCATAGCCATAATGAAATTCTTCCCCTTGCATATTTCCTCAATTCTCTTATCCACTCTTCTTTCATTTTCTTACATCTGGCAAAACCCAGTCAGTGCTGGTTATAGCCAGTGCTCGGCCAACGCTAAGCTTGCACCCACGTAGTTGAGCATGCCAAGAGAAAAACATAGCTGTGCTGACAGGTCTCACATTGAATTCATGGTCCTGAACCTCCAGGAACCGCTAATGCAGCTGGCAGTTCCCAACTATGCTGATCGCGAGGAGGCATGGGGGAGGGGGAGTCCTAACAGGATGTCGGGCTGAGATCGAGGTAGAGACACCGATTGCTACTGTGATGGACTCTCAGCTCAGCAACTGCCGCTCTTTGGAAATATTTAATTTTTCTGAGTCTCAGTATTTTATCTGTGGAATAAAGGGGGGGAGGCAGAATATTTTAGAGTTTTGAAATTTGATAAAGGAATGAACTCCCAAGCCCTACGACAGGCATCGGCATATGGTGGGAACTCGAGGCCCAGTAGCTATATTCCCAATCAGAGACTCAGTATAGGATCCAGGAATTCCAGAACTGGCAACTGACATTTTTGTATTTTACAGTTTAGGAGAAAGAAGAGCAGAGACTCAGGCAATACCTTGTTTCCTGCACCCCACTTTCCAGCCCACTCCAGTTTATAAACCCATCTTGATCTTTGCAAGGAGAGATTTAAGAAATGTCACCCAGAGTTCTAGGACCCTGATACCTCATTACAACCGGAAGTCCTAGGCATCTCAGATTCATCCACATGCATTTAACATTTTCCCCTCGTGAGTTGTGACATAGAGACATGATTTGCCTGAGATTGCAGGATTTGACTTCATGAAAACACACTATTCTTTGCACATATTGGCCAGTAACATGCAAGAGGGTGGATGTTTTGGCAAACTAATCAGTGATGAGTAGAGCAGATATTGTGCAATGGCTCCATCCTTGTCTTGTTTATGTCCCCTGAAGGAAGCCAAGCCATGCGTTGGTAGAACAATGATACCCAGCCCTGATGTGTGTTAGATCAGATGAAACAAAATAGTTGGCAGACCGGGTTCCAGCATTGCTATTTTTTAAAGTTTCCCATGTGATTCTAATGTGCAGCCAGGATGAGAGCCATTGTGGTGGACCAGTGGTTCTCATAGTCTCATTTCCTGACAGGTAACAGTAGCACAGCCAAGGAATTATTAAAAATTCCCATTCTTGAGCTCCATTCCCGACCTACTGAGTCAGAAACTCTGGGGTTGGGACCCAGCAGTTAGTGTTTCAACAAGCATTCCAGGTGATTTGGAAGCATATTCAGGTTTGAGAACCCCTTAGCTGCAGTAGATATGAAGAAAGAATGTATATAGTGTGTGTGTGTGTGTGTGTGTGTGTGTTTCCAAAGGTGTATCCACAGACTCCAAACCACCATTTCCCCCCAGAGACACGAGCACCCACTCTCTAGAGAAGGAAAGGTCTCTGTGCCCTGTAGTCCCACCTTAGGCAGAGCCCAGCCCCGCCTTTGTCCACACCTGCAAACAGCATCAGTCCTGCTTCATTAAGCCATCTGCTCGTGAGTCTTTCTCAGGCCACTGGACCCTGACACTCTCAAGGGCAGAGATAATGTCTTATACATTTTGATGTCCCAGCACCCAGTAAGGATCTGGCAGTGAAACAGATGTGAATGATGAGTGGGGTTCTCTCAATACAAATATTGTAGCCAGCATAATGGTTTATTGGCCACTTGTTCAAGGAGGAACTCTTTAATTATGATAACCTTACACCAACCTATTTAAACTTCCCAATGACACTGAGGGATTATTGTCCGATTTTTACAAAGAGAACAGGCTTAGGTTACCAAGGACCACATGACAAGGAAGTGACAAAGCTGGGAGCTTGAACTCAAGTGCCTATAAAACCCATTTTAAGCATTGCACTGTACTGCTGTAGGTGTTAAAGAATTAGATTCTGATCCTGGCTAAACAATCACTCTCTTGGTGACCGTGGACAAGCCATTTCCCTCTGGGCTCCAGTTTTGCCATTTGCTCAATTAATTCGTCTGACCATTTCAATATGAGCACATCAATTCAGCTTTAACCATGGTCCCCAATTCCTGGAAGCCATGGAATTACTACGGGAAATCAATAAATCCATCTGTATACCAAACATTGTCTGGGGACTCATGCCTGTATGTAGTGCTATTTTTAAATATATGTAGAAAATGTGAATCGTTCATTTCTCAGCAAACTGTTGCTGGGCATCTGGTAAAGCTCATGCCCTATGCTAAGCGCTCGGCGCACAGAGGACGGCAATCCCATTACCAGCCCTTCCTTCAGGGACTTACCATGGAGAGCAGGAGACAAACATGAACACACAGGTCAGTGGAGAAGTAAAAATTGCTGAAAGAAAGCCATCCCTCCATGAGCAAGACAAAGGCATGGGATTCTATTGTATGAGATCGGTGATCAGGGAAGACCTCTCTGAGGTGGTGAGGATTAGACTGAGACCTGAGAGATGAAAAGGAACCAGCCAGCTGCGTGGGAGAAATGTTCCCAGCAGGGAAAGCAATGAAAATGCCTCGAGGCTACTAAATGTAAGCATGGTTAATCTTACCTTAAAACAAAAACCTATATTTGAGGGCCAGAGATAACTTTTGAAGACTAACTTTTAAAAGCCTCTACATATGGGTTTCAGGGCAAGTAATGCTAGGTTATTTGATAAACCAGCCCCATCTCAGTGGCTTAGCACTGCGTTATTTTATTCTTCACTCTCATCACAGTCCGATGGGAGTTGATGGGGGTGGGGCTGTGCTCTACACAGTCATTCGGGGACCCAGGCCCCTTCCAATGTAGCTCCAATGGGTTCCAGGGTACACCCACTTTTAACCTCCCTCACCCATTTTCTCTCTTCACATTCGATGGACAAGGAACAGCCAGGCAACCCCTCTTAGAGGCAAAAGACTTAGAAAATGTCATCTAGCACACTATTAGAAATGTCTGTCTCAACCTGTGACCTGACAATTTGCAAGAGAAATACAAATGGTCAATAAGTATATGAGAAATGTTTACTGAATTTGGAAATCAGAGACATGTGTATTATGGTAAAAGTAACATAAATCTTCTCATTTATCTAATTGGCCTTTTTTTTTAAACATTAGAAATAGTGAATATATGGAAGTTAAATGTCTATTAATAAGGAATAGTTTTAAAAGGTTGTGGCACATCTGTTCTGTGGAATACTATGTTATTGTTCGAAGAATCATCTGTACATATTATCATGGAAAAATGTTGGAGACGTATTGTTAGTTGAAAAATGAAAAGCAAGCAATAGAGTGTATATATTGCCTGATTCCATTTATGATTAAGTACATGCAATATAAATGCATAAGAGCATGTTCTGGAAGCATGCCCACCAAATTTTAACTGAGCTTCCTTTTGGTAGGGAAATTAGATGGGGGAGTCAAGGGAGAACTGTAGAGCAGGAAGGAGCCTTTGTTTATTTTTCTCTATATAAATCTATACTATTGCTTTGTTGTTTTGTTTTTTCTGTTTGTTTGTTTGTTTTTAATATTAGCACGTATTATTTTTGGAATTAAAGGAGGGGAAAAGAAAGAACAGCCCAGAGTTGGGAACAGTGTAGAGAAATTCCCATTATCATATCCCACTGATGGAAATATAAAAATTGACATATTTCTGGAGAGAAATTTGGGAATGTATGTATCAAAAGTTTTCAAAGCATCAACACCACCTCAAGGAGCTTCATCTGAGGATTGTGTACAATTTTAGCCCCAAGGAACAAAGAGTAGTTGTATGGCACCTCCACTCTATAGAGCACTGTGTAACAGTCCAAAACACTCTTCTGTACATACTGTCATTCAAAGATGCTTGAGATATAATGTTAAGGGCAAGCAGGAAAGCAAGGAATGGAGTATAGTATTTGTAAGAGCAATATCCAGCAGTAACCTATCAGTGGACTCAAATACAACTCAGGTGTCTAATGTAATGTTATAGTAGAATTTCTAATGACATATAGTTTCCATTAATGGAATAGGTTTTAAATTAAAATCTCATTTTGTTTAAATATAGCTATATAAAATATGTATGTAAGATACATTTAATATATCAAATAGAATATACATATATATGTGTGTGTACACATGTGTACTTTTATGTATCTACTCTACAGTGACGTGAGTAAACCCATTTCAAAGACTGGACAGACAGAGACCAAATACGGAGTTTGGTCACTCATAGGTGTGGACTTTGTAACAGCCATTTCAGCTAAAAGCAAGGCTCTTAAAGACCAGTTCTCTAAATATCTGCAAGTAGTTTGATAAAATCATCACATTCAAATGTTTCTCATTATTTGTAAAATATTGCAATTTTGATAAATTCTAATTAGATATACAAAATCAGTCAAAATTGCAGTTAGAAATCTGTTTTTTAAAAAATACTTAAATGTCAAAAAGATAGAAGAACAAAGAATGAGATTCAAAAAGATGCACATGGTATTGAATTTTGGACAAAAATGTGAATTGGCAAATGACTCATGGGCAAAATTATTTTAGCCAAACCAGATTTAGGCAAATTGATCTATTTTCTTTTCTTTTTTCTACTCTACATTTCTTCTTTCTCTCTCTCTCTTTCTTTCTTTCTTTCTTTCTTTCTTTCTTTCTTTCTTTCTTTCTTCCTTCCTTTCATCTGCTTCTTTCTTCTTTACTTTTTGCTTATCTATACCTCCTAATTCTTCTGCAGAGATATAACTTTAATAATAAAGTAGGTCAATCTGGTTAAGATAGCAGTGTAGGCAGACATGGCTTGCCTCTTCACACAACCACATCAAAATTACAACTAAAATATAGAACAACCATCAGTCAGAACCAAAAGAAATCAAGTTGAATGGAAGTCTGACAACTATGAAATTAAAGAAATCACATCCATTGAGACTGGCAGGAGGGGTGCAGATGTAGAATGGGCTAGTCTCTTACCCATGTGTGGTGGTTAAAAAATCAGAAGGAATATTGCAGGAGCAGGGAGTCCCAGCCCCACACCAGGCCCCCCAGCCCAGGGTTCCAGTGCCAGTAAGATAAGTCCCACAACTTCTGGCAACAAAAAATAAAATAAAATAAAATAAAATAAAAAAGGCAGGGATTGAATCAGTGGAAGAAAGCACTGGAGACCCAAGCAGTTCCTCTTAAAGAATGCACACATGGACTTACCTGCTCAGACTTGTCTCCTCTGGGCTCCGGTGCTGGGAGGCAGCTTGGGGGGCACCAGTGGAGTACAGGGAGAAACTGAAGTGTCTGGGTGTCTGGCATCAGGGCTAGCAGAGGTCATTGTCTCTTTTCTGAGCCCTTCCCCCACAGAGCTGGCCAGCTGGTGCCATGTCTGAGCCTCCATAAACCTGGCTAACTCAGTTTGGCCCGCCTTGGAGATCCCCAGAGACTCCACCCCACCCAACTTATGAGCCTACCCAAGATGCTTTTCCACATGAATGGCTGGTCTTGGCTCAGGCTTCACAACTTCCTAAATCCTATCAAACAAGCAACAGCTGGCCTCAGTGAGTCCCAGGCCCAGCACCACCAGCAGCCAAAACTAGATTCACAGCTTGGCTTCACCTGGGAATCTCTAAGCCCAGCACAAGCAGCAGCCATCTCAGATGGCTTTATAGTTCCGGCAGGGTGACCCCAGGCAAAACATAGGTCAGGGCTGACCTTGATCTGCACCACCCAGGAAACCCCAGGGCCAGTGCACCCAGTGGACAGCTACAGACCATGTCGGAGCACCACCACCCTTCCCCCACGTGGCTGATCATCCACAGAAGGTAGAGGTTGGTGGTCAGAGCCAGCTCTTGCAGCTGACTGGCCTCAGTAAATCCCTCCCATTGATCTGCCAAGAGCAACCAAGGCTCAAATACAAGAGGAGACTGTACTCAGTACAAATCAAGGGTGCACCTCGAGTACCCATCTTGGGTGATAGGGGAGGCTGTGTCACGAACCTACAGGACACCTACTGCATTAAGCTATACTACCAAGACACGTAGTCAAAGCAGATCTATGTAATACACAGAAATAAACAGAGAAGCTGCCAAATTGAGGAGGCAAAGAAACATGGCCCAAATGAAAGAACAGAACAAACCCCAGAAAAAGAACTAAAGAAAACAGAGATAGCCAACCTATCAGATGCAGAGTTCAAAACACTGGCGATCAGGATGCTCAGAGAAATGATTGAGTACGGCCACAAAATAAAGGAAGAAGTGAAGTTTAGACAAAATGAAATAAAGAAGAATATATAGGGAACCAACAGTGATGAGAAGGAAGCCAGGATTCAAATCAACAATTTGGAACAAAAGGAAGAAATAAACATTCACCTAGAACAGAAAGAAAAAACGAGAATTTTAAAAATGAGGAGAGAATTAGGAACCTCTGGGACAACTTTCAATGTAACAACATCCGAATCACAGGAGTGCCAGCAGTAGAAGAGGAAGAGCAAAGAATTAAAAACTTATTTGAAAAAAATAATGAAAGAAAACTTCCCTAATTTGGTGAAGGACATAGACATACAAGTTCAGGAAGCACAGAGAGTCCCAACAAGTTGGATCCAAAGAGGACCACACCAAGCCACATCATATTAAAATGCCAAAGGTTAAAGATAAAGAGAGAATCATATAAGCAGCAAGAGAAAAGAAGAAAGTTACCTACAAAGGAGTTCCAATTAGCTGATTTCTCCAAAGAAATTTTGCAGGCAAGAAGGGACTAGCAAGAAGTAGTCAAAGTGATGAAAAGCAAGGACTTACAACCAAGATTACTCTATCCAGCGAAGCTATCATTTAGAATGGAAGGACAGATAAAGTGCTTCCCAGACAAGGTAAAGCTAAAGGAGTTCATCATCACCAAGCCATTATTATATGAAATGTTAAAGGGACTTACTTAAGAAAAAGAAGAAAATCAAAACTAGGAACATTAAAATGATGACAAAGGAGGGTTATCAGCTGGTAGGGGGAAGGAAGAAAAAGGGGGAAATGGTCCAGGGATCAAGAAGCATAATTGGTAGGAATAAAATAGATAGGGGGGGTGTTAAGAATAACATAGGAAAGGGTGAAGCCAAAAAAATTAACATGCATGACCCACAGATATGAACTAAGGGATGGGGGGTGGGACTGCTGGAGGTAAGGGGGTACTGAACCGAGGGGTGACAAAGGAAAAAAGTTGGGACAACTGTAAGAGCATAATCAATAAAATATACTTTAAAAATAAAATAAAAAAGGAACATTATTTTTTAAATAATAAAAGGTGAATCTCACACACACTAAAAGTGAACACATCAAGGGGGAGAAATGGGGGGAAAAGTGGGGCAACTAACAGAAAAACAATAAATTTTTTAAAATGGTTAAGATGGTAAAAAAAAAAAAAAGTGAACATATCTGGACTTTAAGATATGTCCCAACTATTACAGGCTTTTATAATTTCAACAAGAATGCTTCACTCAGTACCTACCAGCTGCTACAGGCGAGGTCATTGTCATCCACGTCCATCCTCATTGCCCCGAGCCTAATGAGGTAAACATAGGAGGGGCCGATCCCCCGCCCCACTGCTACCAGGTCCAGGGGAGCGCTACGTCTGCCCAGAGCGTCCATTTGGTTGACAGCATACTGACTTCCAAGGCTTCCACTAGGAATCTGGGAGTCATTATACGCCCCTCATTAGCATTGAAAAACATCTGGTGGTCATTAGAAAGCAAACATTACGTATAATACATTAGGCCCTTAGAAACAATTTAATTAACATCAAGGTCCAGTCAAAATCCTCCAAATAAGTGGGATTCCCAGATAACAGGCGGCTTTGCTTTCCCTCCGTCCCCTAAGCAAACAGACCAGGAACTATGTCAGGGTGCTGTCCCCGCAGGCTCCAGGCGGTGCCCCCTGCAGACTCAGTCAGCTCAATTTAGTCGTCAGTGGCCAAGTGACATTCTTTCCAGATTCCGGGAAGTTGAAAATTTTCAATTTTTGGTAGTTCTGTTTGTGAGTGGAATAATGCCATTTCCCAGAGACTCTGAAAACACACAACGGGGACGCGACTGTACAATCCACTGGCTGACGTGCAATTGGCTTTTTCCTCTGGAATTTGATGTGTTCCAGTTGAAAAATGTCTAAGTTAGGAATCAGTACATTGTATCCAGCTTGTTCTCTGTGAAATCTTAGGCCAGTCGCTGAACTTCCCGGGGCCTTTCCTCTCCTCTGTTGAATAGAGCATCTCACGAGGGATTCTACCTGTGGTGAATTGTCAAGCTAGGATAGGATTTATCCACGGGCTGGTTTGGAATTATAGAGTCAAAACAGGACAGCTTCCATTTCCCTCCCACAAAGCAGCATCTCGGAGCACGAGCGCTGCTCTTGAGAGAAGAGTTTACGCCCCAGCGTGTTTAATGACACAATCCAGGGGCCACCTCCAAGCATGTGTTTTGGGGGAACGTTCAAATGAAGGTAACTCATTCTGTGTCAGATGGTGTGCTCCTTCTGTCCTCTAGACTTGGGTCATGCTGGCCGGCGATCTCTTTTGGGGCGTAACCCCGTGTGGGGACACAGGGAAAACACCAGGCTTAACTCGACAATCCCACACCTAGCTGGCCATCGCTATCCTCTGTGACCCCACACAGAGTCTTCGGTTTACTCGATTCATACTGGTCCTCGCAGGTTCTCAGGCATGAATCCTGGGCCTGTCTTAAAGATGTTTACTCTCTTCTGCATGTCCAGAGGGATTTCTTGCACACTGACTTGGTGCTGGGTACCCTGCTAGGACTGGGAACCTGGAGGCTTAGAGCACAGGTCCTTTCCTTGGGTAATTTATAGGTTAGAGGGGAAACCAACACACAGGAAACTTCACCCACTGAAATCAGTATTGAGATTAGAGCGAAGTGAGTTTTCATCCCTCAGCACTCCAAGGGTGGTCCTGTCACCAGCCGGACCAGCAGCATCACCTGGAGCTTGTTAAAAATGCAGTCTCAGGCCCCACCAGACCTGCTGAGGCAGGGTCTGCATTTCAAACAAGATCACAGGGGACTCTTGTGTCCCCAAACTCACGTTTCAGGATAGCTGTGACAAGATGGCTGAAGTGTGTAGTACCCAACCATCCCAAATATGTGAGACTGAGGAATGTGCTGGGTTAGGGGGCTTACACAACTAAGAACAGGACAAACCAGAACAGTTAGTCACCCTGAACAGCGGACCACCGACCTGTGATTTGAGGGATAAGAAGCAACTTTCAGGAGCTCATGAAGCCTGGGATGACTGGAGGAATCAGGCAGAGAGAGAAGTCTGATGAGGGCCCTCACTATAAAGGCAGCAAACGTTTACAACCTTGTCTAGTTTAGCATGATAATGCCTCAATGACTGCCAGGGAGTTGGGTGCTTGAAACCAGACAATACTGCTCATAAGCTTCCACCCACTCCTCAATGGAGGTACCATATTTTTAGTAATTAATTTGTATACTGAAGATTCTGATACATTTTCACATATACACATCCCAAAGTGCTAAACAATCATTTGAAAACCTCTGTGGTAGCAGGAAATGTAAGGCTTTGTAGCCAGGATGACCTGGGTTTAAACCCTGCCTCTTTTGTTATTGGCCATATGATCATGAGCAAATTATACAAATCCTCTAAGCTTCAGTTCCCTCATCTGTAAAGTGGGGTCCTGTCAGAGGTCCCCAAGACCATCCTCAGCTTTCATGATTCACATGAAAGATTCACAGAACTCAGAAAAGCTGTTATACTCGAGGTTATGGTTTATTACAGTGAAAAGATACAGATTAAAATCACCAAAGCAAAGGGGTACTTTTTCCCGGAGTCCAGAAGTGACAAGTGCCAGGTTCCAGCTGCCATTTCCCAGCGGACTCATAGGGACAGTACTTAAATCTCCCAGTCCCGATGTGTGACAACCAATACAAACTCAGCCAAGTCTTGGTGCCCAGGGTTTTTATTGGGGATCATTCGCTGGATGCCCATGTGACTGATACTTAATCACTCTTCAGGACCCGCCCCCTCCCCCCCAGATCACTGATAAAAGATAGGCCCAGGAGAACAAATCCAGGCTTTCCCGTAAGTCACATGTTAATATATGCTATACATTGTATAAACTAGCTGATATGGGCCAAGGGCCGGGTGTCCCAGGAACACTCTTACTAGGCAGGGTATTTTAAAGATTCCAAGGTTATCTCCCAGGAGCCAGCCGAGGATCAGTCCTTTCTTTGGAATGTGCAGGATTTCAACACACCAAGTCTGCTGAGCTAACCCTTTACCACACATGGGGATAATAACCTTTACCTTGTAAGAGACAGTTTTTTGTATTCTATCACATAACAGGCAATGAACATAAGAAAGCTTTTATTATTCCCTGAATAATAAAATACTCGTGTCCTTCTTTTTTCTGTATGATTCCACAGCTTCATGAATTTTACTTTCCTTGCTCAAATGAGGCTCCTTCCCATTGGTAAATACTCTCTTTAAAGCTCTTCCTCCGAGAAACCTACCCTAATGATCAAGCCCACAGGAATCTCCTTTCTTACTCATTCTGGCAGTCTCTTGCAAGCAATCTCTCATGGTTACTTTTAAAAGAGAGAAACATGCTATTTCTTTTTTGTAAAAATAATATATGCTTGCTGTGAATTCAAACAATATAGAAAACTACAAGAAAAATAAAATATTGCATCAAATCATGCAATCCAAAATTAACCATCAATATTTTTCTAAAGATTTTTATTAATTTATTTTTAGAGAGAGGGGAAGAGAGGGATAAAGAGAGGGAGAGAGATATCAAAGTGTGGTTGCCTCTTACAGGACCCCAACTGGGGACCTGGCCTGCAACCTAGGCATGTGCCCTGACTGGGAACTGGACCGGTGACACTTTGATTCCAAGGCCGGCGCTCAGTCCCCTGAGCCACACCAGCCAGGGCATAACCACCAATATTTTAGATGAGTATTGTTCCATAGCTTTCTCTGTATATAAACAGAGAGAGGTAATCGATTAATAGATGTTAAAATAAATCATGCTATGAGCACTATTTTTTATTAAAGGTGCTCAATTTTATTTGCATTTACCCAAAGAAATTAAAATGAAATTGGAGGAACTGCTCATCATGAAATGAATTCTTACCATACTAGATTTTTAAAATACTGCATGTGATATTGAGAAATAAAATCGTGAAGATCCTAATTAGAAGCATTAGGTGTTTTCCAACCTAATTTTAGGTTTAAAATTTTAGGCAGCATTGATTGACTCCCATAAACGATGAAGCATCAGTACTCACGCTTCCTCCTACCATCCTTCCACCATCTCCTGGTTTTTGTCAGTTAGAGCATCATTCGGACCCCCTCAGGGTTTGTAGCATTTGCTTTCTGCTTTGTAAGAATCATTCCCCCTGTTACTTGGTAGCGGATCTATATATAAATTGACTCAATGCTGACTCTTACCACATCCTCCATTCCTGACATCTGTACTTTGAGTCATCTCTTATGACTCAAAATCTCTTGATTTTATTTTCAAGTAATTTTTTTTTTCAGTGAGAGCTCAGGGGTGCAATAGTTCTTGAGTTATATGAGTTATTTAAGACTATCTGCCTGTTGCCCTCTTCCTGACCAACATCTTGGTTATATCTGATAGTCTTGAATCAGTTTCCTCCAGAAAATGTAGGCATTGGTCTATTACCTTCAACTATTGAATAATGCTGTGCTCAGCCTTCTGCCTCCTTCCTCTGTGACTTACTAATTCTTCCTAGATGCCTGAAAAGTTCCCTCTTTATCCTTGAACTTCAGCAACTGAGCCAGGATATGTCTCTGCATTGTACGCTTTCTGCTTAGGTGTGCTGCATCAAATTTTCTTCAAGCAGAGCAAGCTCCCCTAATCTGCAGAGTCATGAGTTTCTTATTTCATTATATCCTTGAATAATTTTTCTGTTCTCTTTGTGCTTTACCTCAAGGACTTTGACTGCACACTGACAACTCACTCAGTTATATCTTTAAGCCAGACCTCTTCTTGGAATTTCAGAACTATGCTGCCAACCACCTCCTTGTATCTCCTCTTGAATTAAGGGGCAAACTTAACACATCCAAAACCAAACTCCAGTTCCCACTGCAAACCTGCTCCGACCACAGTCTTCCCAGTCTCCTAGATGGGAACCGTACCTTCCAGATGTTCAGACCAAAAACCTTGGAATTTTCCTGGGCTCCTCTCTTGTTTCCATATCCCATACCTGATCCTTCCGCAAATCCTATTAGCTATACCTTTGACATACTTAGAATCCGGCCACTTCTTCCAATCTCCACCTCTACTCCGGTCTAATCCACCATCATCTTTTGCTTCGGATACTGCAGTAGCCTCCAACCTTGTCTCCCTCACTCTGCAATAGTCTGTCCTCAGCAAATCAGCCAGAATGATTCTGTCCCACCTCTGCTCAAAACAATCTACGGAATACATGTCCAAGCCCCTATGATGGCCTGTAAGGCGATGCAGATTGGCTTCCCTGGTCTCTTCTCCTCGCACGCTCCCCATTGATGACTTTATTACAGTCCCACCAGCCCTTTGCTGTTCCTCGGATGAGTCAGGCACAGTCTCACATTACGGCCTTTATACTGTGTTTCCTCTCCCTGGGACTGCCTTCCTCGAAACATAGTTGGAGCTGGCCTCTGCCCTTCATTCAGGCCTCACCCCCAGAATCCCCCTATCCCAGAGGCTTTCTCTTACCATCCTCTATAAAATGTCAACACCTCCAGTGCCATAATTACCATCCCTTTACCTTGCTTTCTGCTTCTCCTTAGCACCTGTCAACATCTGAGGTACTGACTCCTTATTTATTGTCTATAAGGGCATTCAGGACAGAGACTGTCCACAGAGATGTGCCCCATAATATTTGTTAAGCAACTAGGAACACATGTCAGATTTATCTTTTTCTGCCCGCCCTGTCTAATAGCATCTATCTGATTGCTTTCTCTGCCCTTTGTAATCTGCCTTCATTCTGTTATTTTCAAGTCTTTTCACGGTTTCAGTAATTGAATTTTCAGTGATGTTTTTTCCCTTCCTTCCTTTTTAAAATTTTACTTTTTAGTTCTATAATGAAAGTATTTTATTCAACCATTTTTCTTCCTTAGGGCTGCAATGTCCCTTTTTATCATGTTCTATAGCTTTATTATCTCATCTTTGAGCACTGGTTTTTATTGGATTCAAACTCTCATTAGGTGGCACAATAACTAGAAATGCTGTTGGGGAATTGCCTTCTGTTTTTTGGGTTATTTTCTCTTCTAGACTTGGTTCTCTGCCTACATTTTGCATGCATTTTTCTTTCTCTTTATTTTCTTCTGTAGTTTGTGTAGTTGCCATAATCTTTCATTTATTTGTTTGTTTGTTTGTTTAATCTTGCTCTTCCTGACTTGCTCTGCACAAATCATTCTTCTGATAGTTTCCTGGTGACTCTTAATGTTTTTTTCTCCAGGGCATCCTCTGAGAATCACTATCAAGTGTTCCTGTTGGTGTATCTTTCCAGGGGCCTGAGGTCTCAGATGGCAATGGGCAGGGATAAGAGGCAGGGACAGAGAAGGAGGGACCTCGGCTGACCTACGTGAGAACTTCTGCTAGTCATTTTTAGAATCCCCGGTGGCTGCTCACTCTTCTGAGATTGTGTTAAACATCCTCTTCTTGTGCTTCCTTACTTGAAGGGGAGGGGAGGGTAAGCTCTTCCAGGGAGGCTGGACAGATCTTTGGCTTCACTGATCTGATTCAGCCCAGAGCCCTGAAGTTTCATGTCATAAAGCATATCGCTCTCCCTGCCTTTTTTATTTCCCGTGACGGACAAGTCCCAGCCTACAAGCTGTTTTCTATGAAGTTCCAATTAGAAAGAGAGAAGTATAGGGTTAAGTTTGCATCTCCCTAGATTTCTGTGGCCTGTGTAAGAATCCTTAGTGGCTAGGACTGCCATAAAAAAACACCACAGTCTGGCTGAAATGACAGATGTCCATTTACTCACAATCCTGGAGACTACAAGTCCAAGATCAAGGTGCTGTCAGGGTTGGTGCCTTGTGAGGACTGCCCCCCTGCCTTACAGAAGGTTGTCTTCTTGCTGTTTCCTTACATGGCCTTTTCTCTGTGCGTGAGCAACCCTGAGGCCTCTTTCGTGTCCTACAAGGATGCCATTAAGACTGAATTAGGGCTCCTCCTCAGTGACATCATTTTAACATCTTTAAAGACCTCACCTCCAGATAAGGTCATATCCTGAGAGGCTAGGGGTTAGGGCTTCAACATACCAAATGAAAGGGCAGACATGAGGTAGAGCAGGGGCACACAGCTCAGCTCCCAACAATTCTCAAGATTTTGTTGACTCCATGGGTACAGCTGTTGCGTAAAAGCCCAGCTAGGAATCGCACCGTGGTGGTCCCCCAACACAGCTGCCCCACTGAGCTGTTTCCTTCCTGTGCTCATCATTGGGCTGCGGTTGAATTACTCTAACAATGTGTTCATTTTGAGAGGAGCCCATGATGGGTGCAAAGGAAGATCAGGGGTTGTGAGTTCTGATTTGAGATTTATCTTTTGTTCCAAACCTGCACTGAGCGTGCACAAGATCACGCCCTGTGCATTTCTGCCAGGTGCTGGACCACAGCACGAGGAAGACCAGCACAGCACGACCCTTACCACCCACATTTTTTACCTGACATCTCTCCAATCTGATCATGACCTTTTAAATGGAAATTTTCATAGCTACCTCTTATTCACCTCCATGCTTAGCCCAGATCTTTGCTTGAAGTTGTGGGTATTCAATAAAAATCATTTAGAAAAAAAAAATGCATGTGAAAACTTTAAAAGGTACTGTCATAATGTTATTTGTTCTTAGCACTAAAGAAAGGAAAAAAAAACTTCCCAATTTTTTTTTCTGATTTCAGAGGAGGGATAAAGGAAAGAAAGATGCACATCTGGCCAACTTCTAGCTCTGAACACTTTGCATAATCAGTTAGAAACCCTTTGTTAGTGGGCCAGATGGCTGCTGCACCCCAAAAGAAAATCAAATATGTAGGCAGTAGCAGACAAAGGGAGGAGTTAGAAATTCCTTTCTAAAGAGAAAGAACTTTGTCTGGAGCTGCCCTGTAGGTGTGGTTAATATTGGCCATTGGTTTCCTAGCAACCAAGCCCTTTCCCTTTCAGAAGTATTTCTGCACTGTCTTCAAATGTTCTCCATAGATACTGGAGGATGCATTCAACACCCAGAATGCCTTTCAGAGGAATCGGAAAAGCCCAGACTAATGGGAAAGGGAGGAGATGGCCCTGCCCTCCTGGTCTGGTTTATCTGATGCTGCTGATGCTCCCATGTGGGATCAGCCCTCACTCATTATGTCATGGAGTCCTTTCCTGGATTTCCTCTTGGCACATAAAGAGTTTCTCAGGCAAATCAAGGAGACTTCTATGCCCATAAACCAGAGTGTAGCCTAATGACAGTTCAGCTTTCAGCATCGCTCTCCTGCATTGCTACAACCATCTCCTCACTTACTTCTTGCCCCTAAGTCTTTCCTTCCTCCAGTTGATTCTGCTCATTGCAGCCAGCCATCTTTGTGAAAGAAAATTCTAGCTGGGTCTGTCTATGTCGACTCATTTCTGTCCCACAGGCCTTCTGTGAGCTGGTTTTCCCCAGCCCATTCATTCTTCTACATGCACCCTTTGCTGTGGACACACCACACTCCTCTAGTTCCCAGGACACACCGCACTTTTTCACACCTTGTCCCATGCCTCAGGACACGCTTTTTCTTCTGCAGATTATCCCCTAACCTCACTTAAAATTGAACAACTTTGTAATTCCTCTTTGTCCCTCAAGACACAGCTCGTGCATACATTAAGTTCTCACTTAACGTTGTTGACAGGGTCTCCGAATTTTAACAAAATAATATATAACAAAACCAATTTTACCAAAGGCTGATTGATATAAATAAGAGTTAGGTTCCTACAGTATATCATCTACATTATAATGAAATGACAATGAATGGAATCATGTTGTTCAAGGACATGCTGTAGTCTCTTCTGGAAAGTTTTCTCTCCCTAAGTTGCTTTTTCTTCTTCCTCTGTAGACTCTGGGTTTACAACTGTCTTAGCGCTACAGAAAATAGGCCTGAAAGGTTGATCTACTTATCTGTACCCACACCTAGATGTGAAATCCTCAAGGACAAAGGGCTATGTTTGGCTTCTTCCCACATTCTCCATACCCACCACAAGATCTAGTACACATAGATGCTAAGTACCTGAGCAGTGAATGAATGAGTAAATAGTAAAGCAGACAGTATAACTTGGCACCTGCCTTAGGTTTCTTATATACATTTCCAGTTCCTTTTTAGACTGCCATTCTGCTTTTATGAGATGTGAGCAGAATAGTATGAAAAGAAGTATATTAAATGGCTTAAGGCTTCAAGCATGTCCACACAGAGAACTATATTCTAATTTCCCTGGGTCTTTGGTCTGGAAGGGATTCATCAGCATGAAAACAACTAAAAAATTCTAGAATCTGAGCTTGTTCAAGAAATCTAAGATATCTTAAACAGCTTCTCACCTAGAAAAAAAGTGGGTTCTTTATACATGATCCCAGAGATGTGTTTAAATACCTTCTACATCCATGAGCACAGTACACATTAAGGAAATCCATTTCATTACTGAGCATGCCTAATTAGAGCCTGAGCCAAATAATTTAGACCTTTATTATAAAATCCAATTCGTTCCTGTGCATTACTTGCAACTCTTTGAGGGGAAGAGCTTCTCCTTCCCTTTTGGCTAAAATTTCCTTTGATATCTCTTCCCCATATTGCTTTGAACTGTGTGTTTTGTAGGAGCCCGGACAAAGGCCATTCTTTCTTCTCTTTTACTTTGCAAAGAGTGGAAGATCATTGTCATGCCATCTTGGCCTTTTGTTTTCCAGCCTGAACTTTTGAATCCCTTCAGCTGCTCTTCATGAGAGGTGGTTTTCAGATACTTCACCAAGCTTGTCACATATAAAATCACACAGATCCTGCCTGATCAACAAGAATGTTCCAAATCCCAACTACCAAGACTGTAAAGGTGAGAAATTTTACACTCTTTTCAAGTAACCAAGTTAACCTGCTATAGTTTCATGGACGCTGGCAAAAGACCCCAGACTTTAGGGTCAGAGACAAGGAGAACAATAGCCATGGCTGCAGCACCAGCGTTTTACGTACCAGGTCCCCAAACCCCCATCCCCCAGGGAGACACTTCCTGTGTATCACGTTTGCCTCTGAGCTCCTTGAGGAGAGGGAATCTCAGACTTCATCTCTATACGTATTCCCAGTTCTTAACGCAGTATGCTCCTTCTGGTAGATGCCCAAAAATATTTTTGGCAGAATAGATGAATGAATCAATGCATGAATATGATACATCTGAAGACTTTCTCTGTTAGCTGGAAGCATTTGAATACTTTCCCCTGGACTTCTGAACAGCTGCTCTAATCATACTGAACACATTTACTTTTAAGCTGCTCAGAATATAATTCAATAAATTGTTTTTAATTTATAATGCATTAATCAACCACATTTCAAAACGTTCACACTTTACTAGCCTCTAACAAGCTCAGTGTCACTGGAAATCATCTTCTTGGCTCCCTTTTTCTCCTAAGAATTAAACCCACTACAATTATCCCAGGAATGATTGTGTATTTCATGGCCTGAGAACCCCACTTATGAGATGTAAGTGGACCCCGAAACCCCTAGAGAAATATGACCCTTCCTTAGGTAGAAAGCATTCTTAGGCTACTTTGCAGAGAACATAAGAGTTTTGATGTTTGTGCTCACACTTATATGTGGAATATTCCTTTCTAAAAAGCTGAAACCAGTAACAGAGAGTAGAGTGCCGCTTCTGGGGGGCTGGGGCATGGGGGAAAGGGGAGATAAAAATGTAGAATGAGGTTTGCCAGGCATTAGGGGAGAGGATCATGGGAAGTTTTTTTTTTTTTTTAAAGAGGAAAAGAGTTCTGGAGATGCACTTGGTGATGGCTGTGCAGCAATGTGAATGTAGTTTTTTTGTCACTGAACTGTGGACTTAAAATGGTTAGGACAGTACATTTTATGTTTTGCCTACTTTATCACAGTGAAACAAATGAAATTCAAAGTCCTTGGGCAGTATAGCTCACAGCAGAGTGTATTACAGGGTTAAATGGAATAGCCCTGAGTTAATGCTGCTCAAACAATGTGTAATGTTTGTTTTAATTTTGGTCAGTTCAGCAGCAGACCCCAAGACAAGAATTTGCGTGAGGCCGTTTATTTGGGATGTGCTGGGAATCCCAGTAGGGGACCAGGAAAAATAACACAGAGAAGAGAAGGTGGTTGACAAAGATCATGCAATTAAGCCAGTTACCCTGGTGGGTGACTGGAGCGTCATCCCAGGGGAAACTCTGGGAAATGATGCAGAACATTCTGCCACAAATATTCTGCCAGGAAGGGAGGGAGCTGAGGTATTTACATAGCTCTACCCACGATTCATTGATTGAGAGTTCCTTGGGGTTGCTCGTTTCTGGACAGTTCACGATCACCTCTCTCTCTGACCGCTGCACCAGGAACAAGGGCAAAGGTCCCAGGCACAGAGAGAGATGCAGGTGCTAGCAGGCAGGTAGATGGAGAGGGACTCAGGCAGGGCACTGACAATGTCTACTATAGTACTATTGCTCAGCAAGGGTCTTTCCTGACTTAACAATATGAGGGTTTGTTCTAACCTTGCAGCCCAAAGAGCTCTCCTACTCAACAAGTGAACATAAATGCCGCGTGTTTCAGCCCCACAGGGCAGTGAGTTCAGGACCCCACACTCAGGTTATGAGGGGGCCACAACACCAACCAATCAAACAAAAGCCCCTCCCCAGAGTTAATAAGAAAAGTGGGCACCCAGAATTTTTACCGGGCATATCAAAGCCAAGCAAAACCACAATACAAATAATTGATAAAGACTTTGCTTCAAGTGAGCAGTGATTAACCACAGACATAACGACCAAGAATAAAATCAGTAGGACAAGGTGGTACAGAGCACACACCTGGAGCTCAGCTGGAGGAGAGAAGAAAGCAGAGAAAGGAACCTAGGCCGGGCCTGGATAAGAGATGCTTTCCTGGTCGAACTGGATCAGGGTTGCCTGTAGTTCCTTACAGAGGAAGACCCGCACGTTGATGTTAGAACATCATTGCACTAACCACTGTTGCAATTATTTCTGTCTAATCACCTGCATTTGGTTTTATTTTCATACAAAGGAATTAGTCTTATTCCTCTAATCCTTTTATTATCTTTATAAAATCCCAGAGCAAAGAACCAATCACGATCCTGCTGTATGCAGCTATCATCCTGGGAGGACCCTACGTGAGTTCTGCCAGGTCAGGCGTCTAGCACCCAGAAGGCATAAACCGTGAAAGCACACTACCCTGCATGCACACATGTGGATTTCTGCTGGGTGTGCTGGGTGCATGTCTTCTGAACAGCAGGAATGTTAAATAAATCGGGAGAAATCTAATTTGGCATAAATTGACTTGCAGCAAAAGGTGTTCAAAGGAAAGGATATTGTTCTGTCATATGGATGGTTGTGCAAGGGACAGACTCAACCCATTGACAACTGTAATGAAAAGTAACGTCCAATTGCAATTCCTGGAAGCCATGGAATTACTATAGGAAATCAATAAATCCATCTGTATACCAAACATTGTCTGGGGACTCATGCCTCTATGCCTGCTGAAGAAGGGGGAAAGCCTGAAAATGCTAATTTCTGATATTCTGATTATAGAAAGAAATGTATTACAAACATCTACTCCTGAAACTGACTGCATCGAAGGCATAACAAATACTAGAGGTTGATCCCTGATAAGCCTGGAAGGAAGGAAGTTGAGAGATGAGGGTAAACCACTATTACATATATATAGCCTGGAAAAGAAAGTGGAAGAGTAACCCAGCTTGAACAGAGAGGATGATTAATACCATCTTCCTTCTTTTGTCCAAGCAGTAGAATTTACTAGAATAAGAAGAGGACCTTTGATAGCAGGAATGAAAGGATGACCAAGCAGAATTACAAAGGTCTGGCCAAAGTATAAGAAGCTGAGAAACTTGAGAATACCACCAATAGATTCACAGTTGTGCACCATGGAATCTAGACTGGACAGGGAAGAAAGGGGAACATTGGAAAGGGGGGCAATGACCATGTAGCAAAGGGGAGAAGTTTGGGAGATAGTGGTCCTGATGTGGTGAAGAATCAGAAGCATTGTAAAGAAGGAAGTTAGCTGGGAAGAGGGAAATGCAGGCCATTGTGGGCTACAGAAGTTTACAGCATGCTGATGGAGAATTCTTGGCAATAACCATGGGAGTGGGTGGTTGAAGGGGAGTGAGAGTCGTGGGTAGTCCCAGAGAAAAGGAATTCTAAGGGCTCTTGGATGGTTCATCTACATAAATGTTGCCCATGACAATTGGAGGAATTGGGGTAGAGAGGAAAATAGCTCTGCTATCACCGAAGTCTTCAATGAAGAAGGGACGAGTTCAGGAGTTAAGCCAATAAAAGCAATGAAAAGTAGTAAGGAGTGGGATGGATGAAAGAATTAGCCTCAGAGGAAGAGGGCTTTTATTGCCATGCAGATCAAAAGGCAATGGTATGGAAGCAGCTAAGAGAACTTCCTCCAAGCCTGCATCTCCATGAGCCGTGAAGTGTGGGAGAAAATGCAGCTTCCAGCCAAAGGGGAAAAAGTGTCTGCTCAGGTCCAGCTGTTATTTAGGTAAAGCTGGGTCCCCTACATGACAGTAGCTCTCCCAGATGTTCAAGATGCTCAACCAAATAATGTCAAATAAAAGGTCTCAGTATTAGGTAACTTTGAGATATACTGCATGATATACTCTCCGCCAAAAGAATCACGTTAGGAACTACAAAGAGCCAGGAAACCCTGTGGAGTTGAAATGTGTTTTATCTTCATGTTTTCATAAGTATTTGACCACTGAATCATTGCCCGGGGTGCATTCCTACTAAGATCTCACAAAATAGGTGTTTCATGCAAAGGGGGAAGTTGAGTTAAGAAGGAAGAAAGAGGCTTCAGTGAAAAGGTAAAGATTGAATACATGGTGATAGAACATGGAATCCAAAGTCAGCCTGTCTGGTTTTGAATCTCAGCTCAGGCATTTCCCAGCTCTATTACTTGGGCAAACTGCTTGCTCTCTAGGCCTCAGTTTCCTTACCTATAGAAGAAGACGGGGGAGGAAAAGGAGGAAGAGGAGACCTATACCGTAGGGCAGTAGGAAGGATTAAATTAACACAGGGATGCTTAGAGAAATGTCTGGTACGTGATGTGTACCCTCCAAATAGGAGCTGTTATTAGCGCAGAGTTTATTTGCAATGAAAGGAGAGTTTCACGTAATGAACCAGCTCCAAACAGTGGGAATTGCCCAAGGAGGGTAATCCCAAAGGAAGAAGGGGAGAAGGATAACTCTCAGGTGAACCCAGATGAATGGAAATGTGGGTTCCAACAGCACTTCCCCAGAAACATTATTCAATACCCTACCCACCTGCACAAGGTAAGAGCTTACAGTTTCACCATTTCGTGCCGCAGCTGTACGGACCACATAAGACAAGATGAACACTTCCTAGTGTGTTTGCTATTTAAGTTTCCTCTGGTGTGACTCCTTCATTCATTTCCTTTGCTCATTTACATATCAAGGCCTTAAACTATTTTTTTCTCCAAATGTAAATGCAGGTAGTCTTCCCCAGCCTCCCTCCCTGCCTCTTTCTCTTTGCCTGACTCTGAGAAGAACCTTGAGCTGGTTCCATTCATATTAGGCATGTCAATGACCCTCTCATTGAGGACAGGAAAAGGCATAATCAATTCATTTTTTAATGAGGGCAATGGGTGAGAAATACAGCCACCTTTCTGATCAGAGCCCTTGCAACTATTTCTTCCTTTTCACTCAATATCTTTTCAAATTACTAACCCAAGACTGCAGTCCTCTCTTTTTAGCTGACAGTTTTGAATCTGGAATATTGAACTGAGTCCACATCTCTGAAATCTAATAAGATAGAACATGTTTTTTCTGCTCTGTGAGCATGCAGGGAAGTTCATGGAGGAGAATGCTCTAGGCTCCCCATCAAAAAGCCCTGCCTTTTTTAGACATTCTCCCTGGAGGAGATGACAAAGATATTAGCTTATTATTCAGCACCCAGCCAGAGAAAGCATGGTGAACCAGATGGGACCAAAAAAGCATATTCAAACCTTCAAAAGATTCCTTGTTGATGCCATACGCCCACGCTGGACCCTACTGTTTACCAAACCCTGTCATCTTCCCGTGGGCCGCTCACAACAGCCTTGCCCCCGTGGGCAGCTCTGTGTTGATGAGGCAGCACCTGGTTTGGGTATTTCTAAATACATGAAAATAGCTGAAATGGAATCTTTTACACCTTGAGAAATATTCCAAAAATGTTACCCTGTGCTAGTCACTTGTCCTTCCCCCAGGGTCAGCATGGGAGCCCTTTTAAAATGCGAGTGGGGGAAAACCTTGATGAGGAGAAAGGAGGATGTGGGAGAGAATTAGGAGGGAGAGACGAAGAGAAGGAAAATGTATAGGCCAATTGCTAGGCTTCTAGAAATGATGTCCCCAATCCGTGCCTCTCCTCTTCACTACATATAAAGCCAGATCAGCTCTTCTAAGCCTATACCCTCACTCCAAGGATTTTTTTTTACACAAGGACACAGTATCAATTTTTCTTTCTCACCATTACCTCCGTTTTAGACCCTGGACATTTCTCATGTCACATCACAGTTGAAGACAAAGGATACAGAACAACAGAGACCTTGCCTCACAATAAAATACAAAGCACAAGAGCATTAATGCCAATATTGCTGTATCGTCTCTTTGCCTCCATTTTGCAAACAGCCCTCTGTTTTGGAGCTGAGGTAGCTGAAGGTCACCAGAGTTAAACTGAGATGACCAAGATCTTTACCTGCCAAGACTTTGAGAAGGACTCCATGCCAGGTGCTCTGACCCCTAGATTCCTGTCACTCTGTGAATCGGGGGTGGAGAGATGGAAAGGGAACCCTTCTGGGGCCCCTCCCCTATTTCTGCCAGAACACTTCTGGAGTTCCGTAATATTGTATTGCCAATAGGATTCCATGGCTAAAATCAAAGTTTTAAATCATGGCACTAGCTTGGGCTGAGAATATTGAAAGCAAAATAAATAAAAAATAATGCACCTTCTCTGGAAAGCCATGGTCAGGAGAAAGCAACTGTCATCACCATCACAATCAAAATTATACAAGCTCTTGTCCTTTCAAGCTACTGTAAAGACAAAGGACTTTTAAGACATGGCTCCATAACTAAGGAGCTAATAACTCAGTTTGTAACCAAAACTAGACGTGGAATATGACAGGGAATATCTACAACTCAATGAAGACTGTCATTCACATGCTAAAAGAACACTGTGAATCCCTGACTCATGATCCTGCAACAGGAAAGATATTTTAGTGATAGCCACCTTCATTGTGCTAAGTGTTGTGTATAAATTGTCTTATATGATCCTCACTTTAACTCAGTGAAGTAGGTATTATATTTTCATTTTGAACTTAAGGAACTTAGAGAGTAAAGCGACAAGTCAAGCACCAGCACTTCTCAAGTTGAAATTATCATGAGTGAATGCTGGTAGGTGAGCAAAGCGCGGCTCTGGAGGGAATGGTACATGTTCAGGATGGCTGGAACACAGGACAGACAAACTACCAAAGGACGAGGGGCAGAGAGTAAAGAGGATGTGTTCTGGAAAGCATAGCCCACCTGCATCAGCCGAACCAATAAGCAAAGGGGAGTGGGGCACTTGGCTTATTTCACTCTCAGCTCTTTGGCCAACAAATTGCTTGGGGACACACACACTGAAATAGGAAACTAAGTCACCAGCACTTGTTCCTTTAATGAGCCTCCATTTAAGAAGGTGAAGTCCCTAGTCTTTAAACCCCAAGGCAAAGGTCAATAGATGAAGATTCCGGAGCACAATGTCAGCTCACCCCACATCTTCCAGAATTGGGTGGCAACGGCTCTAAGGTGACTCATAAGGAACGTGCTTAGGAATTTGGAAACTGACCCTGAACTGGGGATGAACCGATAAGAACAATAACAACCAACTTTTGTGGAGTATGAGTTTTATGACAGAACTTCCTGCCAGGTGTTTTACTCCCATCATTTCCTTTCATTTTTTACCTTCTCAGCAGTCCTATGAGTAAGTGTTATTGCCACCTCTGTAAGGAAACAAAGCTTTTCGAGAGATGAAGCAACTTTCTTATTTCTTCCATTTTCTTGGCTAGAAATGGTGAGGCTAGATTTGTACCCAAACTCATCTGAATCCAAAGCCCATTCTTGTAAACACTTTACAGAATAAAGATGGAAGGAAGAAACGTCATATCTGAAGAGTGGCACAGCAGCCGGCTTCATCAGAGCAGCGCTTTGGTTCAAGGGTCTTAGAGATAGGATCTAGTCCTTTGGTGGCAGAAAGTGATTGGGAAGACCCAGTGTTTACTGGGTAACTGCAGCAGTGATAAGCAGTCATCAATGGCCTGAACTAAGCAGCAGATCAAAAAGGCCACAAAGCCAGACATCGGTCCAGCCTCGAAATGACTTGGAAGAAGCCTACAGAATTAGTCAAGATAGACTGTTTTTGCTGTGGTAGCGACCCCCAAATCTGAGTGGCTTAACACTACAAAGCAGCATGTCTCACGGGAGTGAGTTCAGCTACTGGCCCAGCTGTCTTTCCAGGGCAACCACCATTCTCCATGGGGTGACCTCAGACTCCAGGCTGCTGGAGATGCCACCGTGCTATGCAATCTTCTTGGCTGATTCAGGAGGGAGAAGCAAGACTAGATAACTACATAGTCCTTTTACTCTTTCTACCAAGAAGTGATGTCTTTCACTTCCACCCGCCCTTTGTTGGCCACATCTAATCTCATGGTCTTCCTACATGCATGGCTGACGATGGATGCAGTAGTCCATGCACCAGAAATAGGAAGAGAACTGAATACAAGTAGACACTGGTATGCTTACCATGGGAGAACTCTAGAGAGTTCTCAATGACATGCCTCTCTGTATAGTGATCTACTAGACAGTCCACAATCTCCCTTCCCTGAAAACTGTCTCCCATCATCCACTGCAGTTAATACAGTTGAATTCATTACACTGTCCCAAGGTCTCTATTTCTTGGGCACAGGGTCCTAAGTTCCCTGACCCAAGAAGCACCATTCTGATTCTCTCTCTCAGAATTAGAACACAGATTTGGGGTGTCTCCGTATGCATCCTTAAAGTAAATCCCACTTTTCTGTTTAAGTGAGCTCAAGTTTTTTTCTATTTCTTCATGGTCTCTACAATAATAAATGGAAATAATTGACTCAGATTGACGAACTGACAGGCACAGACATTGTTTGGGTAAATTTTAAAGATTCAGAAAAAAAGTTAATGAAGTCAAGATTCACAATAGATAGATTGGCAACACTCTCTAGGAGCAAATGAAACACAAGCTTCTACACCATAAAGTCCTTCTGGATGTCCAAATCTGAAAGAGAGTGAGGATCTCTTCAGAACCCGAAGAATCCAGCTGTATCTCTCTAAAGAGTCAGCTTCATACACATAAGCAGCCCTGTGTGCAGGAGGGTCTGGATGCATGCCAGAAACCTGTCGTCTAGGGCAGATTCGACTCATTCATCTCAATGTTACACAATAGGCACCATGCTTACAGGGTGCAGAGCATCGCTGTAAGCTCCGGGAAATAGCCAACAGCCCCTGAAGGGGCTCTGTTCAGCTAGAATCATAGGACACCTAGGTCACGCAGGACTTTCACCTGCACCAACACAGACAACTTGAATGCTAAGGGACAAGAATCAAGTAGAACCCAGGGTTACCTTTCAAACTTCAAAAGTCTTTGCTAAGCAAACTGGGGTCAGGTCCTAGGATAATCAAAATGCGTGAAGTTCTTTTCCTTCCCTTTTTTCTCCCCTTTAAGAACACTTGTGTTGAGAGTAAAAGAGAAAAGGTCAATCTTAAGTCTCTTTAGTGACAATTGCGCACATCCCTTCAGAACACACTTAACTCTATCTCTCCTTTCCTATGTCTCCTTAAGAGGAATAATGCTATTGTAATCATATTTCAATCACATGAGTTGAGCATCATCTTACTGGAATGGGATGGAAATTAAAGACTATCACTCAAACAAAAGTTAAACAATTTCTTCTGCTTAAGGACCTGAGCAAAGCAGCATAAAAAGAGATAGAGAAAATAAAAAATGGCAAAGGGCAAAATTTAAACAACTTTGCTTTCTTAAAAGACTCAAGAATCTGGGCTTCAAACAGTTATAAATACATGACGTACATTTGCCAAGAAAAAGGAAATACATTCAACACATTTCTTTGTTAGTTTTTTTAATGTTATAACTTGATTTTTTATAATAACATTTGTTTATTGCAGAAATTTTTTAAAATGCAGATAAGGAAAGAGGAGAAGAAATAAAAATCATTCATAGTTTTGCCACCCCAAGAGAGTCTCTGTTGACTCTATATGTGCACATATTCATCTTCCTATATCTATGTGTACACATACACAAATTTTACAAGTTTATTGTCATTTTAAACTTTTAACAATACATCTGTGTGATAAGCGATGCTATTATTCATCAATATCCAGTTCCCCTCTGCTTTCATGCCCATGGCATGGCTTACTTCTCAGTCTTTCAAGATTAGAGGTGACCATTGACTTTGGCAAATAAAGTATGAGTTGAAGTGACATATGTCACTTTGAGGTGGAAGCATTTAATCTTCTCTTTCTCTGCTGTGGTATGGAGGTGTCATAAGATGGACATATGCTGAAGCGCTAAGCCAACACTTGGAGTAGAGCTGCCTTTTAGAGTCACCAACTCTCTATGGGTCTTTGTGTAAGACACTGAAAACTTCGGGGCTGTTACTGCAGCATAATCTAGTTTATTCTGAGTATTGTTCCAACATTAAACATGTTGCTAAAAAATCATTAAAAGACTGAATTACATTTGATCATAGTTTATTCAGCCAATTTCTTATTATTTATGTTTAAATTACTTCCAATTTACAAGCGATAGTGTAAAGAACATATCTTTAGTTAAATTTTTGCTCATATTTATGATTATTTCCTTAAGGTGCAATCATAGAGGGAAAACTTTTAGTTCAAAGGTTATATAACAATATTTAAAACCATATGTTTTTAAAAATATAGTAGCCAATCATTCTACAAAAAGAATGTTGACAGAATCATCAATGGCATAAGAAGATAATTCCTCTACTTGACGTAAACATTCTATTTATCTTTTAAAGGTGAAAATGGTGCCTCACAGTTTTTCATTGCAATTCTGGGAGTTGAATATTTTTTCATAATTATATAGGTTATTTGCATTTCTTCTTCTGTAAATTTTTTCATAATTTTTCTTATTGATTTTTTTAAGATCCCTCTATTTATTAAGTATGTAGTTATTGATATTAGTGAAACAATGATAAATTAATTTAAAATTAACCTTTGTCATATTCAGAACACATATTTTTTTCCAACCATCAGTTTGGTTGGAAACAATCTACTGTTATTTATATTTTTAATCTACAGTTGTGTTATTTTGTTTTTCATATTAGCTAATCTATTAATATTCTTCTTCAAGCCTTTTGCCACTAGTAGCATGTTATAAATACCTTCTTCACCCACCAAATATAAATACTCAAATATTTCTTCTAGTACTTTATGATTTTGTTTTTATATTTAAATCTTTGTTCCATGTGGCATATAAGTTGTATATGACATAAAGCTCATATCTATTTTTTCCCAGATGGCTTGATTTTCTAACATTGCTTATTGAATAATCTGTTTCATACAAAATTTAAATGCCATGTTTATCCATATACCAAGTTCTCAAAATACTTGACATTGGACTTCCATTCTGTTCTACTGACCAATCTGTCAATGTCCAAACTGGTATAACAGGCTTCTTTAATTATTGTATCTTTATGCTCTTCAATGTCTCATATCACATATTACTATTCTTTTTGGGTACTTTTCTTGTCTATTTTTAAGTATTTATTTTTTTGTTAAAAAATTCCACTGGGATTTCTATTTTCCAGAAACATTCTTTGAGTCTTATTTAATGAGCTTTCACTCATTAATTCACTCATCAAATATTTATTGAGCACTTACTGTGAGCCAGGAATCATCCTAGGTACTGGGGATACACTAGAGAATAAAAAGGAATTCTTGCCCTCACGGAACTTAGATTCTAAGGAGAGAAGAGAAATACAATGAACAAGATATAAATAAGTACATCAGAGCTTGTTAAATAGTAGTAAGAGCTAAACAGACAAAATAAAGCTGGGGAGGGGGCTATGAAATATCATTGTTGGTGGTTTTCAAACCAGGTTCTTCTTGAAACAACTGCTAAGAGACAGACATGTAAGAGATTTGTTGGGAAGAAAGCTGGTGAAGGGTAAGAAAGCAGGAAAAAGCAAAAGGACTTTCAGACACCAGTAAAAGTCTGGTACCCGCAACAAGAGAGAAAACGATGGAGAAATGGACGTGGGGGAAAGAACAGGTCAAAAGAGCCTGTGACTGTGCAGCTTTGAGAACGTGGCGGTGGGGGCAGTGCAAGGATTGCACTTTAAGCTAGCTGTGGGCGCGGTCAAGTACCCCACCGTGCTCGCTCATTGGCTGAGAGCAGCCTTGGGGGCGTGGCCTCTGCATGACCGCTGCAGGCATCAGGTTCTAAGTTGCTGAGGAAGAGGTGAGTGCTTCTGCCCTATAGCTGCCGCAATCGGGGAAAGTATTAACATTTTTAATAGGTCGGCTTTGAAGTTTAGTACATTTACCCAGTGCGTGTCTTATTTATCCATAACTTTTCTATAATTCCGGTTGATATGAATCAGAGGTTTTTTTTTTTTTAAGTTGTTTGAAAATTAATTATTGCTAGTATGCAAGACACTTAAATTTTGGATATTTATTTTTGTAACCTACCACGTTCCTGAATGCCCATTTGATTTGGATCTTATGTTGAAATACTAACATTGTTAAGAACATCATCACAAATAGTTTTGTCATTCTGAAAATTCTGCTTTGTTTCTTCTCCTTATTGCCAAATCAAAGTTGAAATACCGTGTCAATAGTGAATATTTTCACATTCTTGGGATTATTTTTAAGTTTTATCCTTAAGGATTGCGCTAGATGATCTATGCCAAGACATGTGAAAAAAATATTTCTGGATCGATTTTCTAAGAAAATCTAAATTACCAAAACTAACTTAGGAAGTTGACCTAGGAACTCGGTTTTCACATTTTATAACAGAATTGCAGATTGCGTGCTCTTACACATTTTCTGCCTCCCCCAACCTGTGACCATAGCTTTGGTCATTGTTAGTGTTTGTAGTTATGATTTTACTTCTTTTTCTTCATTAGGGCTTCAAGAAGTTTTCTTGTTTATGGGTCTGTTTAAAAAATCAGCTCTTGAAGTATCTATTCTATCAGCAACTTTTTCCTTTTCTATTTATTAATTTCTGCTTTTATCTTCAGGATTCTTTGATTCATTCTTTACTTAATTTTATTTATCTTTCATATGCTGTTAAAAGGTTAAAAAGTGATATCTGTTTGTCCCTTTTGGTATAATAATATTAACCATCACAGGCAACATGGGATCACGATCAAAGATGTAGACTCTGGTCTGGTGCCAACTGTTTGGGCTCATATCCCAGCTGTCCCTCTGCCATCTGTGACACAAACAAGCATTCCCACATCTGTAAAATGAGGATTGCTATTATAATAAGATTTACCACATAGGGTTAGTGTGAAGATTGCTTGGGCTAATATTTGTAAAGCTGTTGAAACAGGGCTGGGCCTATGGTAACTACTATGTAATACATGAATAAACTACATTTATGAAATACTTTATCCTTTACAAAGTATTTTCACATTAATTTTCTCCCTTAATTATCACAACAACCCTAGGAGGCAAACAATTGTCATCCCTACATTATATATGGTAACACTTGTTACTCCAACAAGTTGACTTGCAGGAGACAACAAGTTAGTGAATGAAAGAACCAGGTCTCATGACCCTCAAATGACCTCTTATGTTTAGGGAGCTTGGGCGGTCACAGACAGAGAAGCCCCTGTTTGGTCCAGCTTTAGGCCACTGGCAACCATTATAGATTTTGAGCCCTTGGACTACATGGTAAACTTTTCAAGACCGAGAACCAGCAGTTTGGTCGATTGTTAAGAAGTGCTTTGGGGCTTCCAGCTCTGGTTATTTGCACTCTGGGGCTTCCAAGTGCAGCCCCTGGCAGCAGGTAGAGGACAAACAAAAGGTGACATAGATGCAGAAGATGTTGTTTCTAGTCCTGGTCCTGCCCTGTCTTACTCGTGAGCATGAGCAGCACAGTGTGCTCTGCTGTGCCTTGATTTTCTCAAATACCAAGTAAATAAAAATAAATAAATAAACAAACAAATAAATAAGATCTGTCCAGCTTGCTTCACATGATCCCTGTAGGGTTCAAAATACGTGAATAGCAGTGAAACATTTGGAAATCTCATGACATTTTTCACATATGCGAGATATTGTATGTGCTAAAGGTATCCACTCCACTCCTGTCTTTGCTTTACAACTGAGAAGTGAATAGAGGATGTGGATGCAGCTCCCAGACATCCAGCCAGCCCCACATTCTTAGGCCCAGGAAACATCCTCCAATATGTACTCCACCAAGGGCATCATTATTTTTCCACTGGAGAGGAAAAAAAATCTGTACGTTTCTGAACAGAAATCTAATTTCCAATTGGCTTCTTTTGGAGTGAACCTTGGGTAACAGAACACAACAGAATTTTCCACAGGCACTGTTTTCCATGGCACACCCAAAACCAAGCAGGAAGAGAGGGAACCAAAAACTTCCTTTGGCATTTAGGTCTTCCTTCTGCTGTAAGAGTGCAGGCCACCTGGGGAAAATAATCATATGAGGAGGGAAGGAAGCTAATCCAATTCTAGGTCACATTACCAGAACTGTTTCTATAAATACATATTTCTGCAGAATTTAGGAACTGTCCATTGAAATCTTTAGACATGTTAATTTGTTGTATTTAGGTTTCATTTTTTCCGACAAGCACTGGACCTCTTTGTTAACTACGTAGTCTTTTCTCGATGAATAGCTACTTCTGATTTTCCTCAAGTTTACAGGATGGAAATTGGAAGGAGAAGGGCAAAGCACAGCTACAAGATGGGCAGGAGAGTGTGGAAGGCTGCAAGCCTCACTTATGTTCCAAACTGAATCCCTTGAAGCTCAACAAGGAGTTGTGAGCAGCTAGATTTTAGAGTCCTTCCTCCCTCTGCAAGGGTGAGGGAGGGGAGTTGTTTTCTGCATTTCATTCCTCCCTTACTGTATGTGTGGGGGAAGGAGGGGAGAAGGGAGGAGTCAGGAGAAGGAGAGACGGAATCAATATCCAATGCAGGTACAGGAGAGGACCCTGCTGGACTCACATTTCGAGTGCGGGGCAGCAGCTGGGTGTCATCAAGGCCCCACTCAAGCCAGGAGGGACCTCCAGGGCAAGAGAACTATTTCCTAACAGATCTTAGGCTACTCTTCACCAAATTTAGTTTATCTTCAGGATTCCTTGATTCACTTCTGATTTAATTTCATTTTACTTTTCATAGGCTCCCTAATGAGGAAAGTTACATGAGGCCCAACTGTTATGTCTTTGTCAGACCACGTGGAGCAGTGCACAGACCTGAGGGTCAGCAAGGACTGGGAGGGAACTAATAATTATTGGGTGCTACTATGTATCAGACACTTGTTCCTGGAGATACACACACACACACACACACACACACACACACATATACACATCTCATTTAGTGACTAGAAAGTTCCATGAGAATAAAGCTTTTTGCCTATTTTGTTCAATGTTGCATCCCCCTTGCCTTGCAGATGGCAAGTGTACAAGAAATATTTGTGAAAGGAATGAATGAATCTTTACAACTCAATGGAAGTGGAATAATTCTGAATTTGGGTTTAAGATGAGAAAGCTATGTTTCAGGGATATTAAAGAGTAGGTGAGGTGGGATTCAAATCCAGGTGTGTCTCGACTCCACAGCTGATGTCTTGCAGGATTCCATGTTGTCCTTGTGTGAAAAACCAGAACGTATACAGAGGAAAGTGTGGACAGACAACTAGAAATCACATTCTATACAGAACCATGGAGGAAGTGAAGCCTTATCTGAGCAAAGGAACACCTCGGGCTAACAAGCTATGGAAGCCCCCTTCCCCTTCCTGGGCTTCTGTCCCTCACTGGTGAGATGAAGGCATTTGATTAGCCCAGAGTGCAAATAACCGGTGCATGTGCCACTGCCATTCAGTTCATCTCCTAGGACAGACATTACTCACCGTGCAGAGCATTCTTTCCCACTGACCCTGGACACGGCTTCATAAATATTCTCGACATGCAGCCCCACCCATTGATTAAAGTTGGCATGCGTGAGAAAGGCTTTCTGACTTCTCTAGTCGAGATAATCTCTAACGTCCTTCAGATTTATTTCTGTCCGAAATTCATCACTGTTTCTATCTTGCTGTGTATGTGTTTAGCACACCAAGGCACCGTGAGCGACATGAGCTTCCTACGCGCTCTAAAAGCAGCAGCAGAAAAACCAGGTTGCCTCGCGAACGCTGGGTTTCTTCTTAGGGAGTCCTCTGTTAAAAGTGTCTTCCAGATAGAAAAAAAATGTTTTAACTACAAATCATCTGAATATTGTTGATAAAAAGATTCCCTTTTCTAAGACTAAAACAACACTAATTATAAAGACTGCATGCCACAAGCAAGCTAAGGTGAAAAGTTGGGACAGATCTTAGATTTAAAGCATTGGCCTCATGGACTAGCTTATAGTCAACATTTTCTTGAGTTACATGTGCAGTGAAGGGTGCCGTGAAATAAGATGATACATCAAAAATAACAATATCTGGAAGTATCAAGTTTGGGTCTAGCAGCTTTGAAGTTGTTTTTTATGGTAGCCTCACAGCTGGGTATCTGGATTTTAATGATTTAAGAAGAGAGAATTTCATAGCGATTCCTTTTTTTCAGGTTTGTTTTTTAATAATGCAAATAGCCCTTAGTAGCTCATGAGATATTCCACCAATGCTATAAAAGTATAAAACTTAAATTTGTTGTTTAGAAATTCTAACATCTGTTGTTCTGTCAGGGGCGTTGATCGCAAACAACAAAAATCAACACTGGTTGATGTACACAGGAAGGGAATTTATAGAAGGGCATTGGGGCGTCCAAGAAATGCACCTGAAGTCCAGAGAACCAGGCTCAGAAAGCGCTAAAGGAGGCTTGAGTACAGCCTAGACCCTACCCTACCACCGCAGCCCATGTGTCCCCCACTTCCTGTCACAATGCTGGACTCTGTTGCCCAGGCATTCACCCCTGCACCAATCAACTCTTGAGTCCAGCATAGCCGCCATGAATAATGTCTAACTGTTCCTGGCTCTTTTATCATTTTCCCATGAATAAAAGTCCTGGCCAGAATCTTCTCATTAGTCACACTCACATTTTGGTCCAATATCTAGCAATTAGCTGGTAAAGACAGAAAATACCTGTCCTCTCCTTGGACATCCGCTCAAATAGGAAATGTCCATTCAGGAGCTGGGCAACGGTAATGACTAAAGCCCATGACACCTGTTAAAATAAAATGCCTTGATGAATACAAAGTGATTTTCATATCAGCGAAACACCCCAATAACAAATAACTATGATTTATTGAGCAGCTGCTTTCTTCCAGGTTCAGCTTCCCCTGGAGCATGTAGGCTATTGGCAGATGGAGGAATACCTGAAGGTAAATTGGGGTATTCTCAGGAGGGGTAATGGGGTAATAGGCAACTGACTATGTTCACTATAGCCCCTCCCTGCAGAAATCCCAGAGTTCCCCAAAACTCTCACACCAACGTCCACGTGCCTTGGCAAGGCATACAAGGAGCCTCCATCACCGCCTTTCCCAGCGCACCTCCAGCCATTGCGGGCCACATGCCTTTTCTTCCTAGAACTATTCACTCTTCCCTACGGGCGTGACTCTGCCCATCCCTTGCCTTTGCCTGTGCCATCCTGCGCTAGGACAGCTTTTCAACACTCAGTGAAAATGGCGGCTCTGGTCGGAAGCCTTTTAAGAAAATAAGTGCTAATAGGATATCCTCTTTCAACTTGGTGTCTATATATCCATAAAAAATATAAGTTGTGTGGAGGCAGGGACCATGTCTCTTGTTCGCCTTGGCACCTATCACAGTATCAGACACATTCTGAAGGTTTAATAATTATCTATTGAATGTGTATAACATCCAGTGTTTCAGGGCCTAAAAAACTGCACACACACTGTTTTCCCCATCATATCTATTTCCTTCTTCAAGGAAATAATATTGCTCATAGAAACAGAGAAGAAAGCTAGGCTTTATTCCAGACACCTTTTCACAACTTCGGTTGCTGGAAAGAGACAACCCCCCCCCCCAGTCACATGATTTTGTATACAGAATATTAATTTTCCCTAGGTCATGCGGAAAAGGCAATATTTTCCTTCATGAAATGTTCTTGTACTAATTTCTATTTGTATGCAAAAGAAGTCATCGGTTTAACACCTAGAGACACTCCTCACTTGCACACCCCTCTCTGCATAGCAGAGGAAGTGAAAGGCTTCTGATTTATTACGCATAAACAAAATGAATAAGATAACACTTTATTAGTTAGAAACCATTATAAAAACAGCAATAAAGTGAGGCAGTACAAGTGGATGACACCCTTATCGATAAATCCTTGGAAGTTTAGGAGCCCCAGTGCAGGTTGTAATGATAAAAAAAGATCATTTAAAGGATAGTCTTGCAGAATTGTATCATTTTATCAAGAAGCAGCCTTATAACCATAGGAAACATCAGGACAGTGATGGTCTGTGAATCTCTCATCGCTGTGGAAAAGAAAGGTGTTTGCGATTCAAGTTGTTTTACCTAATGTG
Source organism: Furipterus horrens (assembly GCF_987537825.1). NCBI lineage: Eukaryota > Metazoa > Chordata > Mammalia > Chiroptera > Furipteridae > Furipterus > Furipterus horrens. Next base: position 209,463,500 of record NW_028327172.1, on the reverse strand, counting down.
AGAAGAATCTATTTTATAGGTTGTGTCATTTTGAAATATGGAAATCCAGGTGAGAAATGGCTCTCCTTTAAAATCAGTATCTTTTTAAGTCTTGTTTCTGGCGGTGAGCAGTAAATGGCTTTATTAAATCAGCCAGGTCCAGTCTATCAATTATAGTTGGTATTATGACTAACAGCTATAGGTAACAAAGACAGTTCTGTTACTTTTTCTTCAAGAGACTCTTGGTAGTTCTTCCCTTGACTGAGAATCTTCATTTCACCACAGAAAATCCTTATGACACATTGCAAATACTTTTTATATAAAAGCATCACAGGGAAACATGGAGACTTCAGAGGTTTTTCATTTCCCAGAGAGCCACAGTCAGTTTTTAGAAAGTAAATTGTGTCCCTACCCTTCCCCTCCCCCAGGGTCAATGCTTCCCCTGCCTGCTCTCCCTGCCCCCACACACCCCGGTCATTTTAATATGAGTCACTGCCTGGGCTTTGTTCTATGGAATAACATTTTCTCCTGGGAGTCTGATCATGCAAAACACTCCCCGCTGAGGGAGTGGAAATTTACCCTGGAGGAAACCTGATCAGAATATTTAAAGACTTGACTAGCTCTTTCTCCTTAACTCCTCCCATATTTCTCAGAGACTAATAAATAAAGCACATATTTAAGGCTGATAACACCCAGTGACAACTGACACAATGAGGTAGGGTCTAATTCAGAAAGAAAACTGAAAATAAGAAGTTTATTTCTGATTCTTCCTCTGCGGCTCCGTCTTCCGCCGCGACATCTGCTCTCTGTCCCTTCTGTCTATTCTGGTTTATTGTCACTCTGCCGTAGTGGAGCTGATCAATGCATCAACTTTTTTCTTAAAACAACTGCCAGATACTCAATAGCTTATGTTAAGCCAAGTAGCCATTGTTTTGCAACATCTTTATAAACTCAGAAGTATTTTCTGCAGTGCAAGTGACATCGATTTACCACTAAAATAATACATGCGTTCATAAATGGCATAAATCCGAAGAAAGCTTGGTTGTGATTTCTTTATAAAAAGTTCTTTATAAAAAGCCAGGGTGGCTCAGTTGGTTGGGCGTCATCCTGCAAACCGAAAGGTCGTGGCTTGGATTCCTGGTCAGGGCACATGCCTGGGTTTTGGGTTCGGTCACTGATCGATGTTTCTCTCTCACATCAATGTTTCTCCCCCTCTGTCTCCCTGCCTTTCCTTCTCTCTGGAAACAATAAAAGACAAAAACAGTCTTGGAGCAAGCACCTCTCTGTTACATATACACATATACATAATATAATTAATAATGAATATAATATCAATACACATATGTATATATCCATATGTGTATACATATATACATACCATTTTTTTTAAAGAGTAAAGCTCATGAGCATGGAAGACATGGAAAGTAGCCCAGCCCAAGAACTTTGCTTCTCCTCATGAACAGTTACCAAATGGTGATGCAGAAAGAATATGACATTTCACCCAAGGCAACTCCCTTCTAAGAGAGGGCCCAGACGGAGCTGGCAAGACCTGGCTGACCTGAAACACCATCTGCTTGACAGCCACGGAGCAGAGGCCTCCTGGCCCCTGGGCTCGACTTTCGTTATCTTTTCTTACTATTGGGAACATGGTTATCTAGGTTTTCAAAAGTGTACTTATAATACACTTTACTAAATAGTGTGTAGAGTTGCATAATGTATGCCTATATAAAAACCCTGTTAAAAATTTCAAAGTTTGCAAACTGGAAGAATAAGTGAGCGGCTCATTTAATTTATTTTAATCAGTTATATCAGGAAAATGCAATTCTATTGAAGGGAAACCTTTGCAGAAGCAGAGAGCAATTATGTTTTGCACAGAGTACTCTTTTTTAAAAAAGACCATGTGTGCAGCATGAAAAAAAAGCTTAGTGATGTCAATCGTCCTGATTTTAAATTCCTTCGGTGTGGTTTTTAAACAGTGCAAAAATTAAAGAAAGCAAAATGTATTTCTCGGAAGATTCTGTGCAGCTGTTTTTTGTAATTCTTGACCATTCTCGATATAAACGTGCTTTCAGAGGGAGCTGTTTGTAAAAATTATGACAGTCATGCTCTTAACCTTGTTTTAAATAGATATCATCACATCATATCTTAAAGAGAATAACTCACCAGAGACCCCTTGAGTCAGCTAAAGTCACAGTAAATTTAAGTCAGGGGTTCCTCCCGATAATTAACATCACTGCATGCAGAACAGTGACTTCAATGTCGAAAAGTGCCCAATGGCAGCCTGTTTAAGGGGAATTTATTAAATTGTTGAAGATATTGGCGGGAGGCAGGCAAGAGAGTTTTGCAACAAGTACCGCCCCTCCACACATGCATCGACATGCTTGCTGCTCCTAAACACAGCAGAGAGCTCCGCTCTCCCAGATCTAGGCAGCTGTAAAATGAAGCAAATGCATTTCACACAGAGAAAAAAAAAATATCTTTCCTTTCTGCCTAACGTGAGTAAATCAAGTTGGAGCTCAAGGTGGAGTCCAAATTTCTTAAGATATAGTGACTTACAACCTGTCCCGATATGATTAACAAAGACCTTTGATTAAAAATGGGCATGGAGATGGCTCGTGACAGGTAAGTCCCTCGAGTTCAGTGTGCAGGTTTCCATTGTTTCACAGACTCTTAGGGGTGGGTTGTTTTCTGGTCTGCCACAGGGGAACTTGTGTAGGTGTCATTATTATTAGGAATTCAACCAGCGGGTTGAAACTTGGAACAAACAAGTCTCCTGGAAATACAGTGATGGTTTCATATGAGCAGCAGCCCCTAGCTTAGAATGGACCGCACTCCGAAAGTTCACTGGGAAGCCGGTGGTTTAGCATTCAGAAGGCATTCTCCAATGGCAACAGTTTCATCCATCGTAGCTGGTTTCTTCAGTTAGCCAAAAAGTCCTATTTAACTCATCATGCACCGGAGGCAAGTGTTAATACTAAAGTAGCATTATTTTAACTATATCCTTTGACCACTTAAGCTACTGTAAGTGGGGAGACAAATATTTTAATGTGGAAGTCAGCCTAGTGAGAGCAAATATCTCCACATGGTGCCCTTAAATCAGGGACAAATTACTGAGCCTCAGGAAGGTACAGTAACCTACCTGGACAACAAGGATCAGCTAATTCTTGACAATTCTACCATTGCAGGACAGGCATCTTTTTAAATGTTATTCATTCCCCATTTATTTTGTGTCAGATAATAAAATGATTGTATATCTCACTACGCATTAGCTGTGTGACCTTGGACAATTACTTCTTCTCTCTGTGCCTCAGAGTGTTGTTGTGAAAATAAATGAGATCATTTCTGGAGTAGACCTTTGCTCCTTGCCTCATCCATTTTCCACTCCTCCTCTTCAAGCTCTATCCCTGGTTTTCACTGGAGAACCCTCTCTGCACCCAACTCCCATCGCATGAGCATTGTATTATCCCCATCCCCAGGGCAGAGCAAGTGACCTGGGCCTGCCAACCTGAGCTGGCTTCAGCCCTGACTTCCAGGGGACTGCTGAGGGTGAGCCACAGCCTACCGGAGCAGGTCCAATAAGACCTCACAACGGTTTTCCCTGGGGATGTTGAGACAGAAATACTTTTCTCTGCTAGATTTGAATCTGGAAAGAGAGAGCTTGAGGAGCACCCTGCAGCCATCTTTGTTTATCCACAGGGGACATTGAACAGTATCTGGAAACACTTTGGTTTGCTTGTCACAACTCTGAGGATGGGAGTTTGCTGTTCTCAGGTAGAAGGTAGAGGCCAAGGAAGCCACGAAACATCTTACAGTGCATAGGATGCCCCCCCCCCAACAAAGCATATTCTGTCCCAAAATGTCAGTAGTGCTGAGGTTGAAAACCCTGTTCTAACCATACGGTTACACCAAATAACATCAAAGCAATGGGGCTGAGAGATGGAGAAAAACAGACTCCTGGTGACAGTCTTTGACTCACATTTCACTTGATTTTCTGTCACTTTTGCCGAAAGAACCTTAACTGACAAAACTGGTACGTGTGGAGCATAATGAATAATGGCGAGCAGGCACCCAATCAGGGGTGGGCATTTCCATCCAAGGTTTTCACTCACAGAGGCCAGGATGGGGGAACCCAGGATGTCCGCTTGTTTACGATCAGGTGCTCACGGAGCAGATGCCATTTACTCGAGAATTCCATTTCAGCGCCTCCCACTCCTAGGCCCTCAGCCCTGTTCTCGCTGCTTCCCACGTTTCTGATGCCGCTCAGACAAAAAAACATACGTCCAGCAGATCATGTCATTTTTGTCCATAAGTTGCAGTTTTCTCTGGTTTAAAGCTCACATTTTCAAGCTTGCATCTCTGCTAGGAGCCTGAGACATGAAAAGCGTGAAAGGTTTCTACCATCATTGTTTTTCTTTTAAAAGTAACGGCCGTCTGTCCGATGGAAACGAGGACGGCAGTTTAAAAACTGCTTCATAAAGTCACACTGAGGAGCGAAAGAGTTATTTGTATTTTATGTATTTTCTTTTCAGTTCTTGTGCTTTCGGAACATATTGTGGAAGTGGACTGGGTGGGACTGTAGCCTAAACTTATTGACGAGAGAAGTTCAAGACCTTTCTTAAAATGTTTGATGTTGCCCTTTTCTCCAATAGTGGTTGAAATGTGTATATGTAATCAATATGTGGAAATTATATATACACACCACTTGACCAACTAAAAAGAATTATCACATTTCTTGTTTCACACAGTTTTATAGCTTTAAGGGCATAAGTTTCATCGTATTTTCACTTTATTAACAGCTTGGTGCGTTTTCATTCCTCTGTAAGAAATGAATATATTACACTAAGAAATATTGTGTAAATGAGACCATTACTTAAAACGAGAATCTTCTCTACTAACAGCATCGCTATTTGTAGCATATGAGACTAATAAACGTCTCCCATGAGTGACTAAATGCAAAATAAAAAGTAACCACTCAACTTCAATAGTTTAAAAAATGCTATTAAACATAATGGCAGCTTGACATTCAAGTAGCACTATGGTTTTAAGTGATCTTCATTTTTTTTTTAAGAACTACTTTATTTTCATTTTAAATATTGATGACAAATCAAGCTCTCCAGAACGAGGAACCAGGCAGGGAAAGAGCTTTCCTGAGAAAATAAATTCCCATGGACTCCGGAGTTCTCAGGTGCAATTTTTTATTTTGTTTCTGTTTGGCTTGGGGTTTTGGGTTTTCCCGAGGCTATGCAATAACACTATATAAATGAACAACCTGAAAAACTGACAGAGAGATCTTATTTCTCAAGATTTTCTTCAGTCCCTGACCAGATCCCCGCCTTCCTCGCTCTAACCTTCAGGGGGAGCTCTAATCTCCCTCTATCAAGGACACGGGAAGAAGAAAATGGCCCTGTGGAATCACTGCAGAATGAAATCTACGTGAAGGAGAGGCCACAGGCAAAGGAGGGAGAAAAGGGAAGCGAAAACGTCAGTGGCACTAGTGACCCCTTTCTTTTCTTATTCCTCTGCAGAGATTAGCACTAGAGTCAAGCTCTAAGGGAAGAGAACAACTAGGGAGTGGCAGGCATTCTCAAACCTGACATTGCCTAGAATTATGTGAAGGACACTTTCAAGGTCTGCCTCTTAACCCAGGCCAGTTCTTAGGTTAAAAGATGAAAACCCTGGCTAGGAATCATGTGCGGGAGGCTGGCATTTCCTGTGCTATACTGAAGAACTGGGTGGGACCTGGCCAGGTAAGAACATGCCATGCGGTATGGAAACACAGGAGCACAGCTCCAAAAAGAGTAACACGTTCAGTTGATTATAAAATGATGCCAGAGTAAGGATCCCAGTCTCTGCCTGCTAGCTCTCTGGGCAGGGCCTGGTTGGCCTTCTTCCTCGTGGTATTACCAGTCTCTAGAATAGTGCTCGGTACACAGCAGAGGCACAATCTACCAACCCCTTACAACAGGGAAGCCAAACGAAATCAAAAGGCTTTAAGCAACTCAGCTAGCCTCCCTGGATTTTAGTTTTCTTCCTACCAGAAATGTAAGGGATGAAGTAAACAATTTATCTGGTCCCTTATATAGAGATTTAAGCATATCAGTCACAAAATTTACAATGTATGCTCAGGGATATGACAGCCAGCTGTTCATCATATATAGCTTTTGAAGTCAGAGTTGACAAAAATAAAAGATGTGAAGTTATTTATCAGATTAAGTACTTCTGTCATATTCTAGGCAATACCAAGCCCCTCCCATACCACCCCTAAAGAGATCTCCATTCTGGCTACCATCCACCAGGGCAGTCAGTGCCATTATTTGTCCAGGATTCTCAACGATTTCATTCTTGGCTCACTGAACAGCCATATTCGATATTGCGCAACAGGAAAAGAAATTGCCAAACCATAAAAGTCCCACAGAGAAAAAGTCCCCTTTGAGTGGCATGGCTGCCAGACGTGTACAGGTTTTAGAGTCAGGTCTCGGAGACCATGAATCCCAGTCGCCTACATGAGTTCTCCAAACCATCGTCTCCTCCTCGGTGATATGGTAATAGCTTCTGCATCGTTGAATTAGGAAGATCAAACGAAACGATGTATGTCTATAGTTAACACTCAATGAGTAACAGCCATTGTTATTGTGTAAGGCTCCTTCGCTTTTCTGATAAACCAAGAAAGAAATGAGTTAAGGAATAAGAAAGTGGAGGATGGGCTCTCACTGGAAGACAGGAAATTGAAAGAACCTTTAACGGGTCTAATTTAGAATCAGAAAATCTGAAACGGCTCTCCTACTAACAGGATGTATGATCTTGGACAAGTCATTCTCTCTCAAACCCAGTTTCCTCGTCTGTATAACAAGATAGTGTGCCCCTAGAAAGCACTCGGCATGTTCTAAAGTGCTACTTAAATGTTCGGTGCCAGTATCATTCTTACGGCAGACAAAGTGGCTCAAACACACTAACAACACAGGCTTACGAAGCTGTGACATATCTGTAGATAGATGGGCAGCATTAGCTAAGAATTTTCCATGTGATGACATTCTGGAACTGCAGAGAGAATGACCTTCTTTTATAAAGTATTTTTGGGGGGACAATCAGGAAGCAAAGACAGTAGAATCAGATTGCAACCAGTTGTAGGTTCTTGTGGGGTAGTGGCAGCCTCACTAAGATGGGGGAGAGGAAATTAAATATGCTTGTATTGTGCTATATTCAGAATTCTTTCCTTACGTGCATCCATATCATAATCTTTGATTTGCAAAGGAGCGCCTTTTATAATTGCAAAGCATTGTATGGCCACACACATATTTAAGAAAGTCACATAGCAGAAGACAAGGAAACACATTTCTGCAGCATAGAAAGTCATCGAAAGCCCTGATAAGCCACCACACTGAAACATGGGGTGGAGGAAAGCAAGCTCCTCTGTACTGGGTGCATTGGAGTTTACCTCTGAGGTTAGTTAGGAACCTGTCCTCATCAGAGATGTCAATATTGTCACAAAGTTTTCAAGAATCCACAAATCACTATCCACAAACCCATCCGCACTGTCTTGGACAAATACTGACATTCCTTAACAAACCAAAATGAGGCAAGGGGTACTTTTCAGGGGATGAGTGACAAGCTGGGAGGAGTTGATAGTCCACTGGAGGGCCAGTTGAGGGCCATTAACCCTATCCAGTCATTAATCTCCAGGAAATGCTCAGAGCCAAGGTCATTATTGATATTATAAACTAAAAATGAAAAGAAAAAAAGAAGGCACATATTCTTTTTTTATGGGTGATACAGTTTCAACTGGCACTATTGAGCATTTCTAGAGATTTAATTAAGCAATCAGATTGCTTGAGTGGTCTCAATATTCAGTGACTTTTATAGAGTTCTTTAATGACTATGCATAGAATTATTCTGGATACTTTATGGACCATAGCAAGTGAAGCTTTTTATGTCTTCCCAAGAATACAGTGAACCTTTCCACTCTTTCTCTAGCTTAAACAAAGTTTTTAGTTGACATCATTGCTGTTGTTTTGGGGTGAGATCTTAGGTTTGTGTCTAGAAAACTCTGGCCAAAAAAATTAGAGTGAAGATCATTTAAACCAAAAAAGCATTTGACTTTGCTTCTTCCTAAGTCATTCCAGTGAATAAAACAGCAGTAAAATGCAGTACCAGTGACTAGTAAAACAAGGAGAGGCAGCGCAATCAATACTGTATTCATTCATTCATTTTTAGGACATAGGGATATAAATAATATTTTGAGGATGGAGGATATAGCCATGAACAGAATTCATAAGATCCACATCTACACATGAAGCTGCATAGCAGAATAATTGAGGGGGCTGACTTTGGAGATGACCACCAGGGTTAAATCTTCACATGTTCACTTACTAGAAATTTACCTTAGGTAACTTTCTTAACCTCTCTCCGCCTCAATCTCTTCATCTTTAGAACATGGTTAACACAGGTTTTTGTTTTTTCTTCTTCTATTTGGCTTTTGTAAAGACTGAGTAAATACACATGAACAATACACTCAGGTAATAAGAACTACAAATGCATTAACCATCATTATTACATTCTTGGGCACAGACAAGTCAATATACAAGGGAACAACTTAATAAATAAGGTGTTTGTAATATTGATAAATGGTATCTAACAATAAAATGATGCAATGTGATTGGAGTGGGGATGAATTTATTGCGAAAAAATTCTCTGAGAAGTGACATATATGCTTAGCCCTGAATTATTAAGGTACCAATATTATTAGGGAGAACCATTGCCCACAGAAGAAATGCCAAATGCAAAAGGCCATGAAATGGGATTGAGCTTGTTGTGCTTGAGATATTAGAAGACCAGGGTGGCTGGAATGTGGTGAGAAAGTGAGGAGTGGCCCACATGAACTTGAAGGAGTGTCAGGGACCATTGAGTGCTGTGTAGACCACACTAAGGAAGGAAATCTAGTTACATACAAATTGTCATCTGTAATTTCTAAAATACTTTTTTGAATATGAATGGTCATGTAAGTACATGGACCAACAAAAGTATAGACAGGAGTATTCTGAACTCAAACTGGGTTTGGATTTTATTTTAAATACAATGAAAACCATTGAAGTAGGGGAAGGGAGTATGTGCCTCATAAACAAATTTAGTGTGTTTGAAAGCTAACTCCAGGGGCTATGAATAAAATAGGGGGGAAGTGTTGTGTGTTGGTTTGTTAATAATTTCAAAGCTACTTGTTTAAGGCTTAAGTGAAGTTGTTTTGGCCTGAAGGTGAATTTGTTTAAATCGATGAGGCCCTGTCAGGATGCTGTCATCAGAATTGTTGTGCTTATCCATAGTAACATCTGTAGGAGCAATTATGATATAATGGATATTTTCAGTTTAAATACAAGAATTTGAGAGGATTTACCAAGAGCATTTGGTCTGGGCATGGCCACTCTTTGTTTGCTGATCTGAATAGTTCTCCAGGGACCATGGGGTGTTAGCTCCTGTTGGACTGTTTGGGGCAGCAGTGAAGACCGAGGAGCGGTCCCGTAAAGGGACCACTGTGTCCTGCAGCACCAGGCCTTCCTTGTGCTAGCATTGCACTCTAGCAGCAAGGGTTTCATTTGGTGCTGACAGTCGAACATCAGTGCTTGGTTGGCTGAGCCAAGTCTTCTGAGAACTAGCTCATAGAAACTACACCTCATCTAAGTTTGGACTTGTTTTCTCTCATCTCACCTTTGCTTGGAACCATGGTCTGATTCACCAAGCATCGAGTTGGAGGACATTATTTCTTCACTGGCTTGTTAAGGGACATCCTTTATGCTACTGGCTTGTGAAATATTATTATTATAAATTATAATTCCCACAGTGAGCCTGTGCTCAATAAGTCGTTGGCAAAGACGGTCTCAATCTCTGAGCATAATTTGCTGTTGATAAAGCAGGAGGGTGGAAAAGGAGGGAAGAAGGATATTGGTGTGATCAGTTCAAACTTAGGGATTATGTGATAGTGACCGATTTGATCCATTTCTCCTCATTTGGCTTAAGTCACATTTGCTGAATGCCTGTTGTCTTTTGCTGGGTGAGTGAAATACAAAGTTAAATAAAATAGGCCCCTACACTGAAAGAGCCTCGATTCAGTGGGGAGACTGTCAATAAGAATAATAAATAGTTTTAAAAGTCATGGTGGTATATTCTCTCTACAAAATAAAATAAAATAAAAAGTTAGATCTACTTGAACAGAGGAGGTCAAGAAAGGCTTCAGAAAGGAAATAACACTAGCTAGGAACCTGGGTGTACAAATAGGAGGAAATGGACATTCTCAACAGAGGCTGCAATCCTGCAGAGTGAGCAGGGGAATGCAGGTGTGAACTCACCTACTGAGTGGAAACTGCATGCAGGTTGATGAGTACAGTTGAAACTTGGGCTACTCAGCATGAATGAGCAGTCAGCTGGAGAGATGGGCACAGGTCGGATCCTGGACTCATGAGCACTCCACTAGGGACTGTGTTCTCCATCCTATTGAGCTTACCATGTACCTTGGGTAGTTATTAAAAGTAACCTGGTTTATAATGATTATTCTTGGCAACCTGCATGATAGATTAGAATGAGAAGATTGGCAGAGGATATAAAGGGAATAGTTAGTCAAAGTAAAAACTAGAACCATGGTTGTGAGAGAAAAGAAATGGAAATGAAGCAAAGAAGTTTTAAGGGAGGAGAATCAAGTGGACTTAATTTGCAACTGGATCTGCAAGGAATCTCATTGGCTCTACGTGTGAGTATTCTTTGAACGAATGAATGAGTAACTATCTCTAAGTTTTATTACTTGGGTGGCTGGATGGGTGATCTTGCCAATTATCAAGTCTTGTGAAAATCAAGGAAAAGTGGGTGACATATAACTTCTGCCCTCCACTGCTGCATATCAACTTTTGAGGTTTGGGGCATCCAGAATTATAACAAAAACACTGATGTCAGAGTCTGAAGTAGAACAGTTAACTCTGAAAGTGGATACCGACTGTGCTGACTCAGGAACACTTTTCAACCTAGACAGGACATCGAAAAGAGGCCTTCCTCCCCTAAACTTCCCTCTAATTTCTTCTTGTATTTTTACCATTTAGGGAAGGGAGATCCCGTGGGAGCATCACTTCCCGTATAAGAAGAGGCTCCGGCCACCGCCATATTGCCTCCCCAGATGCACAGAAGATGCTGTGCATTGAATTGTGTCTCCCCAAAATGTATATGCAGAAGACCTAACTTCCAGTACCTCAAAATGTAATCTCATTTTGAAATAGGGTCATTGTAGATACAATTAGTTAAGGCAAAGTCATACCAAAGCATTGTGTCCCCTACTCCAATATGACTAGTGTCCTTATCTAAGGGGGCAATATGAACACAGAGACAATACGTCGGGAAAATGATGTGAAGAGACACATGCAGAAGATGACCATATAAAACCAAAGAGAGATGTCTGGAATAGATTCTTCTTCCACCTTGAATTTGAACATCTAGCCTCCAGAACAGTGAGACAATCATTTTTCTTTTTTTTTTTTTTGGTTTAGCCACCCAGTTTTTGGTAATTTGTTATGGCAGCCCTAGAAAACTAATACTAATAGAAGGATGAGCTAAAAACCCATACGGTGATGGCAGGGAAGGCTAGACGAGTAAAGAGACATGGCCAGCCCCCCTACAAAGAAATAGACCCAGTCTTCTCTTTCCTCTTGACTCCAGGTAGGAAGAGCTTTCAAAATAAAGACCATCCCAATAATGAACTAGAGCACATTAAAATGCCTTTGCACTGACCTACCTATAACAAAATTACTAACATTATCACTTATTACTGATATTAAATACTCCTACTACCCTAGGGCATTTTCTGGAGTTCGAGGTGGTGAGAAAGAGGGCTGGTTGGAATGGCTGAGGGAAACCCGTAAGTTTCCTTTAGTCAATAACAAATAATGGGCCAGTTTTGAAGGAAAAATACCCTCTCACTCTCAGTTTTCTCATCTGTGGAATGAATGGGTTGTCTTGCATAATTTCTGCATTTCTGGGACTCTTAATTCTTCATGATTCATATTTTACTAGAAACAAGATTCACAACATTCCCAGAAAAATCTGTTCACATACAAAATTTCATCTGTGAATTCTACTTGACAAGAGCCTTTATGAATAAATCTGGCCATGTATGTACAACTGTATGATCATCCAGTTTAGATGTAAATATTCCTAGTTTATAAAGACTGACATGTAGAAAATAGATAAATCCATTTACAGGCTCATATGTAATTATAACGCGCTCTCATCTTCTGAGCAAAGTGAGAAAGCACATCATGGATGAGCAGTGTTTTGTGGGGCCCCTCCTGTGCAAAGCGCTCAGCTCTGTGTTCTGCAAGAGCAGGTGCTGGGCACGCATTTGTTAGTGGTGAAAAGAGTTAACAGTTCTTTCTTCTGTGCTTCTGCAGAGTTTTGCTTGAATCTCTCTTAAAGGCTCATTCCATTTTGCCTGGTAATAAAATGAGTTGTCTTCCCATGTCTAGTAGAGTGTAAGATTAAGGAACTAGGTTATGCAGAAATAATCTTTGCTCCTTCACAGCATCTTGCAGCACAGACTGAGAAAGTCCTTCTTTAATACAATAGAAGCAGGCTGAACGGGGCTATCCCTGGAATGATGTGGGACCGCAGGCCCCCAGGAGAGATCAAGGTTTGCGCCCATCACCCCAGCCCTCTGGTGGCCATATTTCCCTGTGCCTGAGAACCTTTGAGTCCACGGTCTCAGAAGGGGACAAAAGTTTAGGATTGCTGTTGACCAAGTCTCTGTATTTGCTATTCTTGCAGAGAAGAGGGAAAAGGAGGGTGAGTACTGTTGCCATTACCCCTGGGTATATTTTGTCAGATCAGAAGCAGCCATTGCTTTAATGAGAGGCTTCAGGTTTCTGCCTTATTATGAAGATTCAGTGGAGCCCAGAGGCAACGTGACACAGCACTAGGAATCACAAGAGTCTCTTTTAGTCCCCACTATGCCATTAAGTGACCTTGGAAAAGTCGCTTCCCCTCCTACAGCCTTGCTTTGTACTTCTCTAAAGTCAGGAAAGGGGACCAGTCAGAGGTTTTTGATTTCTCTTTCAGCCGCTGAATCTTCAACATATACCATTGACACAACGGGGGTCTCTCAGGTTGAATTGGTGGGCCCCAAATCCTCACCTCCTTAGGCCACATCCCCACCCCCGAAACAACCAGGGCTCCAAGGAAGGAAGCTTGAGTCCCCAGACTTACAGCATTTCCAACGCTTTCGGGCACATTGATGACAATAAGCCCCTTGTTTGTATAACTGCACATGATTTGATTTGCTTGATTTGCGAAGTGCTCTCAAAAACCCCTTTCATTTGGTCTCGCAACAAATCATTTTAAGTAAGCCATCCAAAGTGAGAAGCAGTTATAGTTCCAGCTTTTAATGCCTCAGAGTGTGGACAGTCCAGAAGGTTCAGCAGCCAGCATGTTTTGAAAAAGCAAGATGAGTTTATTAGGATCCTCAAGCCAGCCTTCACGCCAGTGCTTTATAAATGTTTAAACGAACCCACTGGTCTGTTCGTGTTTCTTACTAATGTAAGAATAAAGGCTGTTTTTTAACATTACCATGCAAATTTGATCAGAGATCGATATGCTAGATAAATATGGCAGTAGCAGCTAATATACATAGTCTAAAAAAAGTTAACTTTAGAAAACCACATTTTTCATATTGTAGGATAACTTTGTTTTATCACATAAGTAATACATATTCATAATAGAAAGACCAAAGATAAAAATTAGCCAAACATTTACTAATAATTGCCCCAAATGGAGATAATTACTGTTTGTATGTGAGTACATAATTTTCTGTCCTTTTGCAAAATATAAATGTTTTAATTATAATTAAATAATACTGTACACACACTGTTTAATGTGTGTTTTTTTTATCCAGTAATGTATAATTGTCACTCCAGGTCAAGGAGTACATTTCAACAATGCCACTCTTTTTTAATAAGACTATGGTTTTCTATCATATAGATAGCCACCGTGTATTTAAATACTCACTTATTATTGGAAATAGCAGTTATTTCCCATTTTTTCATTGCAATGCGTGTAGCTAAATCTTTGCTTTACTTAGGGAATTTCTGAATCAAAGAGTATGTAAACTTTCTTAAAACTCTGATGTACAGGGTCCAAACCATTGCACTAAATTCATACTCACCGCCTGTGATATATCAACTTGGCCGGCCAAGGGGTACCCAGATTAAACACTATTTCTGAGTATATCTGTGAGGGTGTTCTCAGGTGAGACGTGTGAATCAGTGACTCAGTAAAGTTGATGGTCCTACCTAATGTGGTTGGGCATCAGCTACTCTGTTGAGGCCCTGAATGGAACAAAATGTTAAAAAAAGAAGGAAGTCACTATTTTTTTTTTCCTGCCTCACTGCTTCAACTGGGACATCTCGTCTCATCTAATTTGCACCATTGGCTCCCTTGTTTTTGTATACATTAGTGTGTGTGTGTGTGTTTGTGTGTGTGTGTGTGTCTGTGCGTCTATGTGTCTGTGTGTCTGTGTGTCTGTGTATTCTACTGGTCTGTTTATCTGCAGAACCCTGAGTAATATATCCTCCTATGTGAGCATGTACGTTTTCCTCTATGCCTTTCAAAACTGGATAATATCACTTCCTGTACTTTTTTAAACTAGAGCTTAATGCAATAGGAAGGATATTTTTCTCCTTTTTCACAGTCTTCAAACTCCATAGTGGGCTTACTTAGTCCTCAAATCTTTCCTCTGGGCTCTATCTTCCTGTCCAATTTTGCTTCTAGGAAGTAAAATTGAGCTTTATGAAGCAGGAAACAATTGAGCCATGAGACTAAGCTTTTATGTTAGACCCAAGTTCCACTAATGTCTCCTTGAGCTTATTCACTGGTGAGATAGTCTCTGTTTTCAGATCTGTGGGAGTTGAAAAGTGGCCCCCTCCCCAAAAATATGTTTACAATGAACCTGTGAATGTGAATTTATTTTAAAAAGGGTCTTTCCAGAGGAAATTAAGTTAAGGATTTTGACATGAGACCATCGTGGATTAGTGTGGGCCCTAAATCCCATGGCAAATGTCCCAGACAGGAAGAAAACACAGACAGGCAAGGAGAACATGCAGAGAAGACAACCATGTAAAGACAGAGGGAGAGGCTGGAACTGGACAGCCACAAGCCAAGGACAACTGGAGCTACCAGAAACTGGAAGGGGAAAGGAAGAATTAATTTCAGACCATAAATTTCTGTTGTCTTAAGCCTCTAAACGTATGGTAATTCGTTACACCCGCAATATGAGACTAACATAGGACCCTACAAAGAATCCCGTTCAGAGTCGCTCTCTCAATCACTGAGACACATTCTTTATAGGCAAGTGTATAGGCGCTGCATAAGATCCTATCCCATTCATTAGACAAATATTTATTGGACACCTACAAGATAGCAGTCGTCTTCCAGGTGCTAGGTAAAAAGAAAAGTGAGGACGACACAGACCTTGCCTTTGAGAGGCACACATTAAGTAAATACATCCTGTGCCATCTATCCACAGGGCTGCTGCGGGCAAAGAGAGGAGGTTACAACCATATTAAAGTGATTTATTGATTAAGTTAGAAGTTTGGACTTTATTCAGTAGATGACGAAGCTCTTGGAGAGCCTTAGGTAACTACTATCCATACCCCAAGGCTCCTCTGATACTAGACTTTCCTGACATCTATTCTTGGGCTAATTTGGACATCTGCCTTTGTCCTGCTGTGGGTCTGCTTGGGCCTATATCTACTTGCCCTGGCTTTTTCCATAACCCACACTTAAGTTCCTTCTGTTGTCTATTCTCCAGGTCTCCACAGTCGTGGCCACTGCCCCCGAGTAAACAGCTGGCCCTAGCTCCTGGCCGCATCTGAGCTTTCAGTTGGACCCAGGTGTGCCACATTAATCGGTGTATTCATTCATTCAAGAATTATTTATTCAGCACCTATTATTTCCAAGTTCCTGGTTATACAAAAATGAGTAAAATACAGTCTTTGTCCTTAAGATGCTTACCATCTGTATTAGTCTACTTGGGTTGCCATAGCAAAATACCACAGACTGGGCAGCTTAAATAACAGAAATTTATTTTCCACAGTTAGAGATTAGAAGGCCAAGGCCAAGGTGCCAGCATGATTGGTAACTGGCAAGGCTACTGTCCCTTTATTGTGGATGGCCACCTTCTTGCTATGTCCTCACATGGCCTTTCCTGAGTACATGCATTCTGCTGGTGTCTCTTTCTCTTCTTATAAAGACACCGGTTCCTGTTGGATTCAGGCTCCACCCTTATGACCTCATTTAACCTTAATTACCACCTTCAAGGCTCTAGCTCCAAATACAGTTACACTGGGGGTTAGGGCTTCAACATATAAATTTTGGGAAAACACAATTCTCGAAAAGGCAATATGCACTGATAATTGCCTTACGGGGGAACAAATGCCATAAAGGTATTGTAGATCTCTAGGGATGCATTTTCTAATCTGTCCAAGTGAGTGTTAAAAGAAGAAAAGGAGTTACTCAGGTGAACTAGATGGAGCAGAGCAGCGAGAAAAGTTTTCATAAAACACAAACACAACACAGTATGGCCCAGTGGGTGGATGGCAAGTCACTTAGGATGACTTAGATATAGGGAGATGGCTTGGGGTATCATGGAAGTGAGACTCGAAAGTCATGCCATGACCTCTCTCCTCTTTCCTTCCGTCACGATCCTGCTTGCCATGCTCCCTCCCTTCTCACCCAAAGCAAAATATTCCTGTTGTAGATCTCAGTCCTAAAAACATTTAAAATAATAGCCCCTTGATCTTTTGTATAGCACTTTACTATTTACAAAACACCTTTACCACACCAATTAACCCTTACAACTTCCCAGTGGAGAACAAATACCATTCTATCTCTGTATATGGTGAAACCATGATTCAAATAATAATAATTATAGTAACACTGACTGACTTGCTCAAGGTCAGAGGCCATATTCGAGTTGGTTTAGGGCTAGAATCCAGACCATGAGCATCTGATCTAGTTTCTCTCTTACTTACACTACCCGTATTTTTCTCTGCTGTTTGCCTCATGTGTCATATTTCTCCAGTAATGCACCTACTTTTTGACAGATCTTTCTGGAAATAGTGTGTTAACCAATAGAAAAAACCCTCCGAGTGGGAACGTAGGCCTGCCAAGATGTTTTCTTGGCCAGGCAGACCTGTCAAAGCCCATCGAATCACACATCTGCCTCACAAAGGGCCAACCCAGAGCGCAGCCCATGGGGATACTTCGCCGAAAAGAGCAAATTAAAGCACTTCCAAGTCAGGAAATGCCAAGATAGGCTTTTCTGTGGTGTTAACTTACTAGCCCAAAGTAGACCAAAGAGCAATTTACCTACAGCCTAGCCTGTTACCCAGAATCCTTCACTGGACCTCTGTCAGTGTTGCCAAGGCAACAACAACTCTCACCACTTGGGTAATTTTTAGTTTCAAGCACAAACTTCACATGGACTTGGCTGAAAGTCTGTTCGATGCAGCAAAACTTGGACTCCTGGAATGAGTGAGGAATAGGTCTCCAAGTTTTTCATCTTAGTCTTTTAAAAATATTTGTCCTTCATTTTGGATGGAAATATCTTTGAAATTCTTTTCTCAGTCTATGTCTTCCTCACTTAATCAATGAAGCATCATTTAATTAAAGCATTGCTGGGGTGACTCACCTGTGAGGATGGACTTTCCAGAACATGACTCTGACTCCCAGATGAAGTTTAAACCCTTCGAGTTTGGGAAAGCGCTTTGGGTTCCCCCTAGCCCACCTTCACAGCCTCACACATTTTGCATCTCTCCACATCCTTTAGGCTTGAGAAACATGGAAGTCGTCCTTCTTTTTGGAGCATTTATAGAACACACCATGTTCTTTTTTTGAAATCACTGGGTGTTTATGCCCAGAGCGCCCCTTCTGAGCCCTTCATTCTGTTTGTTCCCTGCTTAGAAAACTCTTACTCACTCTTTATTATTGAGCTAGAGCACCACCTCCTTCATGAAACCTACTCCTAAATTTTTCCACATCTCCTCCCATCACAATCCCAGAGCGCTTTGTACAGACCCTTTTACTACATGTATTTATATACCTGACACCTTCACTTCATCCTTGCACTCAAGTGTCTAGTTCTCACAGTCTTAGCTCATGGAGGTGCTAAATACCTCATTATTATTATTACCAAATAAACAAATACTAAACTCTCCTTCACAACTACCATTTACTTGGTGTTTACTATGTGCCAGACCCTGGAATAGGGACTTTGCATGCATTTCTCATTTAATTCTCATAACAACCCAGCAAGTCCAAGCTCAAAATCAGACTCAGCTCTCCTGTCTCCAGAGCCCAGGGTTTTCCTCTTTACTCTACGGCACACTGAGCAAATCAGCACAGCAGACTAAAGGCAGAGGGGCTGTCGGTAAATTGGAGCGTGATTTGTGGCATCGATGCCCTGCTGCAGCTGGGTAGCGGAGGGGCAGGGAAGGCTCTGCCCTGGGGGGAGGGTGTGAGCAGGAATCAGAGGTCAGAAAGGCCATGCATGAAGCAAACAGGAGGGCGCTATAGCCAGACGTGACAAACAGGTCTTAAAAAGTTCAGGGTCTACAGAGAACAGACTGATGGTTGCCAGAGGGAAGGGGACTTGGGGGAGTGGGTGAGAAAGGGATGAAGAAGCACAGGTTGGTAGCTACAGAACAGTCACGGGGATGTAAAGTCCAGCACAGGAAACACAGTGGAAACATTTAAAGTATATGACTGTCTCATCACTATGCTGTACACCTGAAACTAAAACAACATAGCACTGAATGTAAACTGTAATTTAAAAAAATTTTTTTTTAAATCTAGAGTCTACAGTAGGAGTCACATATTGAATTGTTCACAGAGCTGGGAAAACAACACAGAGAATTAAAGCAAGACAAATCACTTCCAGTAAGAAATTTTCTCTTTCTCATTTCTACTGAGTCACGTGGGCCTCTGGTCCCGACTTCCCTTTGACTGCTTTTGATAGCAATATACAAGCACACCTCAGTTTACTGCACTTCGCTCAATCGCGCTTCCCAGGCACTGCATTTTCATCAACATCGCGGCTCACTCAAGTCTCAGACGACAGTTAACCATCGAGTACGTTTTTAGCAAGGAAGTATGTTTCATTGAGAAATGTAATGCTAGTTCACACTGAGTAGACTCCATTATGGTGTAAACATAGCCTGTATAGGCCCTGAGAAACCAAAGGTTCACATGGCTCTACTGTGATAGTCACTTTATCGCGGGGGTCTGGAACCACGCCCGCGACCTCTCTGGGGTCTGCTATGTGTACAGGGAGAGTTTTACCTCCACTGCAGTGAAACAATAATGTGTGCATGACGGAAACTGGCAGCTGACACAGGACCTGCGGGTAGAGACTACCACAGAGCAGGCCCGCTGGGGACACTGTCACGCTGGATGCCAGGAGGTTTCCAGTGTTTCCAGATGATACCGCGTTTCAAGGGAAGCTGGAAAGTTGTACTATTATAAACTGGTTTTTATTACTACAAACTGTCTATTATACGTGTACTAATATAACATGAAATCATCCTATATACCCTTTAGTGCTTGTCTTAAGGAATGTGTTTCAAAATAAGACAGGGGTTCCATATCAGACCTCCAGGAAAGGTCTTACACCCTCCTCGCCTGAGACAAGGAAGAATTCGAGACGCTAAAAAATTAATGTAGAATTTCTTGCAAATCAGAGCACCACAAACATAACTAGAAAATAGGCTAGAAAAGGAGAAGACTAAGGACCTGACCTAATTTAACTTAGAGAAGTAAATTCCAGGTGGTAACACTAACAATCTTCAAGCACAAGAGAAGAATTCAGGAGAAGGTGGTGTTCTCAGTTGATGTAAATCCAGTATTTTTGAAAATTGAGATTAACAAACCTTGAACTTCAATCCTATGACGATCCAAAGCAGTCCTGAAGGGGGTGGCTCAGTTGACTGGGCGTCGTGCTGTGAAGCAAAAGGTCGCCGATTCGATTCCCGGTCAAGGCACATGCCTCGGTTACAGATTCCGTCCCTGGTCAGGATGCATATATGGGGCAACCAATTGATGTTTCTCTCTCATATCGATGCTTCTCTCCCTCTTTTTCCCTCCATTCCCCGCTCTCTAAAAAGAAATAAAATAAATTTTTTTTTAAAAAAAGAACCAAAGCAACTGTTCTCTGTTTTCATGGAGGTTTGGCTAACATAACCTGAGCTTCTAGATCAGCAGGGGGCATTGAAGTAGGAAAAAAAATCAAAACTCCCATACTTGATAGCTGTACAAGATAGACATTGGTTGCCGTGGGGCCCTGCTGGATCTTTAAAATCGGGTAAATGATAGAATCTTAGCACATCCGGAGACCCGTCTTCCTGCCAGTGTTTCTCAAAGTACAGGACTCAGACCACTGCTGGTAGAGAAGATGTTTGGGTGCTGCAGAAACCCAGAATCAAGTGGCTTTGGATCACCAAGAAAGAACAGTATTCCCTTTTCAATTCTCTTGTGTTACTTGGTTGTGTCAAGGAGAGCGTCTCCCTAAGGTGCTGTCTTTCCAAACTCCGAACACTTACTTGTCCACCTCCCTTTTTATCAGAAAGAAAGCAGGCTTCAGTGACAGAGCATTAAACAGGTAACAGCATGTGTGAGGATTGATTGTCATTGTCTTATTTTGTTATTTAGCTTTTCAGTTTCCTTTATGGAGAGTGATGCTGGATTTTTAATTTAAGATAGCGATAAAAAGTTTCCTCCTAAATAAATCCATTTAGGGAGACAAAGTCCACTGGATTAAAGAGAACTACCAAGCAAAGGATACTGAGGGCTGATGGCCACAGCCCAGTGGTACAGATGGAATGTGAAGGATGACGTTTTGAAAACACTGATCAAGCCTAAACCTCTGCTTTATGAACAAGAAAACGGAAGCTCAGAAAATGAAAGGATGCTCTCGACTTTATGGTGAATTTACAGGCGGAACTGGGACTCAAGACAGGCATGGTCAGGAAGAAGGAATGGGAGGCTGGGGGATGCACTGCATGCGTCTGAAGCATCCTCCATCCTCCACGTGGCGCAGTCCCCCCAAGCTTGCGGCATACACCCCCCCAGATGAAACGGGCCATTTTCACCTCGGCTGCGCGGCCGTATCTCTGTATAGCTGGTCAGGCAAGAGCTTCTCTGTCACCATCTACAAAGTGAGCGCCTAAGTCAGGACATTATTGAGCACAAGATGAAGTGCATGCTACACAGAAACATACCTCATTAAACTCTTAGAGGTCTCAAAATGTAAAGAAGATGAAAACCCACGTCCCACTGCTACTTCTCATACTCCCCTAATATTAATATTTCAGTGGCTGAAAAGCAATATCAACTTTCTCATTCCCCTCATCCTAATTTGAATAAAAAGAAAATAATTAAACAAAGCTTGCAAACATTTTATTTTTTTCATGAGTTGACCCTCATGCATAAACTATTGCTTAGCAGTGAGCTCAGTTATATAACGTTTTTGCAGAAATGCATATTTATTTCTTTCAAGCATATCAGGCTTTCCTCATTAAAAAGCAAGAATGCTTCATAATTAGTACACGCAAACCCCAGCCTCAGAGAAGATGACCTTTGATTATGTTGTGTGAAGGCAAATAGGTGTTTCAAAGGACTTAAGAGCAGGCTATGTTCTTGAGAGATGTACATTCTCCTTGAAATCGGGTCCAATCTATTTTATGATTTAACAATCCCTCTTTCATGTATCACTAAATGATGAACTTCAACCCAGTCCTCATCCAAATAATCACAGATTCCTAGTGAACATGGCCAAATTCACAAGATTTTGCTATGAATATACTCAGGGATATTCAGTTGATGTAAATGCAGTATTTTTAAAAATTGAGATTATTAACAAAACTTCAAGTTCAATCCAATAAAGAACAAAAAAAAAAAAAAAATGCATTGGCAATCAGCCTGCCAGAGATATCACAGAAGTGAGTGATTTCTAACCTCTGATAACTCAAACCTGTAACATTCATCGCGTTGCACAAATAGATCATTCAGAAAGGTAAAGGTTACTTCCAGAAATAATAGTTGCATAAAGGTGCTCCATTCCCCAGTAAATTAAAGACGCAGCCTCTCTCCTACTTTCCTCCTTGAAGAGAACACTGGAGGAACCTATTAATAGCATCGTTAGTTTCAAGGAGGCAGCTTACATGGGATTTGGATCTTAATGTACAGAAATAGATATTCATCTACTCTCCCAGCAATGCAACAATCTTAATGGGATAATCTTTTCAAAATGAAAACTCTGCCTTAATGAAAGTCTCCTTTTTCACTGAAATAGGAAAGTGAGGTAACAAAGGCAAGGCTCTACATTTACATGAATGATCTCATAACCTCACCAGGAATGTATATTTAAGCCTGGGGATAATTTGTTGGAAATTTTAACGTTAAACTACCTGCAGAATACATTTAGCTGTGGATAATGCCACCCAGTAGACATTTAAAAAATTATTTCTGAAAATGAAACTTATAAATATTTATTTTTAGGGATCAACAGGGTAAGTTTTCTGTTGCCTAAGCAAGTTTAATACCACCATGTAAAATAGTTAAAGTTAAAGAGAATCCATATATTTAAGATTGTAATATGTTAAGATTGTTAGCTGAATTTTAGAATATCAGAGTTTATTTTCATGTCCCAGAGTTTATTTTATAGTGGACTAAGCTGCCCTTGGGAAGTGTGTGTGTGTGTGTGTGTGTGTGTGTGTGTGTGTGTGTGTGTGTGTGTGTGTGTACAGCTCTCATCAGGTATCTGAAGGGCATCTTAAGAAAGAATTATGGGATTTTCCCTTCGTGGAACAAAATTACAATGTGGATCCTGTCCCCTGGAATTGTGGAATATATAGCCTGTGCAATGGAATGTGGTGACCCCAGTCCAAGAATGGAATCAAACCTTGATGCTTCCAAAGAGGGAAATTGACCACCCTCCCGGTGTCCATGCACCTTTGCTATGAGACTCTGCAGATTTCTCCGCCAAGGGGAAAGGTCTGTTTCCTGAACCTTTGAATCTGGACTGGCCTCATGATGTGCTTTCACAGAAAGACTGTTTCCCAGTGATGTTAGGCAAACTCTAAGCCTAAGCCTCAAAAACCCTTGCACACTTTCCCTCTAGTTCCTAGGACCCTGTCACTATGACATGAACAAACTCAAACAGCCTGTTGGGGATGAGGGACCATGGGGAGGACAGCCAAGCCATCCCCACAGAAGCCATCCTAGACCAGCCAGACCCCAGCCGATCTTCCAGCTGACCGCAGGTGCACGAGGGAGCACAGCCTAGACCAGCCTCTCTAGACCTGGTTCAGCAGAACCACCCAGCTGATTGGTCTATGAATAACTAATACTAGCTGTCTTAAGCCAATAAGATTTGGGACGGTTGATGGTGCAGCAAAAATCTGCTACTCCCATGATGACTTCTGAGCTATAGAGAGTATTGCTGTTTACATTTTACATTAGGCCAGAGGGATACACTTGAGACCTAGAACCACAGGAAAGACAGGTCTGAAAAGAAAAAGTGTAGCTTTAAGGAGAGATGCTTTCTTTCAAAAGACAACAGGGCTTGTGCTGGTAGCTGAGCCAGTGAGATGTAGCAGCGGCCTACATGAAAGAGATGTTGATCCAGTGCAGGCCAGCAGCATTAGGAGGACAGGGAAGGGCCTATGCTTACTGCGCAGCAGTGAGAGGCAACTGCAGAGGACAGATAGAGGGCAGAGTCGTCCTGCTCTGGAATCAAAGTGGGATGGACATCCCTTGTAGGCTGTTCAGTCTCCCAATGTTCTCAGGAAGAGAAATGAAGGTACCTGAGTCCCCCAAGAAGACCCCGGGTCTTGTTGTCAATTAGAGGGTGGGATTAAAGCAAGTATTCATTTAGACTAATAAAAATGCTCACCCTCCAAACATTGTAGAGCTACATTAAAATAAAGGATCCCTGTGTATCCCATTTAATGCTGTTGGTCTTGAATCTACTTTGAGTGGTATCAATACTGTTCCCATTCTTTTTCTTCTTTTCTTCCTTCCTTTTCTTTCTGTTTCTCTCTTTCTTTCCATTTTTTGTCTCTCTTTCTTCCTTTCTTCCTTCTTACATTCTTTCTTTCACCTGATACAAATGTGTTGTTCTTGTCTTTAAAAGCATGTAAGGTAATGTGTATTTAAAAATACATGATAACCACACACCATAGACAGTGATGTCCAAGATGGAGCCTGAATGTCAGCACTAAATGTATCACACAATGTTAATGTACATTCTGGGTTGAGAATTGCTAATCCGAGGTTCTCCTACATCTTACCTGGTAGGCAAAATTTTTAGCGTAGATTTTATAGCTCCTCTATAGCACTATTTCCCCCAGGTCTTGTTGAAAACACCTAGTATTATATTTCTTTCAGATTCCGGTTTTTTTTTTTAAACATTATGCTTCTTATGTTCTGGGAATCCTTTCCATTTAAGTTCAGCCTCATTAATAGCAATTACTTAGGCATAATTTTGAGTTCAGCTGATTCCTTTGCTCATCAGTTCGTCTTGTAGTCACGCTCCCTTCTATGGCATTTATGTGCCAATCGAGATGTTTTCAACCAAAAGGAACAGACCTCCTTCCCCAGCAGTAGTTTCCAGAGTGGGGACATTTGGTTTCTCATAACTAGAAAGTTGGTTAATTTTTCAGTAGCGTCATGTCCTCAAAGTGCCTGCTGTCCTCCATCTTTCTGGTCCGCCAAGCTCAGCAACCAATGAATCTGTTTATGGCTCTAAAGTGGTGATAGTATTTCTTAATGTCACCTACAGATAAGACATCTCTTCCTATAGGATTCAAGGAAAACTTTTTCTAGAAGCACCCCAGCATGACTCCCTCCTCCTCTCACTTCAAGGAGAATGAAGAGAAGAAAGTGAGGAACGGTCAGATAAAACATTGGCCATAATTGTTTAAACAGGGCGATGGGTGTTTGACAGTTGCTTATGCTGTTTTTTGAACTTTTGTACATGCTTGAAAGTCCTCACGTTTTCGTTGTTGTTTTTAAATAACAAATCTAGCTCCAGTCAGAGTCCGGTTTCTTGGCAAGCAACAGTAGTTAGTGGTTAATTTTACGTGTCAACTTTCTAGGTCAAGGTGTCCAGATTTTTGGTCAAACATTACTCTGGATGTTTCTGTGGATGTGTTTTTTTGAATGACATTAACATTTAAATCAGACTCCGGGTAAAGCAGATTACCCTCCATAATGTGGCCGGGCAAAAAATGTTATCCCAACTGTTGAAGGACTGAATAGAACAAAGACTAACTTCCCTGGAACAAGAAGGAATTCTGTCATCAGACAGCCTTTGGACTCAGACTGCAACTCTTTCCTGGGTCTCCAGCCGGCCAGTCTGCCCTGCAGATTTTGTACCTGTCAATCTTTCAAGTAAATAACTTAGATTGATGATAGATTAGATATGATCACATGAATGAACAAACACACACACATCCTGTCGGTCCTATTTCTTTGGAGAACCATGACTCATGCAGCAATGCTTTATTGTTTTTGCTTTTTTTCAGGAAGCTTGTAATCCCTTTCCTCCTCCTTGACATTCCCAAATTTCACCATACTTAAGTCTACAGCAGGTAACTTTTTTCAAAGGTTTTTTCTATCAAAAATAGGGGAACTTTCCTCTGTGAGAGGCTTGCTCTGCCTTCTGATTCTCCCCTGAGGAGTCATTCTTGGATGTGTTGATTCTATTCCCTGTGTTTCACTTCAGTCTTAAATGTTTTGTATCACTGTCCTTTTCCATTCATTCTGGAAGACTTCCTTCACTCCGTCTGTCATGGTCTTCAGCCATGTATATGATCATGTTATTATTAGGCCCATCTATGGGGTCTTTTATTTCAGCCACCCTATTTTGAAAATCTAAAAACTACTGTCAATTCAGTCTCTGCTAGTTAAAACTTCTTGGGCAAGTTATAGAACCTCTCTGTGCTTTAGTTTTCTTTTTTCTTTTATTTATTTTATTTTTATTTTTTACCTGCTGAGGAACATCTAGGTTATTTCCAATTTGTGGATATTATGGGAAAAGCTACTATAAAAATTTGTACAAGCGAGTTTTTTTGTTTTTTGTCTTACCATTTGACCTCCTTCAACTATCCCCTCCCGCCCCCACTAGTTTCCTTATTTGTAAAATGGGGCTTATAATAGTCCCTACTCTATAGAATTTTTGAAGGATTAAATAAGGTACGGCATGGAAAAGGCAGTACATGGAAAAGACTTAAAACACTCAATAAGTATTAGCTTTCAAAAAATTCTTTTTATTTTTTACATGTGAAATGCTCTCAAATCACTTCAAAAATATAATTAAAATTTTCAAAATTTTATCTTTTCTCCATTAAATATATTTCCTTGGAACTTTTCTCTACCTTTCTACCTTTTCAGATTGGTTTTCTTTTTATCTTATTTGTTTTCTTCAAATACTTGATGATTGTTGACTTCCTGTTTATACTTAGGAAGAGGACTTAAAATGATTAATATTGTTGGTAAGCACCTTATAACTTTCATAGACCCTTTCCTCTTTAAAAAATATTTAAAATTATATGTTATGACTATATCAGAATAAATTAAATATAATCCAGGTTGGATTATACTCATTTTTTAGAATTCTGACTTTAAAAGAAATTAGAATATTTTCTTGGGCTTCTAACAATGTCACGGGCCCCAGGCACCGGGCCTACTGTATCTAGCAGTTACTTTAGGCCCTGCTAGTGGGGCAAGGTTGTTCTCAGCCTGTGTGAGCATGGATTGTAATGACAGGGGCCCACTCCAGAAGATGAGGCCTGTTTTCAAACGTGTGTCTTTTGGGTGTGGGGACTCTCGGCCACCTGGCAGCAGGTGACTTTATGCCTCGCATGATCCTGTTGTTTTCTCCAATACTGAGGCACAGGTAAAGCAAATTCAGAAAAATCAACCATCTTATAGGTGGCTCGTATGGATTTATGCTGAGGGCAAATCCTAACGCTAATCACTGTGAAAGCACCAGAAAGGCTCAGCTACGGGGCAGCCTTTAAATTAGTAATTCCATGAATTCTCTAAAGGCCTCTTCCCATTCTTCAGGCTTTGCCAGATACTGCGGGTTCTTTTTCCCCAGGGGTCCTTGGGGAAACTTTACTTTATAAGAGGTCTCCTTTTTACCCTGCATTGGGTGGTGGATGGCCCTCCAACTGCTTCATCACAGATTTGATCTCATTCTCTGTGTGTCTCCCAGAAACTGCTTGATGTGCCTTACCTGCTGAAGTCATCTCTCCTGGCTTTCCAGGACTGACTGCTTTGCAATTCTTGTTATTTTCATTTCTTCTGTTATGTCAGTAAAATTGGGAGGTGGAGAACAGTTGCTAACAGTTCTTAATAACCATTTAAATTGATGCCTGTTTTAGATAACATTTTAACTATAAGGAAAGAAATATGACTTGGCCATAAAAATGAAGGAAATCTTACTTTGGGGGGACAGCATGGATGGACCTGGAGAACATTACGCTAAGTGAAATAAGCCAGTCAGAGAAAGACAAGTAGCATTTGATCTCACTCATATGTGAAATTGAATGAACGAAATGAACTAATAAGCAAAATAGGAACAGGCTCATAGATAGGGAACAGGCTGATAGCTGACAGAGAGGAGGGGTGTTGCAAGACTGGGTGAAAAAATGTGAAGCAAATAAGGGAAAAAAAAAACCTCATAGACACCAACAGTAGTATGGTGATCCCCAGAGGGAAAGGAGGGCAGGCAGAGGTAGAAGAGGGTAAAACGAGGTATAAATGGTGATGGAAGTAGACTTGACTTGGAGTGATGAACACACAATACAATATACAGATTATGTATTCTAGAATTGTACACCTTATTAACTGAAGTCATCCTAATAAATTCAGTAAAATGTGTAAATAAAATAGGTTAAGTATGTAAAAAAAGAAGAAAGGAAAGGACAGGAAAAAGAAAAGAAAGGAAAGGAAAGGAAAGAAAAAGGAAAGAAAAAAATTACAGCAACTCCAATTGGCCAACTGGGTGTCCTCAAGTCTTCTAGCTTACTGAGCTCACCCTCTCCCAAGACATATTATTTTACTTGTTCAAATCTAAATGGGAGGTTTATTTTTAAGTTCATAATCTCTTTAACTTAGGTTTTCTATTTCTTTAGACTTTTTAACCTGTTTTGCATCTCACCTCTTACTAATGTTTATTTCTCTCCACCTCCATAACACCCAAGAATTAAAATAGCTTTACAGTACACCTTAAAATCTTTTTCAAAATTGCTTTGGCTATTATATAGATCATTTACCTTTTCATATAAATTTTAAAATTAGCATGTATATAAAAATGTCTGCTGGGCACAGATATCACAATTTAACTTTTCAAAAGCCAGTTCTGGTATAATCAGTTTCTTCTACTGTTCTCCTCTCTTTGATTTCCATGATTTCTGTTCTTCTCTTTATACTTTCCTTTCTTCTGCTTAGTTTGTGTTTATTTTGATCTTTTTTTCCCCCTAGTTTCTAAGGTGGAAACTTAGATTATTGACATAAGACTTTCCTAACATAAGCATTGAATGCTACAAAGTTCCCTCTCAGTATTGCTTATAAGCAACCCAAAAATTTTGATACGTTATCATTTTCATTCAGTTCAATATATTTTCTAATTTGTTTTAAAACTTGTTCTTTGACTTACGGTATTTGGAAATTTTCTTGTTACCTTTCTGTTATTTATTTCTATTTTAATTATATCAGGGTCCAAAAGCATACCCTCTCTAATTTAAGTTCCTTTAACATCTATCATCTATCTGGAGGAATATTCCAACATGACTTTGGAAAGGACAGTGTACGCTGCTGTTGTTGGGTGAAATGTTTATAAATGCCAATTAGATGATGGTGTTGTTTAACCATATTGAACACTTTGAAGTTTTTTTTCTTATTCTATCAGTTGCAGAGAGAGGAGTTTTTAAGTATCTAACTAGAATTAGAGAAGTATCTTCTCATTTCACTTCTGATGGTTGTTGTTTTGCATATTGTGAATCTTTATCCTTTGGGGAATACATTTTTATGATTTTTATATCTCTTTCTTGTCAAGTTGATTTTTTATCATTATGTAATACCCTTTATCCCATTAATTTTCTTTGTTCTGAAGTGCACTTTGCCTAATATAAATATAGCCACTCCAGCCTTCTTTTGATTAGTGTTTGCATGGTATGTCTTTTTTCATCCTATAATCTTAGCATGGCTGCATAATTATATTTCAAATTGCTTTCTTAGAGACAACACCCAGTTGAATATTGCTTTTAAATCAATTCTGACAAACTCTGTTTGTTAGTTGGTGTATTTAGACCATTTACACTTAATAAGAGCTTGGATTTAATGGTAGAACTTAATAGTATTATCATTTTATTATTTGTTTTCTGTTTCCTTGGTTTTTCTGTTTCTCACATCGTGCTTTATTTTGGATTATATGAACATTTTTAAATATTCTATTTTAATTTATCTATTGTCTTTTAAACATCTCCTTGTATATTTCTAATGGTTTTTCTAAGGAATACAATAAACATACCTAACTTTAAACAGTTTAGTTAAAATAAGCATTTTATTCTTTCATGTGGAATATAGAAACCTTCCCATCAACTAAATCCCTTTACCCTCTTATTTTTATTATGCTGTTGGCTTATGTATTATGTCTCTTTAACATTGAATACCCAATCAGATAGTGTTATAATTTTTGCTTTAAACCAACAAACATTTAAAATAACCCATGAGAATAATAGTCTATAATATTTACCCAGGTATTTCCATTTTCTGTGGTATTTCCTTTATTCCTGATGTTCCTGGTTACCTTATAATATCATTTTCCTTCTATCTAAAGAAATTCTCTCAGCCAAAGGAAAAATGGTAACATAGTCAGTTACATCATTCTCAAATATCAAAATATACTAGTTCTTTAAGAGTCAACTTTTTCACAACTCTAAATATTAAATGAGTAATAGGGAGTCTGTGCATTGCAGTAAATAAAATTTTCCTCGTTAACATTTCTACTGGAAATACAATTGTAAGATTCTAATAACTGTTTTTTTATAATATATTTCAATATACACTAAGATAACTGAAAATTATAATTAAAAATAATTCAATGAAGAAGATTCTGTTAGGGGGAAAGTGATATATTGCAAGTATGTGACTGTCTTATGATTTAACTTGATCTTAATTCTAAGTGTTATGTATCTTAATAAATGCTTAAACTGTAAATCCTTCCAATATTCTGTTTATTTCTTCACTCAGGCTTTTCATAGTGTTTCATCGTCTTTCGTTCAGTTCTTTCAACAACCTGAGATAATATTCTTATTCCTACTAAATTACATTTGAGGAAGTGGAAGCTCAGAGGAGTGAAATTCTTTGTTGAAAGTCAAACAGACAGTAAATGACTTGGAAGGTGCTCAAACACAGGCCTTCTGATTTCAGATTAGCAAAGTGCCTTTGTTAACTACCTATTGTGTCCTAGACAGTGCTCTAGGGGCTGGGTATAGATGGTTGAATAAACTGTAATCCCTTTTCTCAAAGAGCTAGTAGAAAAAAATACATAAAGACATGATCTTCTCAAGATCCAAGATGGCAGAAGAGTAAGTGGAAGCTACACTGATCTCCTCCCAGTACCAATCTGGAATTACAACTAAATTGTAAATTGTAGAGAAATCATCTGGAATAACCAACTGAACACTAACTGAAGAGAAGCCTTGTAACCATGAACAGATAGAAGAAACCACTTCACCACAACATGACTACTATGGAGTGCAGAGAAGATGCAAGAAGTCTGGCTGGGCTCCCATGGTGGCAGCTGAAGTGATGGAGGGAAATTTTAGTGACCAGGCGGGGGATGGTTCCCTCTGAGAAGGATGGGTTCTAAACCCCAAGCTCCCCAGCCTATAGCACCAGAGCTAGAAAGGAACCCAGATAACATCCAGCTGTGAAAAGTGGTGGGGTTCTTGTCTGCTGGGGAGAGAGGGCTGGAGACACAGAGAGCCTCTTAAAGGGCCAATGCAAAAAATCTCATTTGTAGCCACTTACTCTGGTTTCTGGCAAAGGGGGTTAGAGTAGACTAGAGATGCCCAAGCAGAGTCTGGGGATGGTGACTTTGGGGAGAGAACTTAGGGAGCAGCCTCCAGAATCCCTGTGCTAAGTCATCCCTCATACTGCAGGAGACATCTTGCTCAGGCAGAACACTCCCTTCCAAGTGGCATTAGCCTGAAGGGAAGCAATAGCCTAACCCACAAGAATTACTCTGTCCCACCCTGTGGTTCTTCAGTCTTACTGGTGATTACAGATTGACTAGATTAACAGCTGAAGGGGGAAGCCACAGATGGTGGATCTCTTGAACAGGCTGCCTAGGGCCAGACAGGGACACCATCTAACATCACAGGGGCAGATACAGAAAGGGAAGACAGTGCACCTGCACAAGAGCATACAAGATGTGATGGGCAGAGTGATTCTCAGTCAGCCAGCCAGAGGGAAGAACCCACTAAAGAATGACCCAACAACAACCAAAACCCAATTACAACCAAAGAGCCCACATAAATGGCATAAAGAGCATGCAAAAAATTCAAGAAGTGGGAAGACTCCCAGAGTTTTTCTGAGGCCAGTATTATCCTAATTCCAAAACCAGGTAAAGACACAACAAAGAAAGAAAACTACATGCCAATATCATTGATGAACATAGATGCTAAAATCCTCAACAAAATGTTGGCAAACCAGATCCAGCAATTCATTAAAAAGATCATACACCACGATCAAGTGGGATTCATCCCAGAAATGAAAGGATGGTATAATATTTGCAAATCAATAAACATAATTTACCACATAAACAAAATGAAAGACAAAAATCACATTTTCATATCAATAGATGCTGAAAAAGCATTTGAAAAAGTACAGCACCCACTTATGATTTTAAAAATGCTCAACAAAATGGGAATAGAGGGAGCATACCTCAACATAATAAAAGCCATATAGGAGAAACCTACAGCCAACATCACTCAATGGGCAAAAACTAGAAGTTGTCCCCTTAAGATAGAAACAAGACAGGGTGTCCGCTTTCACCACTCTTATTCAACATAGTATTGGAAGTTCTAGCCACAGCAATCAGACAAGAAAAAGAAACAAAGAGCATCCAAACTGGAAAGGAGAAAGTAAAACTGTCATTATTTGCAGATGACATGATAGTGTACATAGAAACCCCTTTAGGTTCCAGCAAAAATCTACTCAACTTAGTAAGTGAATTAGGCAAAATAATGGGATACGAAGTCAATATTTATAAATTAAAGGCATTTCTGTACACCAACAATGAAATATCAGAAACAGAAACTAGGTAAAAAAATTCTATTTATTACTATAAAATAAATTACCTAGAAATAAACTTAACCAGTGAGGTAAAAGACCTGTATCAGAAAACTACAAAAGTCTGAAGAAAGAAATTAAGAAAGACACAAATAAATAGAAGCATATACCATGCTCATGGATTGGAAGAATTAACATCATTGAAAGGCCCATACTACCCAAAGCAATCTATAGATTCAAGGCAATTCCTATTAAAATATCAATGACATATTCCACAGATTTAGAACAAATATTTCAAAAATTCATATGGAACCAAAAATAACCTCAAATAGCCTCAGCAATCTTGAGAAAGAAGAACAAAGTAGGAGAGATGGCAATACCTGATATCAAACTATTGTCATCTGACAATTTAATTGTAATCAAAACAGTCTGGTACTGGTATAAGAACAGACATAGAGATCAATGGAACAGAATAGAGAGTCCAGAAGTAAACCTATGTCTCTGTGGTCAGTATTTGACAAAGAAGGACAGGAGCATAACATGGAGTGAAAATAGCCTCTTCAACAAATGGTCTTGGGAGAACTGGAATGGTACATGCAAAAAAACATGAAACTAGACCACCAGCTTACACCATACACTAGAATAAACTCAAAATGGATAAAATACTTAAACATAAGCCATGACACCATAAAAGTCCTAGATGAAAACATAGGCAGATATATGGAGCAATATTTTTACAGATATATCTTCTAGGGCAAGGGAAATGAAAGAATAAACAAGTGGAACTACATCAAACTAAAAAGCTTCTGCACAGCTAAAGAAAACATCAGCAAAATGGAAAGGGAACCAACTGTATGGGAGGACATATTTGCCAATAATACCTCAGACAAGGGATTGATCTCCAAAATATATAAAGAATTTATATGACTCAACACCAGAAAGACAGACAATCCAATTACAAAATGGGCAGAGGACTTGTACAGACACTTCTCCAAGGAGGACATACAAAAAGGGCCCATAGATGTATGAAAGGATGCTCAGCATCACTTACCGTCAGAGAGATGCAAATTAAAACTATAAGGAGATACCACTTCACACTGGTTAGAATGACCATCATTAACTAATCAACAAACAACAAGTGTTGGTGAGAATGTTGGTAGAAGTGCAGACTGGTGCAGCCACTATGGAAAACAGTATGGAATTTCCACAAAAAAACTAAAAATGGAACTGCCTTTTGAACCAGTGATTCCACTGCTAGGATTATACCCAAAGAATCTGAAACACCAATTCAGAAGAACCTATGCACCCCTGTGTTCATAGCAGGGCTATTTACAATAACCAAGTGCTGGAAACAGCCTAAGTGCCCATCTGTAGATGAGTGGATCAAAAAACTGTGAAACCTTTACACAATGGAATACTCGTCGTCGTCGGCAGCCATCCGTCTCGAGAGACGATGGTGTAGCTTCTTAAGAGTCTATCTGCACTCTCCAGTGAAGCTGAAGCCACAGAGCCTCGATGAAGCTACAGAGCCTGGGCAGGGTGATATGGAGGGTCTGCTGTTGCCCATGCAGCAGACCCCCCCTCTCTTCGCAGCTGAAGGGTCCAAGGGAAAGACGGAGTCAATACAGCTTGGCTTCAGGTGCGCCGCAGGAGTTGCCGGTGTTGACTACAACGTCAAACCGCCTTAGGGACTCCGGCTCCGGATTTTCTGTCGGAGTTTACTCCCTTAGCCTTTCCCCTGAAGAGGTATGCCGCAAGGCAGCGGAGGTTTTTTGGAGTCAGAGTTTTCCTTCTCTGATGTGCCCTGACTGGAAGATCGAACCAGCGACACTTAGCTCGCAGGCCGACGCTCAATCCACTGAGCCAAACCAGCCAGGGCATAATGGAATACTACACAGCAGAAAAAAGAAGGAATTCCCACCTTTTGCGACAGCACAGATGGAACTGGAGTATTATGTTAAGTGAAATAAACCAGCCAGTGAAAGACAAATACGATGTGATCTCACCTGTAAGAGGAACCTAATGAACAAAACAAACAAATGAGCAAAATAGAACTGGAGGCTTGGAAACAAGGAACAGAGTGACAGCGACCAGAGGGAAGGGAGGAGGGGGACAAGAGAGGGGAAGGAGAAGGTTCTAGTCAAGGAACGTGGATAAATGACCCAGGGACAAGGACAACAGGGTGGGGACTGACTGTGGGAGAGGAGTGGGCGGGGCAGGGGAGAGCAATGAGGGGAAAATTGGGACAAGTATAATACAGTAACAATAAAAGAAGAAATATTTAAAAAATAAAGATAAAAAACCCTCAACCAGCAAAAAATAAAAATAAAGAAGACATGATCTTCCCTTAGTCAAGACTCTTCACTTTCACTATTCTGGACTAGATTGTTTAGGAATATAAGATTATTGGGTGAAAATAAATACTTCTGGACTAACTTATAGGTCAGGTTCTATGGTACATAATACACATTTTAGATTAAAAGGCTGCAAGCATTGAGAGAAACACAAAAAAAGAACTGGAGGAATTTTCATTTCATGGAGTTGCTGAGGTTCTTTTAGAAAAATCAGGAGGTTGAGAAAGGACATGCCATTTATTTCCAGGATGATAATAATTATTGTGGCCATCCTTTAAAATAGCATTTGTTGACAGAATATGGGTCTGATGAGGAAAGGGGCCCAAACGCAAGTGGAAATATCTTGACCCAAATATTTTACATCCTGAGCATTAATCCATTTTGCTGGTTGTGGAGGTGCCGGTGGTGATTTTATGTAAAATGACAATGTCATGAGTGTCCTACCCTGGAAGTCATTCAACAGAAACTGGATGACTGGGAGGAAGCCCAGGAAGGCCGACCTAACATCAGTCATTTTCACTCATAGTTTATATATAACAAAATTATTTTTCAAATCAACTTTTACATGAAACTCAAGATATAAAACAGATCACAAGAGAAGTACTCTTGTTGACTGAAACTAGGGTGGGGGTTCAGGAGGCTCACCCCCTCTCTGTCTGCTCCATCACCTCCCCACAGACCACTCCTCCAAGCAGTAGCTGAAACACTGTTTGAAAGCTGGTCCTGCCAACTCAAAAGGCCAGTGCTTCGACGAATCTACAAAATAAGAGATAATGGTTGCTTTCTCTCAAATGTCTACTAAAGAGCAAACACCCTTAGCGGTCTTTAGGGACATACCAATAATTTACATTTATTTGTCCTTTTCTAGTCGTTCATTTCAGTGGTTCAAATGCAGACAAAGCAAGCAGACTCTGAGAGCTATGATTAAAAAGGAAATTTTTTAAAAACCTTTCACAGTAATGACTCCTCCCAAGAAAAGACCCAGCAATCTTCCAGCTACAGTAAGAGTAATCCCAACCCCACGACAGTGTCTAATTGAAATATTGATTCTTCGGTTTGGTCTCTAACTTAAAATTCCAGAGCAGAGAGCTCCCCACCATACAGACACCCGCTGTGCAGAAGCACATCACAGAGCAGAGTGTTTCCTTAACATTAAGCTTCCCCAGGCTTTCATTTCAATTAGTCATAAAAAAAGATCAAGAAGAAAAGTATTGTCGGAAAGATTCCAGTCAGTGTTTTATTGCCTGAAACAGGTCTCAGGAATTAACTATTTCAGAGCAGAGAGGGAATCTGGCACAAATAGCAATGCCTTTTCCTCACAGAGAGGAAGCTATGGATAAAGCAGGAAAAATAACACTGACTATCTCCTAAGCGATTCATCAAGCATGTTTGCATTAAACTATCTCATTTGTGGTATTAAATATTTTTTTTGAACAAGCACACAATTTCTGCCAAGAAATGATCACAACTCCAACTTTTGCTATTCTTACATTTTCATTTAGGTTCTAAATGCAACGAAATCCCTTGACATTATTATCTCCTCTGAATACTAATTATGGCACCACAACTGTGTGTCTGCTGATCTCCCAGAAATAATGTGAGAATTACTGGAACGTGAGAGGAACGGAATGGAATTAGAGACATATTTTGTGATGTTGTCAAAACTACAGCTTTCTAAGAGTGGTAAAAGTGCACACATACCCCCCAAATTCTTTCATCAAGGGACAAATTACCACAATGAAGATAAACGATGATTCTTAATTCCACGCTGAGCACAGACCCAGTAGCGAGAGCAAAGCCAGCAATCTGTAAATTCTTTTATCCTTACAGAAAACGTAACCCACGGTAGTTAGGATTTTCATCTCAGAACACAGCGTCAGCCCCAGATAAGACCTGTTTTTAATCATGCTTAATGGGCCTGGTCCCTAGGAGAATAAGAAGGGTGGTGAAAATCTCTCCAGCAAGGAGGAGAATGAGCTGTTCTGGGGATGAGAACCTAATCCTCCTCCCTGGATGAAGGGAAATGCTTATTAAAGCACACGGCCATCCTGTCAGGGTCAAATATTTCTTGAGTATATGAACGGCAATATCATTATATTCTGCTCATCCTGGGCTGAAACAAAAGAATCATGCACTGTTGGGCCTGAAGGAAGCCTTGCTATCATCTACTTCCATTTCTCCACGTGACAGATGTGGAAAGAAAGGCCCACCAGGTGGAGGGGCTTATCAAAGGCACACACGTAGGGCATAGGTATCCATGTTTATTTCCCAGTGCTCGATCAAAGCTCGTTCTTCTACTGCAGATGACAAACTCCTATATCATCTTCAAAATTAAGTCTTAGGGATGTCTCAAAGGCCTCTCCTTTCCCAAGCCTGGGCCCTCTCAAGGGTCCAGACACACAAGGCCTTTTTTCTGGATGTTGGCCACAGGCTTCAGCTGGTCTCTGGGATTCCAGGCTGGCCCACTCTGATCTCTCTACACTACTCTCAGTTTTTTCAGCCACGTTCCGAAGGCCTTTTCTCTATCCCTGTGCTGCCTTCTTACCTCACTGCCGAACTGCTCCTGGTGCGAGAGCATGTGCATGCACACATGTGTACCCACCACACGTCTATTCATCCGCGTGTGCCTTCACTTTTGTGGCCTGCCTTGGCTGGACTCTCCTTTCCGTCCGCCTGGCTGGTCCCACGCCATGCCATCCTTACCTCCTGTGACTGCTCTCCTGCCTTGCATACCCCACTCCTGGGCCTGGGTTAAGGTAGGGACCCCTACTTTCTGGTCTCATGTCCCTGGGTATCTGTTATCTCTGCACTACACTCTCCCAGTCACTGAACCCATGAACATGCAGGCATCATATGAAAACCACATCTGATAACAAAGAGGTGACAGGTAGTTAGTTGAGACAACCTTTGTGCATAACTAGGCATTGATTACTCCAACTCTTTGGTAACTTAGCAAATTATTTTGAATATAGCACACCTGTGTTCCTTCTGATATTCTCATAAAAGCAGAAGAGAAACTTTTGACATAATTCTGCTTCTACCTTTTAAAATTAATATTAGTTATGAACAACTGCGTGTTTTTCTTTAAAGAGTTCTATCACTGTGCTCATAAAATGTTGAATCTGAGAAATGTGATATTCTTAATTGTGCTTATGATAAAATATGTGAATAAATAAATAAATAGAACACATTAATATTATATTAATAGCTATGCTTGTCTTCTAAAATGGTGTGTGCTATGCCAAATGCAGCTGATTGTATTATAAGTATCTTTTTATATGTTTCCCACACTTGAATCTAGGCTAATGGCCTGATTCAGATTATATGGACAGAGCCCAGCATAGTATCTGGCACATGATAAAAATTCAATACTTTTTGAATGAAATATTTATGTAGTCCTAACCTCTCTGGGATAACTTGGCTAGGTGGATATTACCCCATGAACCACTTTTCCTAATATTCTTTAACAAAAGTCAGTCTGCACTTAAATTCAAGTCATATTATATTATCAAAAAAAAGTTTGTCTCCTACAACTTGCTCTCATTTTCTACACCTATCCTCTAAGACCAAAAAGAATAGCCCTGGCCTCTCTTCCTAATATTTAGAACTGTGATTACTTTTCTGCCAAATCTACGTTCCTTCGGGCTAATATTTCCCTGCTCTTCAATCATTTCTGAATGTTATAATCAGGGCTTACCTCTTCCAAGCACACTCTCCAGGCAGTCGGTCTCACACTTAACTTGACCGACCCAGGACTGCACACAGCATTTCCTGGAACATCTGACCAGGTCACAGTTCGGGGGCGTTGTCACCTCCTTAGATATGGATGCCACCCCTCTGTTAAGGAGGCCCAAATGCATCAGCTCTTCTAACAGCGACTAAACTAATCAAGAGGAGTCCACATCCACCCCTTCCCGCTTTTCTGTCTTATAAAGAGACATTCCTCCCACTATGTAAGGTCCATCTCTGCCCTTGAATCCCTAGCCCCATCCCATTCTGGCTTTCCAAGGACTTTACACTTCACACTATTAGCTACAATCCCTCCTACTTTCTAAGCAACCACTTCTGGTCTAAAGTCCCTTATATTCGTTCTCATCACTTTTCACAAATTACCTTACCAAGATTACAAATGACTTCCGTTTTACTAAATCCAAAAGACAATCATTCTAGTTTTCAGTTTTGACTACTTTGTTCCATTTGACACTATTGACAATTCATCCTTCTTAAAAACATTCTGTTGCCTTAGCTTCCATGACATTTGTCTTTCTGATTTTCCTTCCGTCTCTGGCCACACCTTCCCATTTCCCTTGGCGGTTTCCTCTTTCTCAACTCACCCTCCAAATGTCTATATCTTCAGCCTCTTCTCACTTCTCCCTGGAAAATGTCATCTGCTTCCATTATTGCAATTACCATCTCAAATCTAATGTCTCTCAAATTCTATCTTCATTCCTGATCTTTCTCCTAAGCTTTTGACTTAAAAAAGAACATCAGAGTATACTCCCTACTCACCACGTGCACACAGGTATCTCCCGAGTCCCTCAAACTCAGCACCAGCAAACTTACCTCAAATTTCTCTCTGACTCTGTCCGCGCCTTGTCCTTCTTGTATCTGTGGAAGCCAGGATCAACCACCCAGTGCTCTCCAAGAGGCCTACAGGTGAGCCGGGCGATGACAACTCTAACATGTGGACCAGGGCCAACTCGAGGTGCAGCGTGGCAGTGGCTTTATCTTGGCCCCGTCACTGCAATCGACCACAGCTGGTTAGACCTCTCTTCTTTGCCCCTCCTCAGAGCACATCCCAAGCACTCTGCATGTCTTTTGAACCCCTTTCAGTTGCAAGAGCAATCATGTTGAGTTCTCTGAGACTTGCTTTTAGGTCCAGTCTCTTTAAAATCACAACTTCAATCTCTTACCCAGTTTCCCCTGCTCTTTATCCTGTGTCCTCTTACCAGCATGACGGGGCCAGGGCCCCAAACCAGGGAGCTACAGGCCAGGGGGCACTCGGGTGTTGTCTTCTCTTTGTTTACATTGTCCACCCTCTCCCTCTTTGGCTTCTGTGTTTCACTCTCTTCATCTGGGAGAAGTGCCTTTAAGTCACAAGTGTCTCTGGGTCGTGAACTACAGTCACTGGGCCTCACTTTCCTCATAAAAAGTGGGACAGTTGCAGGAAATGACCCCTCAGGGCCCTTCCAAATCTAATATGGCAAGAGTCTATAGATTTTCTTTCTCTGACATGAATACAGTTTGTTTGAGCACATCGCCTTATCCAGCTTTGAGCTCCTAAATGTCCTCTTTATCCACAAGCTCATTAAAAAAAAAAAAAAAAAAAAAAAAAAAAACCTGCGGACCAATTAGGTATGTTTTTCATTAAAAGGAAGACATGAAGAAGCCATGGAACTAGCCTTGAGATTTCCAACAGTAACATCAGCCACCTGCCTTGTTAACATGCTTGTCTTCTGCCATTTCCAAGGCCAGTGCAGTATTTTTCATCTCATGTCACAAGCGGATCACATATATTTTTCTTAAATCATGTTCACACTTCAGGAAGGTACGCTCACAGTTTTACAATGTCCTTGGCAGCAATTGCTTCGTTTACCCCTGACATCATGGCTCACGTTCTTATTGAAACATTTTTTATTCAAATTTCTTGACTGTCACGTAATAATTGGGCTACTTTGACTCCATC
The DNA here is from genome assembly GCF_987537825.1 of Furipterus horrens. Lineage (NCBI taxonomy): Eukaryota > Metazoa > Chordata > Mammalia > Chiroptera > Furipteridae > Furipterus > Furipterus horrens. Next base: position 209,423,102 of record NW_028327172.1, on the reverse strand, counting down.
CTCTAGCCTTCTAACAAATTTATACTATGGGACTGCAGACATAAGAGCGGTGTCATTGATCAGACTTTTGTCAGCAGCTGTATGGTTTCATATAAGGCTCTCGGTACGTGAGTGTTTGCTCTAATGCCCTAAATCACAACCTCCTGTGTGAAGACATATTTTGTTCGAGGTGACAGCAATCACAAATTATAAATGCATGTGTGCATTTGTATGAGAAAAAAACTTGTGTCTAATGCAGTTTTAACGGAAATAATGTGTGTACACAATTTAAAAGGATGATAATGGTCCCCTATTCCACCGTTCTATAAATTCAAGGCTCCCAGTGCCAACAACTTTCAAGTCTTTGAGCTGTTTCTAGTATTTGATTTAACGTTCAAATTTTCTAAACATTCTTTTAGCAATCATTCTTCATTGTTCAACTTGAGACATTATCTTTTAGTTTCTGAGTTAGGATATAGGTTTGGATACTGTGACAGAGACTAAAATGGCAGTGTCTTAAAATAGAAGCTTATTTTTCTCTTATAAATGGCAGAGCATCAAGTTGGGAAGATCCTTATTCACCTGATGCTAGATGGCTTGTCACCATGACCACACTTTATCCAGTGGGACCAGGAAGAAGGGAATGGGAAGAACATGTTCCTTTCCCATAAGGGAACAACCAAAAAAATGTACCTATCACTTCTGTTTATCTCCCACTCTCCAGAGCTTGGTGTTATGGCTCCCAGAAGGGAGGCTGGAAACTCTAGTTCTTATTCAAGTCAGCTACACTATTCCCTAAAATTCTCTTACCATGGAAGAAAAGAACATACACTGATGGACAGCTATCAGTGTCTTCCACAATTTCCTGTTTTGTAAGAAGGATATTTTACCCATGTAAATCCCCCACACACATCAATGCACATATTCCATCCCCATCCTCACAATATAGCTATTATACCACAATTTTAGTTAAATCAGCATTTGATATTTGCATTATAAAATATTATTTAAAACTGAATCATATACTGTACTTCCTCTCTTGCACATCAGAAAATGTATGGTATCTCAGCAATATATCTACTTGTATTGTTTAGCTATGCCCTCTATAAGGTTCAGGATAAGAGATGATCATGAATTACATGGGCCTGCAGGTTCAACTCATAATAGACAGGAGGAAATACCATTCAGCAAGGGAATGGGTAAAACATTATGCTATTCTCACTAAATTGAATATTACATAACAGTGAACAGAGATGAAATACAGCCACATAAATAATGTGTTTTCTTGGAAAAATAAAGTTGAGTTAAGGAAAATGCAAGTCCCGTAAGAGAGCATAACAGTCTCAAATTTGGTTTAAAAATGTTTTATTGTTGCTGCAATTAACGTATTAAAAAACAGTTAAATGGTAAACAAAATTCACAATAGTGATTTCCTCTGAAGAGGGAGTAAAGGGGATGAGAAAAAGGAGAAGCACGTGGTTTATATTTAATGCTTAAGCCCTACATTTGGTAATGCGGCCATAGCATCATTATATTATTTTTTATAACATTCATATATATTAACTCTTTAAAGTAGATTTAAAAAAGCTAGATTGAAATAAAATCCTAGAAAATAATAGGAAGTAAAGTCAGAGGCAGGTTATCAGAATTAAGGTATTTTTAGGATCTTTATATTCAGAATGAGTTTGATTAATTTTTGACTTTAAGCAAATAAGCATGTTGAAATATTATAGGTAACAATTAAAAACCAAAGACACAATGTGGAACACTTTCAAGCCAGAAGTCAGGAAAGAAAAAAAAGAGCAGAATAAGTCCACCTTAAGTTGAAAACAGTCATGAATTGAAAATGCACCTCCTACCTCTAACCTACTGAATATCATAGCTTAGCCTCGTGGACCAGCTCTTCCCTTTAAACACAGGAACTATCTCTGATCATGTGTCAGGTCCACAGCAGCCCCAACAGCCAGACCAGCAAACCCCAACAGTAGGATCCAACACGAGAGATCAAACATCTGCCCCTGAAATATTCTGACGGGCTCTGTGGGTCTCTTAGGCTTCGCCTTGCTTTCCTGTTTCCCAGCAGCAGAGCTGTGCTGTTCTGTGAGCTATTTATAGATCACCTGAAATATGTTTAAGGATAGTTCTTATGTGCCTCTTGCAAAGTACTGTGGGGATGACTCCTTTCCCAATGGCTAGGGAAAACTCAGAGGGGCAAAAGAAATATACAATAGCCGAAAAAATGCAATGCTGAGGGTGTTTGGAATCTGTTTATAGCTTAGTGTTTTTCTCTTTCCTTTTCTCTCTTTAACATTTCTATCTAGTAACTGGGTGTTTATTAAAACACTTGGCAAAAGGCAATAGCTTATTTAAATACTGATTTTTAGGTAATGTACCATTTTGTAAGTATTACACAAGCTTTCTTCCAACCCTCTTCTTTTTAGTGGTTAAAAAAGAAAGAGAAGATTCAGAATCATAGTTTGAAAAATAATAAAGAGCTTGGTAGCATTTCCCTGACAGCCAGTTTCTGTTATGCCAAACTGGCTTTTCTTTAGCTAGTAAATTGCAACTGAAAGTTTTAAAATAATCATCCTAAAACAATAATAACCATACTATTGTATACCAAAAACATCATTGGTTAAGAACGAAATGGTGACTCCAGCTCATAAATTCTAGAAAAGATCCAGTGCAAAAGGTTAACCTAGAAACTAAACCATCATTTCTCAGCATCTTGTCAAGCATCGTAAAGAATAAAATAAAAAAGAAACCACCCAACACTGCCTTTAAATTATCCCTGAAAAAGGAAAGACAGTGCAAGTACACACCAAAATCTTAGAAGGCCATAGCTCATCCACAGCACAGTAGAAGAAAGAACTCTACAACAGGGTCAAGGAGACTTGCTGTCTAAGTCAGTCCAGTCTTCTATAACAAAACACCACAGAGCGGGTGGCTTAGACAACAGACATTTATTTCTCACAGTTCTGGAGGCTGAAGGTCTGAGCCAGGGAGTTGGTATGGTCAGGTTCTGGTCAGATTCCCCCTCCTCACTTGTAGATGGTTGTCTTCCTCACAAGGCAGAGGGATCATTTCTCTCACTTCTCTTCTTACAAGGGTACTAATCCTATCCATGGGCAGTCCACCCTCATGACCTAACTTCTCCCAAAGTTCCCACCTCCAAATACCATCATATGGCTTCAACCTATGACTCTGCGAAGGACACAAGTATTCAGTCCGTGGCAGCTGGGTTCTAGAACCATCTTGGATGACAACTTGCTGTGTCACACCTTTCTCTGGGTCCCTGTTTCTTCACCTGCAAGTTGCCTCTTCCACCTCTCAGGGAATGGTGAAGTTCTGACAGCTAAGGGCAGATGATTGGTGGGGTGAAAGAAAAGTGTGGACACCGAAGGAGAAAGGACAGGAGTTTCTCAATACAAGCAGGCGAACAGGGGAAGTCCTTGGGTAAACGGGATTTAAGCTGCATGCAAGCTCATTCCCCACAGGAAGGAGGACCAGCATGTGAGGGGTGAACCTAGAAGGAGTGTGAGGTAGGGATCCTGGAAGAAGGGCACCAGGAACTGACCAAAGGAAGGGTGGAAAGGAGGCTCAAAGGGAGTAACAGAGTTGGGAGGAGACTGCAGGATGAAATCAAAGACTCCTCTAAGTCACCCTTTGAAAAGGCTGCCCATAAATTTTTCTGCCATGCAATTAAGATGGTATTATTTCTCCCATGCAGAGTCTTTTCATAACCACCTACTGCCCTTGGTATTTAAAAAGGAAAAAAAAAAAAAAAACTTACTACACTTCTTGCACACTATTTCTTAACCTTGATTTCAACACTTAGTAGTCTCTGAAGTCCAGTTTCTTCTTACAGATTTGGCAGCAAAACTTAATCTAGACTAACTAATGCTCTTTATGTTCTTTCTTGGGTGTGAGTATTCAGCATCAGAAACACTAATGGGATTATCACAGGGTGCTGCCCCAGGCCCCCCGGGAAGATATGTGATAGGTACAGTAAAAGTCTGCAGTTACCTAAAATCTAATATTGCCTAAAATCTGGAAAATTCTAACTCCATCTGGGCTCCAGGGACCTGGATCACAGACTGGATTTGCATTTTCTTATTAAAATAGACACAGTCCCCAGTGGCCAAGCCGCTGCCCACCTCACCCCCTCCTGCCTCAGGCGCATCCCTCTTCCCCACACTGTAGGCCAGACATACTATCCATTCACCGGCGCTCTGTGCTGTAGTATCGCGTCTCGCTGTGGTTTGCATGAACTTTCCCCACGGCATGGAATTCCGCTAACAAGCCTCTTCATCTAGAAACATACTCCGCAGCTTCCAAAGCCCATCCCAAAGGCTTCTTCCTCTACACTACCACCAGACTTGGCAACTAGCTCTTTGTGCACTCAGACTTGTGCACATTGCATCATGGGCCACCATGATGATGGCAACCAGCTGTTTGCAGGTTTTTGCTTGGGTCCGTAGGCACCTGGGGGGCAGGGCCCGCCTTACTGGGCTCTGCCCTTAGCACGTGGCAGAGCTGTGGGCACTAGGGGGTGCCTGGTGAACCACGCGAGGCACTCAGGAATGAGCAAACCACCAATCTACTCCTTCATGAAAAGATGAACTAACCCTCCGCCTCAAGGTCATTGTGACCCAGGACAAATAAGGAAACTGAAGAGCAAGTGCAGAGCTCTCTAACCTCCTCCCCTGGAGCACAAGAATCATCTTTCTTCCCGACTACACGTGTCCCTGTCCTGTGCCATCTCCCGCTCCACCCCCACCCGCAGGAGCGACTGCAGGCCACAGGGCATTCTGCCACGCTCTCCCCGAAGCCGCACAGGTGAGCCAGTCTTCTCTCTCGGCCCCCGAACAAGGACAAAGGCCGGTCTCCTCCCACCAATGGGGGCCGGGTATGCAAATGAGAGAGCTCATCAGGTGCCTGGACAGACAACACTCAGCTGCCCTTGGGACCACTATTGCGAGATCCAAATATAGACGGGCAAACAACGGTATTCATGACAACAATGGCTTTGGCACAGAGCGTCTAGGCTTAGAAAGGACTCTTACATTTTCTTATTGAAGTAAATTCTCACAATAACCCTGTACAGTAGTCATTGTTATTGTGCACAGTTAATAGATGAGGAAACTGAGGCTCAGAGAGAATAAACATTAACAGCAAGCACCCAAGAGGTAATTTAAAAGATGCTGGGGTTAAAAAAAACATTTATGAGGAAAACACTCAAATTTGAAAAAAAAAGTATTGGCAAAAAAAAAAAAAAAGGACTTAAATTTGTCAAAAAAGACTGACATACTGGTAGCAGGAAAGGCAGGTTATGTGTAGCAGGGTCCAGGGCTTTGCTTCCAAGAAAGAAAAAGAATGAGAAAATGGTATAATTGCATTAAAAATGGCATTAGCAGGGGGAAAAAGCTGGCCAGGGCCTCCGTGGCTCCACATAGCTGAGGTTGGTGAGGCTGGGGAATTATTTCAGATTCAAAGCAATGTATGATTATCACAGAGCATTTAGAAAAACTAGAAAAAAGTAATTGAAGAAAAAATTTTACTTAACTTTTTTTTTAAACCACTCTAAAGTCCCATCAGATAAAGCCACCTTCCAATAATTTCCAACAGCGTTTATTTTAGGAATTTTTTTTGACATGGATAACATCTGTTAACTCTCTTCTAATCAAGGAATGAGAGTGATCATTTTTCAATACCTCACCAACATTAGATATTACTTCATTTTGAATACCAGATAATTTGATGGGGAAATTTTGAAAAGGGAAAATAATTCCTACTATGTTTTTTTATTTACATTTATTTGGTTACTTAGAAAAGTTAAAAATTTTCCCCAATTATTTACTAGTATATTTCATATTTGTCATTTGTCTATTAATGTCTTTTCTCAGTTTATTTGCTGGAGTTCTGTTATTTGTATTATTGAATTTATGTGAATGTTGTGTTTATCTCTACTTTTGTTTATTTCTTAATCTTGGTAACTTTTTTTTTTTGATGTACAGAAGTTTTAAATTTTTATGTGGTCAGATATATTAATCACATCCTTTTGACTTTATCCCATCAATTCTAAGCGTAGAAAACTCTCCCCTCAGGAGGTTTGATGGATGCATATTCATATCTATTTTCTTCCAGAATGTCTAACAGTTAAGATTTTTAAATAAGCAACTCTTTAAAATCCATCTGGAATTCATTTTGATGTTTCTAGTGAGGTAAGAAATGTTCAAAGTTCTTCTACCACTAACAACCTCACATGTTTAGCTGATATTAGCATAAATCTTGAAGGCCAAGGGGTACAGGCTTCAAAGGCTGCAAATTTCTCAACAGAGTTTTGGATTTTCCCCTTTATTAGCACAGGGTACAAAATCCGCAACTGGCCAGTCATTGCTCCAAGTGAGTTTATCAGCAAGCTGCACACCCAACACATGGTCTCTTTTTCATTATTAAGAAAACCAAGGAATAAATAAGAACCGGGGCTCCTACCAATCCTCCAAAACAAACAAACAAACAAACAAAACAGTAAGCACACATTGGGGTCTTGCCCCTCCCGGAGCTGTGCAATCTCTGACCGCATCTTTCACCAAAGAAAACTTCCCTCCTGCCCGATCACACCCGGTGACTCATCGCGAAGAGAGCCTGCAGACAGAACCTGAATGCCCACGTTTGATTTCCCTCCACGCTTGGGAAACATTCCCGACTCTCCCTGCCTTTCAGCCCGCAGGCGGCCACGTCGTCAGAGGCTACACTGAAAAAGATTTGTGGCTTATTGTCCTGATGGACGCCAGCGTAATGGAATAGCTCTGTGCTTTGTCCTGGAAAGGCAGGCCAACGAGGCACTGTGCTATTGATGGCCTGCATTATAATGGAGAAATATTAGGGGGGCTATTTCAATAGCCGCCCAGAGGAGAAACAGTAGCTATAAGAATGCCACAGACTGCTTCCAAGGAGAGTAAAAGCGACATAAAAAAAAAAAAAAAAAAAAAAAAAAGCAGGGGAAGGTGTGGAAATGCTTCCAGGAGGGAAAAAAAAAAGGTCCACTCAGAGAATATATGTTAATGCAGAGCCTGCTCACGAGGCTGGTTCTCTAGAGAAGGACAGGGAGGATCCCGGGTCTGTGAACTCCACAATTACAGGATTATTAATTTATGCAGCTCTGCAGACCACACATGGGACTTCACGGTAATTAAGTTACAGATAAAGTCAGGACAGTTTCCCTCTGTGTATAAACAGTTGTATTTAACACACACTCAAGTAAAAACTGGTAGATGTTGAACCGAAGAATGGTGCGTGCTAAACATATATGTTAAGCAGAAGCTGTCAATAATACAGTGTGTGGAGGGGGAGGTTTTTTATGCATCACCTAGCAACAGATTTAGCAGAGAAGTAGAATGCTAGTGAGGTAGCCAGCAAACCACTGCGGCAGAGAAGCGAGCAGGAAGTCGGAGGCAGGAGGCTCGCTGGGTCCCTCCTAAGAGACGGGCATTAGCAGGGCGCAGAGGCTTGAGCAGACACCTGGGATGAGGATAAACTTCTTTACCAGGGTCACCCTGAATGGTCAGAAGTGGACACAACCCTTAAAAAGTGGCAGACCCTGGACCCAGAAATTTCACTTCCAGAAATTCATTGTAAATGAATAACCATGGTCATGGCTAAATTTTTTGTGTCCACTCGACTGGGCACACAAGGTGACCAGATATTTGGTTAAACATTCTTTCTGAGTGTATCTGTGGGGTGCTTCTGGAGAGATTAGCATTTGAAGTTGTAGACTAAGTAAAGCAGATTGCCCTCCCCAATGGTGGGCGACCCTCATTCAATCCATTGAAAGCCTCAATAGAATCGAAGGCTGAGTAAGAAAGAATTCTTCTCTCTACCTGGTTGTCTTCAAGGTGAGACACTGGTCTTCTCCAGATGTCAGACTGAAACACCCAGAACTATATCATTCGCTCTCCTGGGTTTTTTGCTTGCTACCTGCAGATCTTGGACTTCTCAGCCTCCGTAATCCCTTGAGCAAATTCCTTATAATAAATAAGGACCGAGACAATACAATCATGGATGTGTGGAAAGATTTTGCTACAAAGATGTTCATCACAGTACTATTTATAATAGCAAAAATTTGCAATGAATCTGCCTTTTTATTTAACATTTTACTGTAAACAGATCTCCATGTCTATAGATAGATTTGTGGACCCTCATCTTGAATGAGTACAGTCTTCCACTGATTACTAACTACATCATAGTTAATTTAATCAATATACACAAGGATTTAAGAATGATAAGTTTTTATTATGTTTACTAAATTGAAAACAGCACACTAAACAGTCATTATAAATATGCTTGCTGAATCGCTCAGAAGTACCCTCTCCAACAGCTCCAATAAAATTCTTATAAACTTGTTTGTTTTATTACCAATAAAATGCCTACTCACAGTGACCTAATTTTACAACAGATTCTATAATTTATGTCTCTGTAAAACCCAAATATCAAATATATGCTCAAGGTACATTTCTCAAGGTTGTGAAAAATATATACAGAAGTAAAAGTCATGGAGAGTATAGTAGTACAGCTTAGAAAAATGTTAAGACACCATGCCAGTTACCTGTTGCTGCATAACAAATGACCCCCAAATTTAGTGGCTTAAAGCAACAAACTTTATTATCTTATAATTTCTGTGGGTCAGGAACTCAGCTATGGGTCAGCAGGGTCCTCTGGCTCTGATCTCTTACAAGGCTACAGTCAGGGTGTGGACCAGGTCTACAGGCATCTTCAAACTCAACTGGGAGTCAATCCACTTTCAAGCTCACTCAATAGTTGTTGACAGGAGTCAGTTCCTCCCTGGGTGTTGGGATGAGACCTCCCTAAGTCCTTCTTCGCTCACAGCAGGACAGCTAGTTTCACCAGAGTGAGGAAGTGAGAAGGCATGAGAGGGGTCACACATAGGACAGAAGTCACAACTTTTTATAGGCAGAGTCGCCACAGTTAGCAAATAAAAATGCATGACAACCAAAGCAGTGCTAGGAGGGAGATTTATCGCTGTAAATGTGTACATTAAAAGAGAAGACAGATCTCAAGACTAGAAAAAGAACAAACTACACCCACAGCCAGCAGAAGGAAAAAAATAAAGATTAGAGGAGAAATCAGTGGAATACAGAATAGAAAGACAATTGGGAAAAATCAACAAAACCAACAGTTCATTCTTTGAAGAGATGAACAAGAATGACAAAACTTTAACTAGATCAACTAAGGGGAAAAAAAGAGAGAAGACTCAAATCAGAAATGAAAGAGGGGAATTTTCAACCAATTTTATAGAAATAAAAAGGATTATAAGAAAATACTAGGAACAGATGTACACCAAGAATTATGATAACCTAGATGAAATAGACAAAGTCCTAGAAATCGAACATCTGAACAGGCTTATAACTAGTAAGGAGGCTGAATTAGTAACCAAATACCTCCCAACAAAGAAAAGCCCAGGACCAGATGGCTTCACTGATGAATTCTAGCAAACATTTAAAGAATTAACAGCAGTCCTCCTTAAGCTCCTCCAGATAATTGAAGAGGAAGGAATGCTTCCAAACTCACTCTGTGAGTCCAGGGTTACCCTGATCCAAAAACTAGACAAAGATACTACAGGAAAAAAATATATATATAGTCAATATTTCTGATAAATATTAATGCAAAAGAAAAATGGAATGGTGGTTGCCAGAAGCTAGGGGAGAAGAAAATGGAAGTTTTTTGTTTAATTAGTATATAGTTTCATTTATGCAAGATGAGAAATTCTGGTGATAGGTTGCACAACAATGTGAATATTCTTAATTCTACTGAACTGTACACTTTAAAATGGTTAAGATGGTAAATTTTATGTTATATGGAATTTTTTTTACCACCATTAAGACTAATATTTTGAAAAGTAGGCAACCCAGTTTAAATTTTAGATAAACACTGAATAATTTTTAGCATAAGTATGTCCCAAATATTGCACAGGACATATTTATACTTTGAAAAGTTTATTGTTTATCTGAAATTCAAGTTTAACTCAAAGAGGTAAAATTGTATAAAATTCCATTTTCATGTATAATGAGGAACTGATTATTAGTAACTATGAATTATTTAAGGATTACAAATATATATTTTTTAAACTACAAATGGCAGTGTTTTCACCGAAAACTTGAATATATTATTTTACAATGCCATCTGGGTACAAAATTTATAAGTTCTTTTAGGGAAAGAAGTAGGTAAATAATTGAAATTTCTGTAATTTACAAAGACCAATTGTCTTCATCCATGGGGTGCCGGCTGTATCTTAAATTGGGTATGGTTCTCAGTTGCTGCTGTCATTAACTGTTAAAATAATAAGTTACTGTGTGTTTAGGAATTTTAATATAGTTTATTGAGGATTTTGGGAATTCCTTATTGTATAGCAATACATGTATCTATCAAGAATATTCTAGAATGGGTGTGGAAATTGGGTGAAGGTAGTCAAAAAGTACTGGGGAGATAATGTTCAACATGATGACAATAGTTAACACTGCTATATAGTAGATTTGAATGGTGCCATGAAAGTAACTCTTGAAATTTCTTATCACAAGGAAAAAATTATTTTTTAATCTATATTAGTTGATGGATGTTCACTAAACTTATTCTGGTAATCATTTCTCACAGTATGTAAGTCAGGTCTATACTGTATACCTTAAACTTATATCGTGATGTATGTCAACTATATCTCAATAAAACTAAAAGAACAAAAAGAATACTCTAGGACTTTAGTTTTCAGGAACTATGTATTACGTATTGGCATAAGTAGATGCTCAAATATTTGTTGATGTGTTCAATAAATAACCTAAGTGTTTTATGCATATTATTACATTCAATCAGTAGCCATTTATAAATGAGCAAACTAAGGTTTAGAAGGGCCAGCTTATTTGCCCACATTTCTGGACCTACTAAGTCTCAGATTCAGGCTTAGAGCCCAGGAGACACTCATGCCAGAGACCCAGCTAGCTCTTCACCACACCCCACAGGGCCTTGTGTTTATGAGATCAAGTGCTAAAGCCAATGACTATGTCATTCAGCTCACCCTTCTGTTGGAATTTATTCCTACAGTAAAATCTCTGCATTGTCATAGATCTAGTTTTTTGATTGGAAAATAGAATTGGATGTTGTAGGAGGGTTTCTTAGCCTCCCTAATTAGACTATGATGAAAAATGCTTGCAAACTATACACTTAGTGACCCAAGTATATTTGTGTATCTTGGAATCATTTTGCAGTTCCATAAGCAGGTATATATTCAATGTTTGTTACATGTTGGCATCATGCTAATGGCTAAGGAAGACACACAGAAAGAAATATGACCTTTGACTGCTATGACCATACATCTGTGTTTCTAGGGACAGTCTGGTTTTATACCTCTTGCCCCCGTTTTCAGAGCACCCACTTCGCATTTCATTATCTCAAACGAATTCTGGTTTGGATGATAAAATATATGGTCAGCTTACCTGTGTTAGAGCTTCAAGAGGCTGTCAAACTCATTGGTTAGAGAAGAAATATAAACATTAGAGAAGAAATTCACTAATCCCTTTCTGTCTGTGGTAGGCAGCTTCTATAATGGCCCCCAATGATCCCTGTCTCCTGCTATTCGTATCCTGTGTAATCTCCTCTCTTAAGAGTGTGGGCTGGACCCAGTGACTTGTTTCTAAAGAATGGCACTCAGCAAAAGTAACAAAAACAGAAGACAATGTGGTTTTAAAGGATCAATTTGCAGCCAAAGTAGGAGAATCATTTCACCTAATCATAGAAACATAAATACAAATAATATAATCATGAACATAAATAATTCCCAGGCTTAAGTGGGAGGACAATAAACATGCAGTTTGTGACATTAGAATCATGGTATTAATTTTCTACTACTGCTATAACAAATTACCAAAAACTTAGTGGCTTAAAACAACACAAATTTAATATCTTACATTTTCGGAGGTCAGAAGTCTGACATAGTTCTCACTGAGCTAAAGCCAAGATGGCAGCAAGGATACATTTCCTTTCTCAAGGTTCTGAGGGATAATTCATTTCCCTTCCCCTTTCAGCTTCTAAACCTCTCCTGCATTAATTGGCTCATTGCCCCTTCCTCCATCCTCAAAGCCAGGACTGGCTGAGGGAGTCTTTCTACACTGATCACTTTACCTCTTCTTCTGTGTTCCTCTCCCACTTTTATGGACCTGATTGTGTTGCATTCACCCAGATAATCCAAAATAATCTCCCTATTTTAAGGTCAGCTGATTAGCAATACCTTCGTCTCTCTTCCCTTTATCCTATAACATAACATATGGTAGGTTCTGGGGTTTCTAACTTAAATATTTGAAAGAGGGGAATTTTATTATGCCTACTGTAACTGTGCTTTCCAAAGTGTGTTTGGGGGACACCAGTTCAGGGAGATGGTATATGAGGAAAGGGTTCCACGGGGAAATATGTTTGGGAAATGCTGCGTGCCACATCTCAGTCTTGGAACATCACAAGGAAGTTTTACAATGAAGAAAGCTGGCCAGCTAACTGGATGATACAACCAATTTTTTTCTCAAAGAAAACGTTACATTCAAGTGTCCCACAGAATGTCATATCCTGGGACTGGTACAGGACTTCTGGGTTATGGCCCCTGCCTGCTACTAGCTCACTGTGTGGCCCTGATCCAGCCCCACCGCCCCTGTACTAAATGAGAAGAGGACATGACTCAGATGTTATCTGCCCCTCTATTCTGTGTTTCCTGGAAAAGCCAAAAAGTTTCCTTCCAAACCTGAGATTCTATGAATCACTTCAGCAAATAATTCTCTAACATGACTCCACATATAGCAACTGAGTGATGGGGATAAAGTGATAGAAAAATGAGGCCCTCTTCTCAAAGAGGTAATTCTCCAGTGAGGGATACAGGCATGAAAACACAAATCTATCCTATACATGACAGGTGCCCTAAAGCAGTAAATACAGGTGCAGACGTATTGTAGCAAATGGGCGGTAAGCTCCATTGGAGATGGTGGGAAGAAACGGACTCTGCATGTAAAAGGTAGCAGGATGCCCTGGCCGGATGGCTCAGCTGGCTAGAAAACATCCCATGCACCAAAAAAAAAGGTTGCAGGTTTGATTCTCAGTCACGGCGCACACCTAGGTTGTGTGTTCAATCCCCAGTCGGGACACATACGGGAGGCAACCAATCAATGTTTCTCTCTTACATCTCTCTCTCCCTTACTCTCTTTCTCTCTCTCTCAAATCAATAAAGACATCCTCAAGTGATGATTAAGTAAGTAAATAAATAAATAACAGCAGGAGTTCACCTGGGGTGGGCAGAAGGTGTGAGATTTTCTAAATAAGAGATGTCTTACTATAAGTAAGAAACTGTATTTGCAATGTGCTTCCACTGGCTCATTCAAGCCAAATGACTGGCCTTAGATCCATAATAAATTATCCTTTCCCATAATGAGTATTCACTGGACAGTTTCTGCCTGGCCACAGCACAGAGGGCACTGCTTCCTACCATCATCCAGGCCCTTTGGGAAACATAGGTAAAAAGAATCGTCCCATTCCAGGAGCCGCCTAGCCTTTCTTTGGCACTAAGGAAATAACAGATGTGATTTATTCAGGCTCAAATATTTGCACCAAATTATAGACCTTGCTTTGTATGTCTTAAGGGCTTTTTCCTGTTTATTTTCAACAAAGGTGTATTATGCTTTTTCCTCCGAGCCTTTTGTCAACAGCGTGACAAAGAGAGCAGGAGTGTTCCTCAATTACCTCTGCCTCTCCCGTGACTAGGAGAGAAAGTCAAGCAGGACGCAGGTTGGCTATCTGTGCATTAGCAAGAATTCAGGGTACATTTATTGCGTTAATTTAAACACTTTTTTTTTTTTACCAGCTCCATTTGCAGTTGCGAGACTTTAATGGAAGGCCACCCATGTTTAGTTATTATTGCCATTGTTTCTAAGAACAGTGGAAAGAAATCAAAGGGCACTAAGAGAATGTGTTCTTGTTTAGAAAACTCAGCAAAATAAATAAGTCGATGAACATAACAATGGTAACACTTAACCGAATACTTAGACCTCAGAAAAGACCTCATATATCTCCATGGGGATGTGGATAAAGATAAAACACGTTGGACCTTCCGCTGTTAGACTGCTTTTTGTGCCGCACACTGTGTTAGACACATCCCTTACTTTATTTGATGCCCAAGGCAATTCTTTGCTCTCATAACACTCCCGTAAATCCATCACTAGTAAGATCACCATACGATCTGGAAAAGCAAACAAGCTCAACCCAATGTTAACTCTACAACGCAAACCCTGCACTCCTGTCAGCCCCCACGCCCTTTCTACGGGCTCTCCACGTTGCTTGAGTTTTATCTAAGCTCACAACCATCCTGCTCAGGCCCTGGGGACTCCATGAGGCCTGTTCCCCGTGAAAACCCTTGAAGTTGGCACCTCACCTCAGCCTTTCTCTACTGGCTCCCTTGGCAAGAAAATTAGTATTCCTGCCAAGCATCTCACTCCTTGGGGACCACAAAAAGTATCAGCTTTTAAATTGCCAAGATAGGCCTTGCTTTTGCTGCCCTCACAGCAGCATGGCTGTTTGGAGCTCCAAGCAGAAGTATGAAGAAGGTCCATGGAGTTCCACCCACTCTTTGTCTCTTTTTGACTCCTGGGCATCAAAGGTGAGCCTTCAGGACCATGATGAAGCATCCTCTTCAGGTTCTGGCCACTACCTTCAGATTAGGCACAGATAATGGCCACCACCTGAAACAGACTCCATGTAAGCCCCACCTCTCTCTCTCTCTACACTCAGGCACCTGTGAAAACCTCTGCTCTCGTTCTCCTGGGGCCAAAATCACTCATGCCCAGTGAGTCCCAGCAGGACGGGCTCATGAATTCATCAGATGCACTTGGGCTCACATGGGACTCCAGCTACAGACAAATGAGACAACTGAGTTTTAGGAAGGTGAATAAATTGACCAGCGGGTAAAGGCTGGCGTTGTGATTGAAGCCCTAACTCTAACTCCAAGTTATACTAGTCCAGAGAACTCACGACACACAGCTTATGGGGCACCCCTGCAAAGAATCTTTGGTTTTCTCCAAGTTATAGGATTTCTCATTTTACTTCTGATGGGCAGGTTGCATCTCAGGGTTTAATCTGGGCTCTCCATTTAAAGTTTGGAGGCCTGGTGTCCAGATACTCTAGGAATAAGCATTCTTACTGCTTTTTTGTTCCCATTGGATCAATTAAGTGGGACCATTCCCTGAATCAATATCCTGCCTGTGCATGGTTTTAGAGGGTTTTTGTTTTCCTTTTTAGAGGGTCTTTTTAAATTTTTCTTTTCTAGTTGTTACATGGAAGTTCTAAAATGTTGGAATTCACGTCATGATGGACCTGAGCCTCAAGTTCTGGTTGTCTCTACATTTTCACATCTTTTGGAGCTTTTAGACAGAGTGTAGCGAGATGCCTATAATTCACAAGAAGACCAGAAGACATCTCCCAGCTTACAGCAAAGGTGGTAGCAACAATTTGATCTAAGAATGTTGCTAACACACCTGCAGTTGATATGTCGGAAGTTAAAGGTTCATCTTGGGGAAGGAAGTTGTTCTGAGGCAAGATGGTTCTTCATCATCTGTGTAAGCATTGATGAAAAATGTATACTTTCAAGATATTCTAGAGGCCATGCACCGCCTGTTTCCTAGTGTGAGTCTTGGCCTTTCAAGAGAAAAAGGAAATCTTTATAATTTTATGAGCTAAGCTTGCCTTTGTTTGCCTCAGAAGCCATGGCTTATTGAAAAGGAAATTCTGAACCTAGCAATGCTGAGAAATACCCTTCTCAAATCGAAATCACGGCTGATCAAGGAAAAAGTTGGTACGAGACTGAACACAAGAAGCCAAGGAGCACAACTTTGGGGACCTAGACCATGCCTCTGTGAAGACGAGCCCTCAGAAAGCCCTTTATAGAGAATGTCACCTAAGAAATAGAGAAGGATATATAAAATATATATGCTCATAACATAATTGATTAAGGCAGGGATTATCAAGGATACTAAGACCCTTACGTGTCAAGTAAACTGGATATCAACCTGATAGCAAAGTCTCGCCCACAGCTCACGTGGCAGTCACAAGGTGAGCCTAACTTTACACGGGTGGGTCAGGCTGCCACCAACCTTCTTGCCTCCTGCAGTGATTAAACAGGAAGCACACAGCATCATCCATGAAATGTTCTTGCCAGAACATTGACCTTGGATTTACTCCCAGTTTGTTCAAAATTTTTCAACACGTTCAAGTTAAAAATAAAAAAAAATAGAGGGAGACTACAATGAGATTAAAAGAGACTTAAGAAACATAACAACCAACTGTAAGGTATGAACGTTGATAGGATCATGCCTTAAACAGTCAGTTATAATGTTGTAAAGGCAAATGGGGAAGTTTGAACATGAACTAGTTATTTGATGATTTAAAGAAATTATTACTAATTGTATTAGGTAAAAACAAACGTATGACTTTTATGTAGGAAAATGGCCTTTACTCTTTGAAGATGTATGCTGAAGTATTTAGGGTGACATGTCATTATGTCTATAATTTGCTTTAAATGTCAGCACAATGACATACATACGAGAAATGTAAACAACTGTTACATCTATATGATGGGTATATAAGAGTTTATAAAGCTCTTTTCTCTACTGTTTCACATTTGTCGTAATTACTTTGAAAACTCGGAGCTCTCCGCATAGCTTTGAATTCTGGAGAGAAGGAGCGTGAGAGCTCCAAGGAGACACGGCCCCTGCCCTTGGCTTCTCCGAAAGCCCAATGACCCCATCAGGGAATCCTGAACTATTGCTGCTGAGAGAGCCTCCAACACCACCAAGTCCACATCCTGCTAAATTTACAGAGGAGAAAAGAAACCCCAGAGAGACAAAGCGACTTTCCCCAAAACCACAGTTCATAGGTTGGTGACCTCAGAGCAGAAATCAGATTTTCTGACCCACATGCAGCCCTTCCCCTGTACGGCTAACACTCAACAATCCAGCAGCCTGAGCTTGGACCGCAGCAGGGAGTGCGGCCAGACCTATGGATGGAGCCTTGGCCCCAGCCTCACTTGGACTCTCTGGCTTCAGGCAAGGTTGGGCGCAAGCATTTGCCAAAATACTGTGCGACAGCATGAAAGGAAACACACTTGAATGAGGAAGAGCAATTCTGAAAGTCCCCTTTGGGGTTCTTCCTAACGACAGTGAAAAGAGGCAGATCGGGGTCATTCCGAGCATTCCAGAGGGTCACTTAATGTCCCTCAATTGCCCGTCTCTTCAATAAAATGAAAATAGTAACACAAAGGGGAACCAAAGAAATAGAAACTGCCTGTCACAAAGGATAGCACATAGTAGATGTTAAGTAAATGCCACTTCGGTCCCTTTGCCTTTATCTTAACCAGATGATGAGATGAACCTGCAATGAAAAACAGGCTTATCCAACGGGGGACCACTGAATAACATCTGCTCTCCTTCGGGGCAAACGTTCTCACATTTTCTTTGCCCACAGAGACATTTTCTTCTCAAACTCTGTACCTCACATTAGCTCAGGAAACAAAAAATGTGGGTGGCGGCATCTTCATTCTGTTGCCGCAATAAAGGTGTCCTTCCCTGGCGATAATCAACCCTGCATAATTAAAATCACTCAGACTGCTGAACTAATTTTCAGACCGGAGGTTTCTTCCTGTAGCAACACTTACAAGCAAAGTTTCTACTGTGAATGAATTTAATCGTGAGTCTAATTACAATTTTAATGAATATCTCCAGCCCTGCACGTAAACTTGCTCTCTAAGGCTTTGCTATCTGTTAGGGTATTTTAAGGTCTGTTCATTTTTAATATAAAGGAATGTGTTGGCACAATGAATGTGTAGTAAAGAAATATTCTTTCTGGTTGAGTTTGGTTTGGTTTTGAGGATCAAGTGAGAACCCGTAAAATGCCTGATATTTCAAAGAGCCGTTTCAGTTTGGGCACTTCGCCTTCAGTCTTTGTGTCGTGTTTAAGGACGGACAGAGGACTTTGCAACACTTGCACTCCATTTGCAATCTGGCATGTATGATCTCGTTTTATGAATACCATAAAATCGGAGTTCCCATTTCCCTGAGAGCCTAACTGATCCTGGAAATTCACGGACGCTTTTAAAAAAGGTAGAAAGAAGACCATGTAAAAAAAAAAAAAATCTTTCCTTAAAAATACTTTTAAAAAGAAAGACAAACAGAAAATTAAAAATAGCTGAACTAAGTCACTCAAGTAATCAAAGATACCTTTCTAAGAAAAAACAAGTAAACAAACAGAAGTCTACTTTACAATTGCCAGCATTTTTAACAACAGAGAAAAAGTGGAAACTACCTACTATCCAACAATAGACAATTAGTGAAATAAATTGGCATGTGTTTGAAGACTATTTGGTGACTGTCTTTCTCTTCTTCAACTTTTATTTTTATTTTACCAATAATATTCATTTAAGAAAAAATCCTTTAAGAAAATACAGGCAATTAGAAAGATTTAAAAGTATATCTACACCCTATGATCTCACAACCTAGAATTAAGTATTGTTAAAATTGATGTATCTTCTTTTATATTTTTATGTGTGTGTGTATATTGTGTATATATCCATACATAGCATCTACATACATGTATACACATACATGGATATACACATATATTCTATACAAAAATAGTCTAGTATTGCATTTACTGCTCTTAATATGCTTTTATCACTTTGTAGTACATTGTAAACAATTTTCTATGTCAATGATTTTGTTTTTGCGTTATCCAAACAGACTGCAAGAGCAGGAATGCAAGTCGTCTGTCCCTCTCCCCGCCTCCCCCCGCCAAAGCCCCCCGGCCAACTGACTGCATTCCCATTTCGCTTACTTTTCACAGCCAAATGGTTTGGAGCCCTATCTTTGCTCTCACAGCCCCCTCCCCTACCCTTTTCTCTTCGTTCCTTAGGTGGGTATAATGCCCCGCCTCGTGTTGCCATAGAAATGGGGACTTACATCTGGTAGAATCTTGCCGAGTCAGCTCATTCAGGACCCTTGAATTCGCAAGACAACTGGCACACGGCCGGCCCAAGGGAGACATGTGACAGACTGGGACGGGAAGAAAGGAAACTGACATGATTGTAATTGCGGACACCGAGGGCTAGGTGCTTCCACCTGCCTTATCATTTCATCCTGACGGTGATTCCACGAGGTGGCTGTTAGCAGCTCCGTTTTTATGAATGTGCAAACCAAGTGTGAAGGCAACACCGCCAGGGATAATCCCAAATCACTTTGGGAACCCCATGCATCTATAAACCTGCAGAGAGCTCTGTCGTGGGCAACACTGACCTTCAGCCGCTGACACCTCCAGGACCACTGCCCCTACCACCCCGGATCCTGCGTACACCTGGGCCATCCCCACCCACAGCATGGATTCTTTGGAACCTCACCTTGTTGGTATCTCTGCTTCTAACCTACAGGCAGTCTGTGGATATACTCTTGCTTGTGTGAATATCCCAAGCTGCAAAGGAACTTGGGAAAGGGACCCCTCGTTTCCACCTTACGAGGAATGAACTCTGTAGAATGGCATGTCCCACATACGTAAAGAGTGTTCAAAGGCACTGCATGTACAACAGGAGTAACTAATATCTTTCATTGCAGGAAAATTCCTAAATAGCTCATCTACCAGAAAAGACTGCTTCATGCGTTTCAAGGCAGGTGTTCATTCACAAGTTACAGCTGAAGATAAGTGAGCGCCGGATAGGTTAGAGTCCCTAAACTCCCTAAGTCTTTAAGATTTGGGGCAGTTTTATTTCAGAAAATCAAGGCTTTTAACTTTATGCTCTGACTACCTCTCTTCTGAACTTCAGGCATAACAAACTCCTGCTCATTAGCATCTTTGTATAACACAATCATGGGCTGTTGAGAGAAATAATCTTTTCCAAATCCTCCCACTCCTTCCTCCCAATGTTTGTCTTGACCATGACTTTCCCTCAGCACTCCCTGGCATAACCATAATTCTAAAACATGGGTAAGGAATGTGGGCCACCCTAAGTCATGGGAAAGGCATAGAAAATTTCTTCCTAAGAACGAGTCCTTCTAGGACACTAAAAATGCACAAGATGAAAAAGGAGCTGGGCATTCGAACCCAGGTCTCCCTGGATTCATACAATAGTTTGAGGAGGAAAATATATGTATGCAACATAAACGGACAATGGAAAAACACTTTTAAAAAGTAATTTTATTTTATTAAATCAGTTTGCTGTTCTCCTAAAACCATAAGTTCTAGGAAGAGCCAATAAGTTGTTTCTGGATGAGATTTGAATTCTTTTAACAGTGAATGTGAGCCTAATAAAGTGGAGAAAGAAATAAAATTAAACTTTCTAAATTCAGGGAGGTTGGAGAAAGTAAATAATGCAGCCGAAATGCAGAATTATTTGACCCCAGCTAACAGTGTAGAAAATTTTAATGGAATTTAAATATATATATATATATATCAAGTCCTGGCTGGTGTGGCTCAGTGGATTGAGCACCAGCCTGTGAACTGAAAAGTCGCCAGTTCGATTCCTAGTCAGAGCACATGCCTGGGTTGTGGGCCAGGTCCCCAGTTAGGGGTGTTTGAGAGGTAACCGATTGATGTTTCTCTCTCCCATTGGTGTTTCTCTCCCTCTCTTTCTCCTTGCTTTCCCATCTCTCTAAAAATAATAAATAAAATCTTGAAAAGAAAATAGTACTGATAAAAGAAGTAAAACTTTAAAAGTAAATGAATAAAATAAAAATACATATCAAGACAAAAGGTACCAAACATTACTGAAGTTAAAAATTTCCAGGCTACTGAAATCCTTTTTTATGTTTATATATAATATTTTAAACTCTGGAATTATCATGTCTGTGACAGTAAGAAAAGCCTAGTAACGTATTTCAGCTGTGATTTAAAAAGGCAAAGGACTGCATGGAGAAACTGAACAGAGACCAATCAAGAGGTCAAGATGGACTAAGTCCTTGAATCTTGAAGAAATTAGATAATTAACTTACTGAATCATTGCCGTTACTTTTATAAGTCAAAAAGCAGGAGAGTCCCTGAATACTTTTTCTATGAAGGGTCTTTGGTGTTTTTTTTGTTTGGTTTTTTTTTTCATTTTTGCTGGTCTTTTAATACAGGTTGAATCATGTCATGAGGAATTTTTCACCCCAAAGATATACAGGACTTGCCAAGAACCAGCATTCATCCGAGATCCAGATCCAGAAAATTTATACAACTTAAAATGCAGTCAGAGTAAAGCTTCAAAAAGTGATAATGAGATGCCTCCAAGCTGGCCCGTTTTCCGCGTTCTTACGAATGGCGGCTTTACCAGGCAGCACAAAGCTGGCCCCCCCAGAGATCTGTGCGCACGACAGCAGCGGTTGGAAAGAACCGACTGAGTGTCAGGAGAGCCACGGTCAGTCCTCTCTCCTCCTCCTAGAGCTGGGTGACCTTGGGTTTGTCAGTGACCTCCCTGAGCTTGTACTCCTGAACTATGAAATATGGAATATGAGACCTATTTTATCACTCACATCAAATTTAAAAAGTTATCAAATGCCTTAGATATATAAGCTAATGGTATTATTTTTAACTGTTACTATTCTGAGAAAACTCCTGAAGATGCTGGGAGCCTTGAATATGCTATTTAGCCCTTGCCAGACAATCTGAACCTTACACTAGAAAAATGATTTAAAATTATAAAGACAATACCAGTTACATTTATGGTATGTTTAGGACATTACATGGGGGGGGGGGGGGACAATCCTTGATTGTTTACGGTGTGCCGGACCCTCTGCTCAGGCTTTACATATGTGACTTGCATTTTACTCCAATGAAGACCGGTGGTATCCTGCTCTCATCCTTCCAATGGGAGAACTCAGGCTCAGACAGACACATTTGCTTACCCAGGGTCTCATCCGTGGGTGGTAGAAGAGGTAAGGTCTGACCCAGGAGACCTAAAACTGCCCTCCTCCCCCACACTTCCATGTCATAACATAGTTGACTACTGGATTCAACAGGACAAAGCTCCTCCCGGGGTAATTAGGCTTCTGAATGATGAGGCTTAGGCTCTCAACTTGATATCATACTTCCTTTTCCCCAGCATCTTCATTTTCTGATGTATCTGTTTCTGTCTTGTCCTGAATGATTTCTTCCCTGACCCTAAATATATATCACAATAAATAAGAATCATTAGTTCATTGTTACACATCGTCTTTCTGTAAATCATCGGAACCTCCAATTTGTCTGGGATCTGTTACTACATTGTTCTCTTGTAGTTTAGAATTTTTCTGATGTTGTCAAGCTCCAGCACCTTATTTCTCTTTCTGAGATTTAGTAAATCCCAAATGGGGAATTTTACTCCCCACTAAATGCTACATGGAAAGAAATATCCTTTAATGTTAATTAGTTTAATAATTACATGTAACCTAGATACTTTTGTCTTCTAGTTTGTCTAAAACGAAACTCCAAATTATTTTTAAAACATGTTATAGCATCTTGACCCATAACTTGAAACAAAAAGGTTTCACCTTTTTGTAAAAACCTGGCATTATTTAAATCACTTTCTTTACATTCTTCATAACCAAAACAGAAAGAAGCATTATTTTAGACCAAAACCCTTCAAAGTTATGCCAGAAACACAGAGAAAATTTATATCACAGCAAGAGATTTTATACCACATACACACATGTATATGTATAATAAAACAAATGTTCATGGAATACCTTTACAACATACAGTGCTCACTGATATTTTCTACTCCATTTTATTCGATTTCATTTCATTTCTAAAAAATCCTTTTTCCTAATGCAATCAATCTACTTCATGACCCACTAAAAGCCAAAACCCACAATTGGAAAAACATCAATAAAGAAAGCATAGGCTTCTCAGCTGTCTCTTTTCTTCAACTGTTTCTTCACAGAATGTGTGGATTCATGGGGGGTGGGGGGGGGGATCAATTTACAGAATAATCCAGAATCTGTCCATGCTGATTTTTGTGAAGAGTACTTATCTTGTAAAAACAAACCATTTATACATCTTCAGTGGAGACTTGTTCTTTGGCCAATAATAAAAAGTCAGAGTTTGGAACTATACCTGCATTGCTACAGGCAGCTGTGAGACCCTTTGCTTGGATTTTGTGAGTTCTGGTTGCTCTAGCTTTATTTATCTTGAGCACCATGGTTTACCGGAAAAACATCATTTAGAACTGTTTCAACTCCACTGGAGAGTTATTTCCTAATGAAAATTTCCCCATTGATAAGTGACTTGAACGCCTCTGTAAATTTTGAGGCAGTAGATTGATCAGCAGGTACTCCGTGCCCTCCAGGGCCCACCGCCTGGCCGCCGTGGCTTTTCCTCGCACTTCAGTCGTCCATCAATCACTGTAATGCTTTCAGGGTTGCCAGTCTTTTGGGCGTAGGGCCAAGGCCTTTTCTGTAACTGTTTGTCCATGCGCTGGCTTTCTCTGTGTTCTTTCTTGCATCGACCACACCAATAACTTATCAACTCTGATAGCTTGGGTATCTTTAAAGCTAAACAAACATTTAAACGTATTTGGAAAGCTGTATGATTACAGAACCCTTCTGGAGGCTACAATTTCCCCCAAAACCTACAACAATCTTACCACTCCTAATCTGACTCTAGCTCCGTTTTAACCATCATGACCTTGAACCTAAATTATTTAACTAGATTGTCATAGAAACAGCCTTCTTTGTTATTTTCACATCCATAATGTGTTGGTTTAAGTAACAATTAATTGCATTTTATAATTGTAATAAGTCAACAATGTGTACACAAAACTGGAGACAATATAAGCGACCCTTGAAAGCTCGCCATTCAGGCGGAAGTATAAACGCTCACGAGACGACAGCAAGGAGTATGCTGGCGATGAGCACCCGGAGTGTAGTTTACAGAAGGAATACAAAGCACTGGACAGTCCAGGAGTAGATTAATAGGCGGTGGGTTAAGAGAGCTTCTGCTGTCCCCCAGTAGAGGTACGGAGAACACCTAATGAGAAGCAGTCAGGACGGACCCAAAGCAAGAATGAAAGTGTCACGACTTTACTTAGGAGTTGCGAGCCCAGGGCGATAAGGATCAGTGGGGGAGGGACAGGAAGCAAGGAAAGGTACTGAATGGCACATGCAATGCAGGAGCTCCCACCACAAAGCAGGCAGCAAGGAGACAGTCGGTAACTCAAGAGGCGTGTTTAGTCACCACGCATGACCACTCTGCAAAGCTGGCAAAGAGAAACTACACCTCTGAGCAGCCCCAGGATGGGCAAAAGGAGTTGGAATTTATTGACCTGGCTCCTCTCTCACCTCGGATGAAGGGTCACCCCAGAGCAAGCTGATTCCTCCACACTTTCAATTACATAGTCCAGCCCCTCTGCAGCCAAGTCAAGGACCCAGATCTCATATCTCGTTGGGGGGGGGGGTTAATTTTTATGTCTCAGTCTCAAAAGTCTGAAAAAAGGGGGCTCAGCATGTGAGTTATGAAGGTAATTCATGTTCAAGGCTCAAATCGAGATTCGGACCAGCTCAGGGAGCTCACAGGAAAGCCAGCTAAGGAGGTGCCGACATCAGCCAGAAGGTGTGCAGTCATGTAGAAAGACCAGGGTGGTCGAGAGAATCCGAGAAGGCTCACAAGGGGTGTGTCCCACACAGGAGGCTTAACACAGAAAATTCGGGTTTTAAAGGGCAGAAACGTGGAGTAAGGACATTCTGGGAAGAAGGACTGATTCGTTATTAAAAGACCCAAAGGAAAGAAATAGGGTGGCTTTTTCATCGGAATGCAAATTGTAACACGTGACTGGCATATGGGGACATACTAGACTGTGAGAGGGGGGAAGAGACTGTCACCTTTGATTTTGGTCACCCGGTCACACTACTGATATACAGAGAACGGACAGTCAACTACAAGCCATGACATCACTCACTTCTTCACACATCCGGACCCAACTAGCACGCAGGTATCCTTATTCCTGGTTCTCATCTACCCCCATGCCCAAGGAAAAGACCCTTCTCATGAAAGAAGGGCTTAGGGAGAAGATGGAATACAGATAAGGGTGAGAGAAAAATAAAACTGTTCGCTGCTCCCAAGTAATGCAGCCTACATATTTCACAGAATTAATGTTGACAGAAATCGCAGACTTTAGGGAAGAGCAGGAGCCTGAGCTCACGTGATTTCTTCCAGCCATTTCAGAGTGCACAGTTTCTCTGCCATTGGTAACCTACCGTGGAGAATTCATTTCATGCCTGTCTACTCTGGTAAAATCTTGGAATGAATTGAATTGTTACAAAAAGGTGAAAATTAGGAATGCCAAGAGTCGTTTGATGCAGCTAATTAAGAGTCGTCGTCTCTGCAGTTCGCACGTGCTCCTGACGTTCTTCAGCTGGCGACTTAGTTCCTAAAGTTGTGTCTGAGGCAAGAATCATGAAACCCCCTCTGCCTGTTGTCAGGGAGGGGGTCTTATCTCTTTACACTGGAGCACTGGGGAAAAAGAGTCACTTTCAAGTGATCTTTCTATTATTGGAATTATTTTGATCAAACTAAAAACCTGGAAGCTAGAATTTAGTTCAACTATATGCAGGGTATAAGGGATAAAGAAAGAAAAGAAATGGACCTATTTCTCCAATGGCTTCCACTCCATTTATATTAAAATTCATACCCCTCTATTGGGGGGGGAGGGGGGGGCAGGGGGTGGAAGGATCTGGCAAAAAGGAAAAAAGACTCATGGTCATGGACAACAGCGTGGTGATTGCAGGGGCAAGGGAGGCTGAGGGGGGACAAATGGATGGAAAAAGTACAATAAAAATAAAATCAAACATAAAATTTTTTTAAAGGTTTATTTGAAAAAGAAACAATGGGGGAAAAAATCCAATCTCCTTACGTGGGTTGTGTGTCCTAACTCTGACCTCACCTTCCTCTTCATTCTCATCACTTAACACACCCCTGAGGGGCTGCCCTGTTCTCAAACATACACCCTTGCTCCCCTCCCAGGGCCCCCATATATGCTCTCCCCACTGCCTGGAATGGCTTCTTTCCCTCGGCTCTCTGTATAACTTCACTCTTCATGACATTAATATATCAGCTTGAAAGTCACCCCCTCAGTAAGCCCTTCCCTCACCCACATGTATTAGTTAGGATGCTTTCAGCAACGAGTAACAAAGAGAACCCAGCTAGAAATAGCTAGCATAAGGTTCTAGGCACTCACACAGCCAATAGCACAGAGGAAATGCAGCTCTGAGGCTGGATAATAATTCAGCGGCAGTAGGGCTTCATCAGAGACCCGGGTCCTTTCTAACTTTCCTCTCTGCCATCTTCCGCAGGTCAGCCACGCCCCCTTCGGGGTCACAGGGTGACTGCGACTGCTCCAGGCATCACATGAGGACACAATGGTGAAGTTCTTTTTGTCTGCAGGCAAAGCCTTTACAAGAAGTCCCCCAGACTGGCGACTCTCTGGTCCCATCACCCAGGACCTGCTTTATTGAAATAAATCACTGGCAAAAAGGAAGATGACAATGATACTGAGGAAGAGTCTGGGAAAGGTCACATTCCCTCAGGTGACCAGAGGGGAAGCAAGCACCCAAAGAAAATCAAAGTTGTGCCCCCAAATGCGGGGAGGGAGGCCAGGGTTGAGGAGGGAATGGCTAGTAAAAGACAAGCAGAAGCAATGACCACAATGTTCAATCCAAAATAGCCCACCACCCTCTAGCACATGGACCTCTTAATATCCACACAGAACTGAGTTTAGCCTCATATTTCTCTTGTTCATTTATTTGTTTATTGTCTGAAGCCCCCATGCAAATGTAAGACCCATGAGTGTTAAGACCTCGTCCATTTCTTTGCTAGGCTATTCTCTGACACGGAGTGAATATTTTTGAAGGAACTCTTGCATGACTGTGCCCACATGCATGCCCATCTGCCTGTGTATGCTTTGTTGTAGTTTTGGATTAAACTCAACAAGCAGAGAAGTCCACCAAGACAAACCACCCCACTTCCATGACCGTAACTTAGGGAGACAGCCACTAAGCTCATAGAACATTCTTTCCTGATTTCAACAAACCTTCACAGGGAAGGCAAAACAAAACACAACACTTTTCTCCTAAATGTGGTCTTCTCCAGTATTTTCTGATGGCGTGATGATGCCACAACCCATCCAGATGCCCAAGACAGACCCTTAGGTATCTCCCCCAATCCCCCTCCTCCTTTACCTACCTCACCCGTCCAACAGTCAAGTCCCGAAGAACTCAAAGACCCGGCCCCTCCTCTGCCTTTTAATGTCACTGTTTTAGTTAATGTTAAACAAACTCTAACATCTTTGTCATCTTACCTTCTTACGACACTTTGACTCTCTTCCCTTATTTCCCAGGGCCTTGCTTTAAAGCACAGCTCTCAGAAAAGGGCCAAGTTTACTATTATTCTGCATTACTCTAATATCAAGAACTTACTTCATTTTCGCTTTTTCCATCCTTGGTTAGGTTACATTTGAGAGGACAAGGAGGGGAGAAAGACAGGTTAAGCTATTACTTAAAAGTGGAAGAAAAGCAAGAACGTAACTCGCAGTGTTTAGCCTGGTATTCAGCCAACTGGGCCCAGTCCCACCCTGTAAAAATTAATTAACATATGAAACAAATGAAACAAAGATAGCCCAGCATTTTTTTATAACTCTGGGATGTTAGTCATGGAGGCCTTTTTGCATTCAAACACATAGTATAATTGTTGAGATGCTGTCAAAGGAAATGTACGGACCGCATGTGATGCCTTCCTTTGTCGCCCAATGAGAAAGTCCATCTAGCCCCTGAATCCTCAGAATGCTTGATATGGTGCATTCACTCTTATCCTCTGTAGTATGTGCTATGGTATTTCTGACTTTATCATCTTTCCCCAATGTACCTGTGAGCTCTTTGAAGGAAAAACCCATGTATTAGGGAGTCAGCACGCTGGGGTCATGTACATGAAACCATCATTCTCTTCCTCAATCACTGCTTTTAATAACCACACTCTGCCGAGTCCCTCCCTCCCATCCCTGGATGACATGTGGGCGGAATACATAGCTTCATGGCTACTTTCAGTAATTAGAAGTTTTCTGTATATCAAAACGTGAACTTCCTCTGTCTCATGGGCTGGACTTGTGGTTTGAGAAAATTTGAGGGGAGGGTGTTTAGTCTGAGTTTTCCCTTTCTCCTCCTTCTCCCTCAAGAAAGGCTCTTAGCACCTCAATACTTGAAAATATAGAGGACGAATGGGGGAATGAGGAAGGGGCAAAGGTCTCTTTATTCAACTAGACATGATTGAGTCCTGTCTTTACATTCACCGCTTTGGACCACTGATGCCCTTTACAAGGTGGGCACCTATGTGCCTGCTCTCCTGAGTGTCTTCCTCCAGAGCCCTGTGAAGCTTTCCAGAGCACAGATCCCTCCCATGGCAACTCTAGATTGGTCTCTTCCATCTTTCACTGATGTTGCAGTCAGTCTCCCCACCTAGTAAACAGCCCGAGTTGGTCAACACCAGTGTGTTCGATGGCATCCTCTTAACCTCCAAGAAAATCACCATTTGGGGGATGCCTGCTAATGAGAGTGATGCCTGCCCAATTTCTAGCCAGTCTTTCCTAAGCTTTACCAACTCGCTCCCATTCTCTTTTCTTCTAATCAGGAGCCAAAACTACTCCCTAAGAATAGGTATAATTAAAAACTAAGATCATCACCGCTTCTTGTGGCTAGCCCCAATCATACAAGGGATTCTCTGATAGCCCCTATCACCCTGACTTTATTACCTTGACTTGGAGGGGACAGAGGTAAAGCAATCACTTCTTACCTGAACACTTCTTCATCAGTACCAGAACCCCAAAATCTTTCTCCCCTTTTTGACTCTGGTCCTCTCCTTCGTAGATTGAGTGAGGAACCGAAGAGTGGTTATGGGTCTCTCTTGCCCCTTTGGAAGATGGTGGAAACTCTTTTGATGGAACAAATCACTGCCTCTTTGCCCTCAACTCTGGACTCTAGTTGCCTCATCTGCAGCCACAGGAAAAAGTCCTGCTCAACATTCTCTTTCACATGTATGTTTTCTTTTCTTTTTTTAAGTATATTTTATTGATTATGTTGTTACAATAGTCCCATTATTTTTTCCCTTTGTTCCTCTCTGCCCAGTAACCCCCTTTCCCTCCAGCAATCCCACCCACCTTAGTTCATGTCCATGGGTTGTGCATATAAGTTCTTTGGCTTCACACTTTCCTATATTACTCTTAATTTCCCCCTGTCTATTTTGTACCAGCCAATTATGCTTCTTAATCCCTGCACCATTTCTGCATTTTCCCCCTCCCTCCTCTCAGCTGATAAGCCTCCAAATATAACCCATACCTATGATTCTGTTCCTATTCTGGTTTGCTTAGTTGGATTTTGCTTTTATTTTTTATATTCAGTTGTTGATGATTGTGAGTTTGTTGTCATTTTAATGTTCATAATTTTGATCTTCTTTTTCTTAAGTAAGTCCCTTTGACATTTCATATAATAATAGTTTGATGACGATGAGTTCCTTAAGCTTTACCTTGTCTGGGAAGCACTTCATCTGCCCTTCCATTCTAAATGATAGCTTTGCTGAATAGATTAATCTTGGTCATAAGTCCTTGTTTTTCATCACCTTGAATACTTCTTGCCAGTCTCTTCTTGCCTGCAAAGTTTCTTTTGAGAAATCAGCTGAAAGTCTTATAGGCACCCCTTTGTAGGTAACTCTATGCTTTTCTCTTGCTGCTTTTAGGATTCCCTTCTTGTCTTTCACCTTTGGCATTTTAATGATGATATGTCTTGGTGTGGTCCTTTTTGGGTTGAGCTTGTTTGGGACTCTCTGTGCTTCTTGGACTTGTATGTCTATTTCCTTCACCAAATTTGGGGAATTCTCCTTCATTATTTTCTCACATAAGCTTTCAATTTCATGTTCTTCCTCTTCTCCTTCTAGCATCCCTATGGTTCAGAGGTCAGCACATTTAAAGTTGTCTCAGAGGTTCCTAAGCCTTTCCTCATTTCTTTCAATTCTTGTTTCCTCACTCTGTACTGGTTGACTTTTTTTTCTTCCTTATGTTCCAAATCATTGATTTGAACCCTAGTTTTCTTCCCTTCACCAATGATTTTGTGTGGATCTTCCTTCATTTCATTTAGGGTAGCCTTCACTTCTTCCCTTGTGTGTTTGCTATACTTAAGCATATCTGTAAAGTCTGTGAACATCTTTATCACAAGTGTTTTGAACTCTGCATCTGTTAGGTTGGCTATCTCCTCATCTGTTATGTTGGCTATCTCCTCATTGCTTAGTTCTCCCACTGGAACCTTAATTCGTTCCCCCTTTTGAGCCATACTTCTCTGTCTCCTCATTCTGACAGGCTCCTGTGTTTGTTTGCCTCTGCATTCCCAGGTAGAACTGTCACTCCTGTTACATTGTAAGGGGCAGAGTCTTAGGGATTTGTCAGTACATGGCAACCCATTTCACCATGTTGTGGTGCTGCATGTGGCAGAGTGGTCTGAGAGGGAACAATGCCACTTGCTCAGCACTCGCTCCTTTTCCAGGCACTTCTCCCACTTCCATATGAGACTGGCACCTCTCTAGCTTTTTCCCAGGATGTTTTTCCCAGAGTGGGTGGGTCTGTGGATGTTCTAGGACCGTGGGGCCCTTTAAACAAGTGGATTCTGCTGAGAGACCAGCAGTTTCTTCCTCCGCCCAACCCCCAGTGGTTTGCACAGTCAGAAACAATGAAGCTTTATTTTCCCCAGCACTGGGACTGTGAGCTGTGCGTTCTGTCTGGGGCTGGGAGCACTCGCCAGGTGTCCCTCCCAACTTTCCACCAGCCTGCCGCTGCAGCTGCTACCACTGCCACCACACTGTGTCCTCTCTTCCCTGGCTCCACCCCTCCTACCTGTTTGGATGAGTATTTCTTCTTTATATCTTTGTTTGTTGGATTTCCATGCAGCTCAATTTTTCTGGGACTTCTGGTTGTCTGTGGTTTTGAGGTAGTTGTAGTCCTTCTCAGTTGTGGAGGAAGATGCAGCATGTCTTTCTAGGCCTCCATCTTGGCCAGAAGTCCACCTGTAAGTTTTCTATTGCTGCATAACAAGTTGCCACAAACTTAGCAGCTCCAAACAACATAATCCATTATATCAAAGCTTCCACGGGTCAGGAATCCAGGCATAGTTTATCTTGGTCCCCTACTCAGGGTCTAAGGCCTCGATCAAGGTGTCAGCTTGGCTGCACTCATATCTGGAGACAGGACTGCAGAAGAATCCACTTCCAAGTCCACTTGGGTTGTTGCCATAATTCATTTCACTGTAGATGTGGGACTCAGGTCTGCATTTTTGTGCTTCAGCCAGGAGCCACTTTTAGCTCTAAGAGGCCACATGGACCCCTTTGTAGACTCCACAAATTAAAAATCACTTTTTCAAAGCCAGGAGAAGTACCTTTCACTCCCTCTTATATAACATAATACAATGAGGGCCAATATCACATTACCTTTACCACATTCTGTTGTCTAGAAGCAAGTCACAGGTTCCATCCACACTCTAAGGGAGAGGACATACAATGGGGACCACCTTAGGATGTGTTCACTGCATACAGATTTCCCTCCTTCTTTCAATTTATAGATATCCTAATATGTGCACATTATACTGTGCTAAATTTGACAAAATGATAAAGGCAAGCCCCTGTCCCCAAGAAGGTCATATATAAATGGAAAGAGAGTCCTGTGAATGGCTGAATTGTAGCTTGTAAAAAATTCCCGCATCTCCTGTTGTACAAGTCACCAGCCCAGAGCCATGGTGTTCGTGGTGAAGACTAGAAGAGGTCCTGGCAGAGGTGCTGTTTGCCTAGGCTTTTGAAAGAGGAGGGAAGGAGCAGGAGAACCCACAATATTTTTAGCACAGTGCTTTACCTGTATCAGGCATTCAACAAAGGTGTATTGAATAAAAAGCTAATGAAGGTAAACAAAGAACTAACTTCCCAAATGAGCAGTATGAAGACTTGGGGAGGCCTGACATCACAGCGATTCCAACATAAAAATTAGTGCAGGGTTGTTGTTGAAGGCCTAACTGATCACATAGTGCACAGACTCCAAGAATCTGAAATGCTTCCAAAATCAATCTCTTTGTTCCATACCTGTGAAGCGGCTTAGGTGCTCAAGAGCACAGAGCACAGAAACGAGGTCTCATAGCCAAAAATAGGTAAGTGGTAGGGCAGCAGTCAGAGAGAAGAGGACAGAGCTGTCCCGGGACTGCATCTAGACAGGGGATCCTGGGCCAGTGAGACACAGTCATCCCGTTCCAAAATTTCTACTTTCAGACAACCTGCTTTTTCATACATCACATACCGACACCACAAGCTGCCTTGGATGTACCCAGGAAAGACCTTCCTCTGTGAGCAGGCAAATGAGTACTCTGAACAATTTAATAGTAGTGCCTGCCAAGATCCTGTCTGACAATGGCAGCACCTTGGGCTGTACCGAAGTATTTAATGCATAAATATGAATGTGATATTGCAAAGATTTTTAAGAGGGGCTCTGGGGAGCCCACAGAGGTTAAGATCCCTGTGTCGCTCCCCATTCTAATCAATATTGCTCCATTTCTATGTATTATAGACAGGGATTTTGGGAAGATTTTCGTTGAAGAGTTTCATTGTCTTTTTTTTTTTTTAGTTTCTTTCCCCAAACCACTGTTTTACTATAGTTTGTCCTTTTTATATAAAAATGAGAAATTGGAAAAATAAAAGTCTTGACACAAAGGATTGGAAGCATAAGCATATTACAATCAAACATATTACATATTACAATGTACATATATTACAATAAAAATTAAGATGGAAATCTTCAAGCATACCCAAAGCAGCCAAGCTTTGCTTTAACTTTAGCACGGGCCAACCAGACATGCAATTGTGATGGGAGAGAAAGATTAACATACAAAAGTATCCATAATGTACTGTTGAAGGTTGTAACTAAAGTGAAATGTAATTAGGAATTTTATACATTGTAAGCTCTCTGGAATAGAGTTCCCATCCTAGCATGAATGTGGATCACACCTTGGACATGAGCACATACATGTTTTTAGAAATTTGTATGCACAAAACTAGGAGAATATCTGCAAAAACAGAAGTATTTTCATTAAATAACTCATGAATTAATGACTGCCCCCTAAATAATACATTCCTCAGTGCATTATCCTCAGTATTCACACCATACAACATATTCTTTCTTCTGGCTTTACTTTCACTTTCAATATCCATCTCACCTACATTTACTTTCAATCCAAATCTGATTTCTTTTATTCTTAATTTTGGCCTTTGCTTGCACTAGGAATTCTACTGTTATGCTCCCATTTTAACACACTGAGAAAAAAAAGGCTTAAGAAAGTCATGGCAAATATTTCTCACACCAGTCCTCCTCTTCTTTCCTGCCTGCTACATTTCAGGTTATTCAAAGGGCAGAGAGTTTCTGATCACCACAAAAAGACGCCAGTAACAACACAGGGTCTTGTCATTAGGTAATAAATGTAATGGAGATCCACTTGACCTTGGCAGGACAAACCAAAGCCGAAAGCAAGTAGAAACCCCATGCAGAGGCACGATCCTTTCCTTTAAACATTACAAAAATGAGAAAATTAAGAAGGCTTAGTGGGCAAACATTTTGATGGACAGCATTTTAAACCTACTTCCCAGATTGTCACTCTCTTCCTAGCTACTGTCTTATTGCATTCCTTTACTTTTTAAATCTTCCCAACAAATAGCCTTTCTCTCTGCAAATGTTCAGCAATCTAACAAACAAGCATAAAGCACCCATCATGGTATTTACATTGTCCTAAGTGCTATGGAAGATACAAGCTTGGGATTACCTGGGAGTTTACAGTTTAGCAGGGGCGCTAATTCATGTAATCTGACAAACAATAAAAATAAACAGGGACTTCCAGCCAACATGGAGGTCTAGACTGACACGCTGTATCTCCCTCCACAACTAAGAAGGAATACAACTACCTCAAAACTAGAGACAACCAGAAGTTCCAGAAAATCAAGCTGCATGGAGGTCCAACAAAGTTATAAAAAAGAAACACTCATCCAGAAGGGGCAGAGCTGGGGTGGAGAGGATGCGGTATGGTGGCGGCAGCAGTGGTGGCAGCAGGCTGGCAGAAAGCGCAGTCACACGTTTTAAAAAGTCAGGAGGGACATCTGGGGAGCACTCCCAGCTCCTCACCAGACCACGAAGCCCATGATCCCATTACCAGGGGAAATCAAGCCTTATTGCTTCTGACTGTGTAAACCACTGGGGGTTGGGGTGGAGGAAGAAGCTGCCAGTCTCTCAGCAGAGTCCACTTGTTTAAAGGGCCCCCACAGTCCTAGAACATCCACAGAACCACACACTTTGGGAACAATGGCCAGGGCAACAGCTAGAGAGGCGCCAGTCCCATACGGAAGTGGGAGAAGTGCCTGGAAAAGGAGCAAGTGCTGAGCAAGCAGCATTGTGCCCTCTCAGACCCCTCCCACACACACACCACCACTGCATGGTGAAATGAGTCACCCTGTACTGACAAATACCTAACGTAACAGGTGCCACAGTTCTATCTAAGACACAGAGGCAAACAAACACAGGAGCCTGTCAAGTTGAGGAGACAGAGAAGTATGTCCCAAAAGGGGGAATGGGTCAAGATTCCAGTGGGAGAACTAAGGGATGAGGAGATAGCCAACCTAACAGATGCAGAGTTCAAAACACTGGTGATAAAGATGTTCACAGGCTTGACAGATATTCTTAAGTATGGCAAACGCATAAGGGAAGAAGTGAAGTTTATGCTAAATGAAATGAAGGAAAATCCACACAAAACCAGTGGTGAAAGGAAGAAAACTGGGGTTCAAATCAATGATTTGGAACATAAGGGAGAAAAAACCAGTCAACCAGTACAAAATGAGGGAACAAGAATTGGAAAAAAAGAAAAAGAGAAGAGGCTTAGGAACCGCTGAGACAACTTTAAACAAGCAAACATCCAAACCATAGTGGTGCCAGAAGGAGAGAAAGAGCAAGAAGTTGAAAACTTATGTGAGAAAATAATGAAGGAAAACTCCCCAAATTTGGTGAAGGAAATAGACATACAAGTCCAAGAAGCACAGAGAGTCCCAAACAAGCTAGACCCAAAAAGGACCACACCAAGACACATCATCATTAAAATGCCAAAGGTGAAAGACAAGGAGGGAATCCTAAAAGAAGCAAGAGAAAAGCATAGAGTTACCTACAAAGGGGTGCCTATAAGACTTTCAGCTGATTTCTCAAAAGAAATTTTGCAGGCAAGAAGGGACTGGCAAGAAGTATTCAAGGTGTTGAAAAGCAAGGACTTACAACCAAGATTAATCTATTCAGCAAAGCTATCATTTAGAATGGAAGGGCAGATGAAATGCTTCCCAGACAAGGTAAAGCTTAAGGAACTCATCATCATCAAACTATTATTATATGAAATGTCAAAGGGACTTACTTAAGAAAAAGAAGATCAAAATTGTGAACATTAAAATGACAACAAACTCACAACTATCAACAACTGAACCTAAAAATGAAAGCAAAATCCAACTAAGCAAACCAGAATAGGAACAGAATCATAGGTAGGGGGACCATTTGGCGGGTTGTCAGCTGGGAGGGGGGAGGGGGAGAAATGGGGAAATGCTGCAGGGACTAAGAAGCATAATCAGTTGGTACAAAATAGGGGGAAGTTAAGAATAATATAGGAAAGTGTGAAGCCAAAGAACTTATATGCACAACCCATGGACATGAACTAAGGTGGGTGGGATTGCTGGAGGGAAGGGGGGTACTGGACAGAGAGGAGCAAAGGGAGAAAAATTGCAATACTGTAACAACATAATCAATAAAATACACTTAAAAATAATAATCAGCTATATTCGGGATATTGTACTTACCATAGCAGGGGAGTAAATTAATACGTATTTGAAAAATACTTTCAATAAATAATGCTGAGGTTGCAAAAATAAAATAAATAAAATAAACATGTTTAATGAGAGAAAAAGATGAAAGGTTGTGGTGTTTTTGTTTGTGTTTTTTTGGAAAAGGTGGCATTTGAACTTGTTCTGAAAGATTGGTAAGATTTAGGTGTACAAAAACAAGGGCATCTCTAATAAGGAAACTCATGAATAAACATCAAAATTATTTTAAAAATAGCCCAGAAAATGAAACCTAGAACTTGGGCTTCAGAGACCTAAAGCCTCAGTTTCAACATCTTCTTGGAAGACACACAGGATCCCTCTCTGGGATGCTGAAACGCCAGGCTGAGATGCAGACACAGCTCCGGTCGTGGAGGCGGAGCCTCGCCCGCACCTCCCCTTCCTTTCCTCCCTGCTGCCGCCTATCTCAGGCCAAGTCTGTGCTCAGTTACTTGGTTACATAAAGCCACCTGCCCTAAGGCATACACATTTCAGAGCCTGGATTTAATGTGAGATCTCTCTCCTTTCAAAGCCCACACGCAGGCAAGATCAGCTGCCTACCTCCCCTCGCCTCCGCCAGTTTTAACCATCCTGGGAGCCCAGCATACATGCATCCCGCCCACACCTTGCTAGGCAACTGGCAGCACTGGAAAAGAGAAGAACAAGCTTAATTCTACCAATTGACCTTTGTTCATATTACTTCTCTGCACCATTTTAAGTAATAAACAAATAAGTAGCCACTATATGCATTGCCTGGGTTTAAGCTTGTCATGTGTGTCAATTTATAGTAACAGATGGAAAATGACGACTCAACACCCAACCACTTGGGCACAGTAAACTAAAGAAAGAAAGAAAGATATTCAATATCACAATGATCTACATTACTATGATGCATCATGATACGTTCATGCTCCGGTTGGGAGCGATCTTCCCAGCCATGATGGAAAAGAGAGAATGAAGACCCCCTTGCAAATGAGTAATCAGCTCCTCCATAGGGAGAGGAATCACCTTCTGTGAACCCGTGAAGGCTGCCGCTTCCTAGACGTCATTAAGGTGATATCTTCGCTAAGGCTGCTAATACGTTATCACACGCTGATTGTCTTAAACAACAAATTGTACTTACTTCTCACAGTCCCAGAGGTTGGGAAGTCCAAGACCAAGATGGCAGCTGACCCAGTGTCTAATGAGGGTCCACGTTCCAGTTTACAAGTGTTCATCGTCTCGATGTACCCTCGCGTGGCAGAGGAGAGAGAGAGAGAGAGAGAGAGAGAGAGAGAGAGAGAGAGAGAGAGAGAGAGAGAGAGAGCGAGAGAGAGAGCGCTACCCCTCATGATCGAATTTCCTCCTAAAGACACCACTTCCTAACATTATCACATTAGGGGGTTAGAATCTGAATGTATGAATTGGGGGGGGCAGTGGGATGGGGACGCAAAAATTCAGGCCGTTAATGCATGGCCTTTACCATTACTCTACAAAGATGTTTTTCATCTTGTTTGCATACGGAGACTCTCAGCTTCGTGACTCATTATGAAGGAACCCTTTGAGCATTACACGTGACAGGGGGGCTGTGTGCAGTGGCTCGAAGGCAGCACAGCACTGGGCCTGCCCTTCCAGACCTTGTTGTAAAGGAAGACATGGGCTTTTGGAGTCCTGATCAGCCACTTCTAACGATTGGAGATTGGGGAAATTATTTTCACTCCTCACAGCCTCGGTTTCTTCATCTGTAACATCCCATTGCCACAAGTTATCCCAAGCCACGCATTGAGAAAGATAGTATAGGTTAGGGCTTGAGGACCTGACTCTACCTCCCTGTAAACTAGTTTTCTAGCACATTCCTTGCCCTGGTCTCCAGTGTATCCTCTAAACAGACCTGAGAACCCTGGGACCTCCGGCCCTGCGTTCTCCCCACCCCCCTCACACACTGCCATCCTCTCTGAGTTCCCAGCAGGGACCTCTGCTTTGCCCCTTTCCTTTCCCTCTACCAACTTATCCTCCGCTCTGACTCCAGATGGATTTCTTTTAAAGCGCAAATCTATTCACAACACTTGACTACTTAAAATTCTTCCATCAGTTCCTCTTGCCCTTGAAATCTGTTCAAACTCCTTGGGGAAAATTACATGGCCTGGATGCCCTCACCCCTTATTTCCGACTCTCCAGCCACAGTGAACTTCTCCTGGTTGCATGAAGGGGCCACACTCTCTTGCCTCAGCATTCTCATGGGGTTTTTCTGTGTTCCTAGGATGGTCTTTCTCCCTGCTCATCCTCCTCCTCCACTCACTCAATCCTCCTCTAGCTAACTCTTTCATGTCATTTAAATCTTAGTCTCTCACTTTAAAAGATGAGCCTGTCCTCCCTCCACATGCCAACCTAAGCCACCCAATGACAGGTGTCAAAGTCCCTTGTACTTCTCTCCTCGTGAGATTCAGTCCATTTGGAACGACAGATGTATAGGCTCGCTTTACCTTTTGACTGAAAACCCCAAAGGAGAAGCAACCACATCTGATTTGCATCTTGCAATGTCCATGCACAATGGGGAACCAGAGGCAAGTCAAAAATTCCATTTATTCACCCACTCATTCATTCATTCATCAATTCTTTTTATTGTGATGGATGAGCATTTCTTTTCTTTTTCTATTTCTCTGCAAGCCCCAGAGACAAAGTCTCTAAGGTAGGATGACTGTGACTTGTCACTGAGATAAGAGAGACTCACAAACTCTTTAACCATAATGCATAGCAGGAGTTGACCTTCTCGGTGCAAGAGGATAAATGTCTTTGAGCCCTAAAGCCATAAGTTGATGAAGACCTCTTCCAAACCCTTTCCTTCTTTTAATGGTAGGATATGAAGCCCCTCACTCTACCCCATAGCCTTTCTCGGAAGTTGGGCCAGGTACAGCCAGGAATGACTAACAACACAACTTTAAGGCAAGACACTGGGAGAAAGCAGAAGCTTAAAGAAAGAAGCAACAGCATGAAAAGGGGCAAGGGTGTGTGGGAAAAGAAGGGAGAAAAAGCAAGTTCTGGATGGGTCTTGAGAGACCAAGACTAAGTCTCCCCACCTGGATTTGGACTAGAGAAGCCATGGGAACCTCTATCACCCTGTGGATTCTGGATGAGTTGGAAGATAGGCATTGCTGAAGTTGCAATAAAGAACTGATAAACTGTTTGCCAACATTCTCTTGTATGATCGTCTTGTGTGCAGTCCACCTTCAGCAAACACCGGAGGCTCTAAAAGTTGCAAAAAATAATTCCAAGCTTGTAGACTTTCTTCAGTCCCTAAGGGTTTATGATTTAAAAGGGAAAGACACCAAACACATGCCTGGTCCACAGAGTCAGTGAACATAGGGCAGCTGCCCCCATCAAACCTTCAGCGGGAGGGGCGGCAAGGATGTGTATGGAATGGAGAGACAGTGAGGACATGGGAGCCCTTAGATTCTGAGAAGTGCATGAGGAACGGAGGAGGGAATGAAAGGCTTAGGGAGAGTATTCTGTCTTGACTTTTTTTTTTTTTTTTTTTTTTTTGCTTTTTGCTTCATTTATATTTGCACCAGATTCTTTTATAATTTTGTCCTTCGGGAGATGCTTTGGGTGGAAGACTCCCAAATTCAGTATGACTTTGCTGAGCATAGACCCTCTGCCCAGCACTGAGCCACCAAAGAGCGCCGGATCTCGGCTCTGTCCCCAGGGAGCTCTAATGTGCAGCAGAAAGTCTCACCTACAGCTGGCTTTCCACTGGACTTGAGCCCCCATGGCTGGTTTCCAGATTCTCCATAATTTGGACCTCTTTCTGAGTCATATTAAGATATTCAAATATGTGACCATCTTGCAAAGTGTTTTCCATCTAAAAGCAAATGTTTAAATTATGGGGTCACAGAAAACCACAGACCCAAGAAACTAAATCAAACATGCAAATTCAATTAAAATGTAACAAAGCAAGCACTATCCATGGAGGGTCATAAGGACAAATGGAGTGTAGTTACCTAGTTAATTGCTTTATTCATTTAGCTATTTACGTGGCCACCTCGGTACAAGCCAGGCTTTAGGAAAGCACTTGTGGATCTGTAGGTGAATTGAGCACAGAAAATAGCATATTACACATTGGTTGAAACCAAATTGATTTCCTAAGAGCCGACTCATCTTTTTTTACCCAACTGTAATGTATCCTGCAATTTTGAGGTCAAGGCACAGGCTTAGCCTGAGGCTACAAAGAGAATAAGGTCAAGGTTAATTAGGAAACAGTCAAAATTCCCATAATGATAAGATTATTACATGAAAGCAAGAACAGGAACCTCCAAGGAAACCCAAGGGCTTGCCGTTGGCTTGGATGGGGATGGGGGTGGGGGTGGCAGTGGCGGTGGCGGTGGCGGTGGCAGAGGAGGACGAGGTGCCGATCTAATTCGTTAGGACAACTAGATTTGTTTGGGAACTTCGGCTCTATTCCAAAGCATAGAATATTTACTTGGATTTTCAGGTGAAAGCAAATCAGGACACAACACTGCACTGCACTTCCCTGCAAATGCACATGAGTCCTCCCTCCCAGCTCGGCAGTCCTTTCTCCCACGGGTAGGGCAGCAAAGGAGCACAGGGACAATATCAGTAACAGTCGCCTGGGCGATCAGCAGGGCGTTTCCCCTGGAAGGGGCTGGCACACAGGCTGCAGATCCAGCTGAGATCACTCATTGGATCAATGGCATCATTAGCAGGTCCCTGGAAGGAAGCTCCCCACTGCAAAACTGGCATTTCATCTCTCTCAGAGAAGTAAAGAAGTCAGATCCAAAGGGCGAAGGGCCAGGAAGAGCGAGGGGGCTAGCCCTGCCTGGGCAAGGAGGAGCGGGAGACTAAGGGTCAGAACTCTGGGAGGAGCAGCAGCAGCTGAGCCGCGCAAGGCGACTGTCAGGGCTGTAACCTAAAGGAAGATTCAGCCCCTGCCAATACAGCCTCTGCAGACAGCAGATATGACCCCCCAATAACCATAGCTGCCACGTATTGTATTCCCAGCACTGTGGGAAAGGTGGGAACAGTGCAGGCTTGGGAGCAGAGGGGCAGTGCCGGGAGCAGCTCTGCCATCTAACCCACAAGGCAGGACGAGGCTGCAGAGGCAAGTAAGCTGTTGCCCATGCTCGGTAGTTTGGACTTTCTCCTGAGGGTAATGCGGAGCCATGATGATTCAAAGCATGGGAGTTCCTTGGGCTTAGGTGATCTCCTTGGAGAGAGTGATTTCTTTGAAGGCTGGGGAGAGAACAGGATAGTACAGCGGTCAGTCCAGGACCAGCAGTATCAACAACACCTGAGAACTTGTTGGAAATGCAAACTCACAGGCCCCACTCCAGGCCCAGTGAGTCAGAATGGGGCAGGGGCCCAGCACTCTGTGTTTAACGTGTGTGAAGAACTGGCCTGGACACTAGTCTAACTGGCGGGAACATCCATGAGGATGCTTCAGCAGTGGCTGCAGGAGGTGTTGATGGGACCTGAAGGTGGGCGGAGGTGGTCCAGTGAGCAGAGGGTATAAATAGCATTAAGAGGCCAGAGGAGCAAGTCATGGTGACGTAGGGTTAAGGGCAGAGGAGGTACAAGAAAATTCACAGGCTCCTTGGTTCCCAGGCTGGTTGGAAGGAAGTGCCATTTGCTGAGAGGAAACATGGGAGGCGGCTAGGGAAGGTGGGGAGAGAAGCAGGTTTGTATGAGGGGTCCCCCGATTGGTCCCCCACCCCAACTCCCCAGGCCCTCATTCAGTTTCACTCCTGAGCAGTTCCAGCTGACCTTGAGGAGAGCAGGCAGGACTCCGGTGCCCAGTGTGCGGTCGTCCCAGGGAGGCTACTGTCAGCAGACACTACGGAGGTGATCCTGTCCCGGAAAGAAACACTTGGGAATCACGGAGAGAATGGTGATTATGGGACCAAGCTTGGGGGCTGCCTGCCCACACTCTGGATTTCCGGTCTACTGTGTACATGCAGTGCGACCTGGAGCACATTACTCAGCCTCCACTTCCTCACCTGTAACATGGGGATGGGCAAGAAAAGGACACCCGTCTGGGGAATGTTGTGGGAACAAAACATGTTAGTAAGTGTAAAGCATTTAGAACAGTTCCTACAAGGCGGTGTGACTATCATTTATTAGCTGCTGCTTATCATCATTATTATCATTTTTATTATCTCTCAAGGTGGAGAGGTTTGAAGGAACTGATCAGGTCTTCTGATTTGGGAGGACTAGACGAATCCTTCCCTTAGTCCTATGTCAGCAGCATTAATAACAGTCCTGACTTCTGGAAGTGGGGGTCGGGGACATGCACTGCCTTCCTTCCAAACCCTGTATCTGCCTGCCTTCCCATCATCTAGGCTCTCCCCAGCTTCAATCCATTGGAACAAAGTAGGATCTCAAGGCCTATCTAGTGGGTAGCTAGACTGGGGGACGAATCTTCAGGAGGAGAAAAAGATCTTTGATCCATGTGTGTGTGGATCATCTAGTGGGCAGGCCGGCCTGGAAGACAGAGTCCCTGACCCCTGGGCCCTCTGGCTGGAGACTGAAATGCAGACACGTAGAGACCATCGCGACAGACAGAACAATGAGGAGTGGGTACAGAAGGCCCCAAGGAGAAAGCTTTCATTTCTAACTGGAACCCTTCCCCCCAGTCCGCACGACAATTTGTGTTCTTTCCCTGGAATGATCTAAGCCTAAGAAATCTGCTGTTGGAAAAGGAAATGCCAAGATAGTACCGACTCTTCTTTTTTTTTTTTTATGTCCCATCTTTTCTAATCCGGGTTTTGGAAGCAGAGCCGGTTGGCAGCAGGAAAAGAAGTGCCATCCCAGCCCCAAGCAGGCCGTTGTCCCAGAGCATTGTGGGAAACAGAACCCATCAGCCCCCAAAGAAGGCAACAGGGGCAGACCCCCGTGCTGCTGCCCCCAGCAGTGGGACTGACCACACCCTCTGGTTTCCACGTGGTCAGTTGGATAGACGGCTGGACAAAAACAGAATCCCAGAATGGGGTCTGAGAACTAGTAGAGAAAGGACCAGAAAGGCACAAGAGGAAACTCCCCTAAGACGCAAAGGTTGTGTAGAGAGGGGGAGAAACACGGAGCAGAAGAGAAAAAGACCCCAGATGGGAAAACCTTCAAAGGAGGAAGGGCCTACAAGACTGGGGAATGATGGAGAGAGCTCATAACTTCTTTTTCATCCAGTCCAAGGAAGCAGAGAAATTTGATCGTGAAAACTGGTACCAGAAGATCAGAGAAGGGTCGGAAGATGGTGTGTCTGATGACCCAGCCTCAGGCTTGGAAAGAGTTGATGATTCTCCCCAGTGCGCACTGAGGCGTATGACCCACTCACCGATGAGGAAAGAGTGTGTTTTATCGGTCCTGCAGGGCAATCGGCTTAGCTTCTCGTTTTTCCAAACTCTGCAAAAGGATCCCCCCTTCCCACGGCTCCCATCACCCTCACAAGCCTCCTTCGCGGCACAGGAAAACCTTTCCCTGAGGCACATCTGGGCAAACCAGAGGCTTCAGCGGCATCTCGTAATGGCACAGGCTCTTTAAGTGGGAAAAATAATGAAACACCTTATTGGCGAAACAAGTATCAAAGTGCAAAAGGAGTGCTCAGGCAGAACACGCGGGGAAATTGCTTCCTTCTGCACCCCTCCCCCAGGCACAAGTCCTTGCCAAGTTGTGTGGGGATTTCCTTTTTTCTCTTTTTTGTTTCTGTTTAGAGAGTTTAATATATAAGATGTCTGGTGCATTTCAAGAGGAATGTGTGCTCCTATTATGAATACAGAGTAGTGATTATGTCCCCAGATCATCAAAAGGGACTCTCCTCCCTCATTCCCCTCATCTTAAAAGATAAAGTTTATATTTGATTTTAAAAGAGATCAATGCAAACTCTAGGGAAAAACAACAGAAGAAAAAAGAAACCCACACCAGTCCCACCACTCACTCTTCTCTCCCACTATTCAATATCTTTCCTGAACAATCAGTAATCATACTAGAGATACTCGGAATTATTTTTAAAGGATGTAGTAGATGTAGACTATTCTCAGCTGCTCAGCATCTCTCTCACCTTTGTTTGATAATTGTGC
Source organism: Furipterus horrens (assembly GCF_987537825.1). Classification (NCBI taxonomy): domain Eukaryota; kingdom Metazoa; phylum Chordata; class Mammalia; order Chiroptera; family Furipteridae; genus Furipterus; species Furipterus horrens. The sequence continues at coordinate 209,379,072 of NW_028327172.1, read as the reverse complement.
CCATACTATCATTTGGGTATCACTTTTCCATTGACTATACCTGCTGGGGATGTCACTTGGAATGTCCTGTGTTCTCCAACCACAGAGAGGGAATCTGACTCAAGTCAGGCCAATGAATCAGGCCTATCTGATGCTCTCCTGCTGGAAAATAAACTTTGAGTAAGTGATGAAGAGAAGAGAAGGGAAGGGAAGGGAAGGGAAGGGAAGGGAAGGGAAGGGAAGGGAAGGGAAGGGGAAAGCAAAGAAAGGAAAGGAAAGAAAGAGGGGGAGGGGAAGAGAGAGAGAAGAAAAGAAAAGAAGAGAGAGGGTGGGGAGAGAGAGAGAGAAGAAAAGTAAAGAACAGAAAAGAAGAGACGAGAAATGGAAAGAGTTGACACCATGCACCCACTGCAATTCCAGATAAGCCCGTTGCACTGTTCCGGCATCTCTGTGTCCCACTCCCCTGAAGAAATGCCTTCCTTCCTGAGCCTGCTTCTCCGAACTTCTAGTCACTGCTATGAACTCCCTCATGCCCTTTCAGCAAATTTTCTTTTTGCTTAATGCCAAAAGAATCTTCTGCTGTTGCTTGCAACAAAAAATTCTGAATGGAAAGGTGGCTAAAAAGAGCAGCGGGCCCAGGCCACAAGGAAACAGCTGCCCGGCTGCTGTGCCGCCACTCACCACGCACTGCCAGCCTCCCAGGACACCACATGGCCTTTAACCAGTTCTCTACTGCCAAGATGCTGGTGTGTCGATGGATGGCCCTAAAGACCTTGAGTTTGTACCCCTACGTGTAAAAATACTCCTTTCAATGTGAAATGTCAGTACCTCCTCCTTCAGTCTGAGCTGGCCTTGTGACTTGCTTTGGCCAATAAAATGCAGCAGAAATGAAGATGTGCCTAATCTGAGCCAGGGACCCAAGAGACTCCGGGTGCTTTTTCTCACTCTCTTGGACTCCAGCATGCTCCACAGTTGAACAAGGCTGGACTACTCTGCTCAACTGAGGACCTACATGAATCAGACAAGAGATATCCGAACTGAGGCCTTACTAGCCTGGCCAGCCCCAGGCCGAGCTTCCTACTGACTGCAGATCCAGAAGTGAGCCCACCCAAGATCAGTTAAGCCTGGCCCTCAGTGGCAGGACCACCCACATGACCTGGAGACTCGTGAGCAAAATCAATGCTTTTCTCTTTTTAGAGCATAGAGATGGTGAGAGATGTTATATTAGCCAAAGAAAACATGGAAATATGTTCTGGAAAATATTATTTAATTACTTGTAGGACAAAATACCATCAGTTGAGACTCTCCCAGAATGCCATAAAACACAGGGTTGTGGGGAACCGCTTTTTGTGGTTTGGGGAATTGTAGCCCAAGCCGTGAGCCAGGTCCCCTTGGGAGGCCTCTGAGGCTCAACAGCACACTGGAAGGTGGAGGCAGACAGGACCGTTTCCATGGGAATTGGATTTAAAGAATGCTTATTATGCTTTGGAGCTTGCTGCTTTTCTTATCTCTTAGTTAAGTGTAAACAGCCTCTAGCAAGGAATGTATGAAACCTTGCACCTAATGCCAGTGTGGTGTCAAGATGTTTAGTAGACCCTGACGCAGACTGTAATCTGTAATTGTCGACTGTAACCTAGGTGCCTAAAAGCTATTGATGATTTATGAATTTTGACCTTGTATCTCCCATGCATACCCTTCTAAATAAAAAGCATGAGGGACGGAGGTCTTGTGCTTTCTCCACTAGAGGGAACAGCCACCTCCTTTCCCACACAGACAAAATACAGTGTCCTGGACAAGTCTGTTGCGCCGTGGTTGTGAAACCTCTGCTGGGCAGAGTAGTTTCCAACCAAGCCGGTTGGAGGCAGCTCCACCACACAGGATGGTCCTAACTAACGCCTGGTCTCTCCTCTCACAGGTCTTGGGCCCGCACGTGCTCCCTGCCTTGTGAGCCTCTCCATTGCCTTCATACAGGTGTTCATTTGCTTTGCTTGTTCTCAGTAGAAACTTTGGTCTGAAACAACATAGTTCATCATTGCAGAACCCAAGAATTACAATCATGTGAAAGTACAATCTTAAACAATTTCTGGTGAATATAGATACAGATATAGATATAGATACAGAGACTGAATGTTGTCTGCAAAGTTCTTTGGTAAAGGGCACAAAGAGGAAACACATTACAAAGGACAATAGACCCGTTTTTAAAGGAGTTTGGGGCAGAATAATTCTATGCTGCATCCCTGGCCCCTGGGCTTATAGAGGAATTTACTCTCTAGATGGTGTAACAGTGTATGTACATCTTAAAAGTTAAAAAAATAAAAAAGACTTCAGTTGAGCTACAAAGTACATACACATCTCCCCCTAAAAACAAACAAACAAACAAAAAATGTAGTAAAAAATTGGGGAAAGAGATTTTATTACCATCTAAATTCAATCCCCCACTTTTTACCAACCATGGGATCTTGGCCAAGTAGAGGTTCTAGTTCTTCTGCAAAATGAGGTTGTAGGATTAACGATCCATCACCACAGTCACTTCTGGCCCTGAAAGAAGAGAAGTCTGTAAGAAGACAGGTTGGTGATTATTTAGCTCTGCACATACAGCCAAGGGGAAGCAGCATGTTCATAAAAAAAAAAATCGGTCATATTCCATTGATCTCTTCCCATTTCAAATGATGTTCCAAGTTGAGAAAGTCAAGGAAACCCAACAGATGTGGGATATCTGGTTTCCAAGGACATCTAACAACATACATCACACTGTTTTTCTGGGGAGCCTGGGGAGGTGTGGGCCTGTGAGCGTACTGCCTGGACACTTTACAACTAGTTAATTGCCAAGACCCAGAAATTCTGCTGGCCCGTAGGTACAGAACTCCAAGGCAGTCTGTGGTGTTGTACCCCCATAGCACCCCTCAGGCCTGTTGCTGCTCTGGATCAATGAGTTGCATGACAATCAAGACAGCATTTCATCAAATGCATGGGTTAATCAAAGATGGAATTCATAGGTAAGGTCAGCTCTAAATCATTCTCCTGCCTGCTCCCTTCAAGGGCCACCTCCATCTTATAAATGAAGACTTAGGGCCATTTTCTTCTTCCTTCACATCTGCCTCCGAGTCAGTTCACCCTCATGCCTGCATCTTCGCTGGTGCTGCAGGGACCTTCTGGCTTACAGAACTCTGCATGTACTCCCCAGAGTACCCCTAACACAAGACAATTGGGTGTGGCAAATCTTTATCGAGGTTTGGGAGGTAACAGGATATTTCCAGCGTAGAACAGAAAACAACTTCAAATTAAAGTTAGATATGAAACCCCTAGAAACATATTTTCTTTTCCCCGCCACAGAGAATGCCTTCCAGCTTTGAGGCTCCTCCCTTTGCCTCAGCAACCTGCCAAAGTCACTCGGTCCACAGCACCATGGACCACTGATAAATTCGTGCCATGACTGCAACTGAATGTTCAAAATTCTGTTCTCTTTCACTGCACAGGTATGGCCTAGTGCCTACTGACCTCACCTTCACCCATCTATATGGCTAGGGTGGGGTGTGGGAGGGGTGAGAGAAGGCTTGCCCTCTTCAACAAAACAGCCTACCAAGGAACTTTCCTCAACTATAAACTCATTTACCCAAGAGGTAAATGTTACCTTTAGCATACAGTAAAATTGTAAATGTCTTCTCTGACCCTGGGATTCTCTGATTCTGTGGTTTTACTGTAGTCCCTCTCTATATCGCGGTTCACTTACCGCGGCCACATTGTATTGCGGGACTTTCTTAAATGTTATATTTAATTATTTATCACAGATTTTTCGCCATATCGCAGGACTTTACGGTACTGTACAGTAAATATTAAAATAAATGTAAGGTTCCCACTTCGCGGATTTTCACCTATCGCGGGGTGTCTAGAACGTAATACCCGCGATAAGTGAGGGATCACTGTACTTGATTTGTCTTCAAATGGTTAAATGCTTAAGAAACAAGGAGCACTAGTCGCCCCCCACAGTGAAGGATGAGAGGGTTAAGGTTCACAGGTTGTGTGGATCAAAGGTTCCTAGAATATAGTGCTGACCATCATGCATTTGCAGATCTCCTTTCTTTGTGCATTTTTACAACTTGAATATTCGCTCATCCCCATTCAACAAACAGAAGCTGAAAATCCAGTAGAAGCAGGACACAGTGACAGAGGATAAAAGGCAGTAAAAATGATTTGGAGGGACAAAAATAAAATACAAGCACTGATCTACAGCCCAAGGGAATAAAATGTCCAGGCCAGAAAACGGAGTGGACTAATAAGATTCAGGATCTGGGTCCCAACATACCGCGTTCTCCTTTTCTATCCTGCCCGGGGCTAGTGGGAAGCACAGGCCCTTCCAGCAGATATTTGCATGTTCTGAGTGTTCTGCTGGGGAAGTAGGAGATTTCATGACAGATGGTTCTAGTAAATGTGGGTGAGTCCGACATCCAGTTTTTGAGCCAAACGGTGTTTTCCAAGTTCTACCTCTCCAAATCCCACCCATACCAGAGCCTTGGATCGTGGTAATCTTTCTTTCTTCTGATAATAATCAATAACTCTGGGAGCAGAAGCATGGGCGTCCCTGTGAAACATGACTTATGCTTCATCTGTGACAGATGTAGTTCCTTGAAGGCCACAGGAGGGTCTCCTTCTCTCTGTATACAGCCGGCCAAGCATTTTTGCATTTACTCAGCATATACTTATCAACACCTACCAGGTGGCAGGCACTGTGCTTTGCCCCAGAGAACCAGCATTGTTCTAGAGAAGAGCAATAACAAATACATAAGTAAAAACAAATAAATAAAAATGAAGAGTCTGGCTCCCTGTTAAAACCCTATGTGTGATGATTTTTCGGGACCAACCACAAAGCCTTGTCTTCAAGGTTTTCCACTCTGAGTACCTAGTTTTTTTCCACTCCTTGCCCTCTCTCTCCTTCTCCTCCTGACTCCAGGGTTTATAAAACTGATGGAAACTTTTGTTCTGGGTTTCCTCGACAACCAGACAAAACCTGCATCTGTGCTGATCCACAGGGAAGACAAGACCACAGTGCTTCTCCCTACCTCTAGTCAACTAGTAAATAGGACTGTAAGCCAAGCCTGAGCCCAGAAGAACAGACACACCTTAAATTGGGCAAGGATTTGAAATTTGGACATGAAATTGGACTGGGCTATTTTATATCTAAAAACAAGATGATTTATTACTGAAAAAATTATTGTAAAAGCCACAGGACTTGCTTGCAATATTATCCTTGGCAAATCCTTCCCAAGCTGGTTTGAAGCTGTGATGGGTGATAAATAGTTATTTCCTGATCTTTACCAAATATAGCTTGTTCAAATGCTAATTAGTGAAGCAAAAAAGAAGCTGAAAGGAAGACAAACAGGGATGAAATCTGCTTCAGAAACAGGGAAGGGGCTGAGGAGACAATAGGTGATGAGAGAAGGTTACGTGCAAAGGCCCTGAGGCAGAAAAGAGGAAGCAGTAGAGCTATGAGGTCAGAAACAGAACAGAACACATTACACACACACACACACACACACACACACATTTCCTCCTTCAACAACCAGGAAGTTCAGAACTAAATTTCATGTTCTAGTACAGTGACTTTCTCTCCTCTTCTCCCTTTCCAAAAATACAGTTTCTAATCTCCCCTTTAACATGATTTCAAGATGAGAATGTACTTTTTGATTCTTCAAGAGCCACTTGAAATCATTTTAAAGACTTTTTGCACCACTTGCCCCAAAGAGAAAAATGCGATTTTTCTCTAACAGTTTAGAAAACAGCTTTAAAAAGATACTGCCAATTATAAAAAAAAAAAAATATATGTTTTGATTCTTTTCACCAACAGTCACATAGAGGACCAGGTTTCCGGCTTGACCCTTCGGGACGGCTCACCCTTACAGACCCCCCTCCGAGGCTTTGAGAGCATTTCCCTCACCCACTCCTATACATTCCACACTAATTTCAATAGTCTTCGAGCACTTGTTTTGTGCCAGGCCCCATGCTAAGCCCTTTATATGTATGACAATAATCCATCACCTCAAAAGCTCTTTAAGGTAAGAACTATTATTATGTACTCCTATTTTATAGCTAAAGAAACTGAAGCATGGAGCGCGTTAGTAACATATCCAAAGTCAACCGGATGGTCACCAATGTCACTTTCAATCTATCTGCTTCTATAGCTAAACTTGTGTTTGAGACCCTCACCTTAACTCCCACCACAGCCCCACCCACGTGGGATGTCTGACTCGGTCTGTTGTGGCTCGTGGGCTTTACCTGTCTGCCAAACGCACCAGCGTGGCCATTTGTGTCCTCCCTCCACCATCACCTGCCATGCAGAATCTCGGGCCCGGCTCAGGCCCTAACCCATGTTTCCAGGGAGAGGCTGTGCTAGGTCAGCTTATACAAGTTTATGAGAGCCAGTCGTGGGCCTTCCCTCTGAGGTAGGCATGCAGTGACATCACATTTCTCGCTTGAAATCAGCCACCATGGGATTACTTACACCACAGAAATTGGCCGACACCACCAAGCAGGTTGGGGAAAGAGCCCCACTTACCAGTACATTACTTGGGACAGACAAAAGAGATAATAACAAAAGCGTCTCTTAGTCTTTTTTCTTCATGGCCCTTGACAAATAAATCACTCAAATTCTCAGGACCCCAAAATAGTTCAGCTGAAATTGTTCATGTCGGAACAAACTCTCCTCGCCCCGGATGCAGATCTCCCGCCCCAGCGTGAGCTGCTTCCTTGCCACACGAAGAGAAACAAGCTAGGAAACTTTTTTATGCTTCTCCACATTCTGTTGAGCTTGCAGTCTTGCTGGAAGGAGGGAGCCAATCTCAGGTGCTGAACATCAAATTGCTTATTGGAACAGCTGCTGCTTTCAGCTGAGTAAGCAGGACATTCAAGGGTGGTGCTTTCTCGCTATGGTGCTTCAGCCAGTTAAAAATTAATGTCAGGGATAGAAAATAAGAAACCAAAGGAGAACCATCCAGTGGTTTGGTAGGATCCGTGGCCAGAAGCCTCCCTTACACTTTTAAACACAGTGCAGGGTGAAGGAAAGGATGTGAACCCTAAAATAAGAAAGACCTGCATCCGAGTCTTGGCTCTTCCACTTGTTACATGTTCTGATGGGACAAAAAGGTATTCAGTCTGAAGAAACAAAGACACTCCCATGACAGGAACTCAGTGATGATTTTAGCACAACACTCATTCACTTGCTTATTCAGGTTCATTGAGCACCTACTATGTGCCGTGAGATACACTACATGGAGCTGTAACCAGTACAGACAGAGCTCCTGCCCTTGTGGACCTTACAATCCTCTGGCAAGCAGAAACATTACATGTTTATTATGCCAGAGATAATAAATGAGCCATGGGAACATAACAGGGAGGAACTGTCGCTGACCTCATTCAGGGACCAGAAAATAAAGTCCTGCTCACAGAGTGAAGGGCAGAGTGGCTAGAAAGCCAAGAATGTATGGGGTGACAGCATGCCTGGGACTCATGACTCTTCTTACAAGGGCTCGAAAGAGCACAAGCATGGGCCAGACACTATAGATTTGGAAGTCAGAGACCTGGGTTCAAATCCGACTCTACTCCTGACAAGCCAAGCAAGTCACTTAGCCTTGGTGAGCTCGAGACCTTTGTCACGTGTAGGGACAGTGACACTCATCACCTCCGAGGCTTACCATTTAAATTAAATTAGTGTGGGGTATAGGACTCAACATGGCGCATGGCCTATGACAGGCACCCAATAAATGATATATATGCAGATTAATCAATAAACATTTTGTTTAAAAATTAAGGAGCTCTTACACTGCACACACAGGCCACTTGGTGAGTAAATGCCAAGCTATCTATCAGCGGAGGGATTTAGTGAGGCTTAGCAGTCCTGTCCTGCACGGGAACTTGAGAGTTTGTGCAGCAAGAGGCTGCAGAAGGGCTTGGACGAAACACGGGCAGAGCAGTCCGCGTTGTTCTCAGCCTCAGAGGCCACACGTCCTCTCCCTTCCAACGTATCTTGTCTTGCTTTCCCCAGAATGTATTTTCCACCTGCAGTGACTCTATTCCCAGATTCTCCCAGTGAGTTTCCATTTCATTCCTTTCAATGAGGAGCAAGCGCGCATTTCTTGTGTTTACCTTGGTAAAGCCTTTCTTTTAAACAAATTCATGAATCAGAAAAAAAAAAAAATCCATTGTCTAATGACGTGCGCCCACTAGATAGTAGAGGAAATATGGTCATTATAGAGGTTTCTCTAAGCCTCTTGAAAGCTGGGGTAGGAATAGATCAATTCAATAGCTACCAATAGCTTCCCTGAGATGTGCGGCCTTGTTTTTCATCTTTCTGGGCATGTATGTGAATTTTAAAAGTCTGCAATACTTCCGCATGCAATAAATATGTGCAGCAGGGATGATAGGCCGCAACGTGTTCTCTCCTTCGCACCTTTGCTCCCCTTTAACATAACTTATCTAAGAAGGCAACAACATGCGAGGTGATCGGTCTCCCCATTTTAATTCAGCAAGACAGGTTATAAAGGGCTTTGTTCCTTGGCCAGACATGCCAGGGAGCTGTTTTCACATATTAATATGACGTGAGTTGGAGGGTCATAATAAGAATGACAAGATAAAGGGAATTAGTTAAAACTTAATTACAACCACATGGGTACCAAGTAGAACACTGTATGTATAGCACCTTGAATTCTTTGTTGCTGGATTAGCAAAAAAAAAAAAAAAAAGGAAGATGCTTTGCCACAACACAAGGGCTTCGATGAATAAAGAGTGTTTCACTCTGGTCTGAAATGATCAGATTAACATCTGAACAAAAGGAAATGAAACAGGCGGTTCTGATACTTGTTGGTCCTCTCCTAGCACACCCAGAGCACAGGAAGAGGCCAAGAGTGATGGTCTCATCAACGCAGAGATTGGAAGCTCTAACCAGGGGCTACAACATTTTAACATGCTTATAAACAGCTGATTTGGGGATCTACCGCAGACGTTCCGATTTGCTGAGCCTAGTGTGACCAGCCTGAAATCTTCATTTTTAGCTAACACATTGCAGTATTAAAGTTATCGCTAACAAACATGTATTCAGTTACGACAGGCTATGTGGGGAGCTTCTCTGAGAGTATATAAAATCCCGCTCTTCATTCAGCTTTTACCCCCTAGCTTTAACATCCATGAATGAACCTACTATTACTCTCGTGGTTGCAAACGGTGATTTTTTTTTTCTAACTCCTACCTTTAGAAGTTGTCATTTATTATTTCTTTCTTCTATATCTATTTGTTGGGATAGTTCATTTCTTCCTTGTTCTTTTCTACATTCATTAGTTTGGATTTTTCTATAGGGAAGAGCTCTCCTATTGATTGAGGATAGATATTTACTTTCTCCAGTGGTTGACTGAGCCATTCCTGAGATTTATTTTCAATGTTCATCTTGTCCCGTATTTGACCGGAGGCGGCCCTTTCAAACTGGTTCCTGTAAGCTTCTCAGCACTTTCTTACTTTCTGGGCAGCAAAATGGTCCAGACTTGTCTGTTCTGTGCCTGCCCAGCCCTGGGATCAGACATTCCTCTCAGGACCCTTCATTCCTATAAGTGGGGAACAGTATTTGAAGCTAAATTGCTCTCCTCAGAAGGACTCAGCATCATCACTGTGGCACTTCTGCCAGAAATGCCTATCCCAACTAATCCAAAGGAAACAATAAACTAAAACTGAGGGGTGTCGCACCCCCAAAAAAGCCCATGCTCTTCAAAAATGTCAATGCCCAGGAAAGCAGAGAAAGTCTAAGGAAACATCCCAGATAAAAGGAGACTCAATAGACACCAGAACCAAAGGTAACACATCACCCTGGTTTTCCTCTTGATCAGAATCTTTAAAAAGGCCACATGCAGAACATTTGGGGGACAGGGGACAGCAGGTAAAATTTGAATAAGAATGGCAAATTAGATCATAATACAACTAATGCTCAATTTTCTGATTTTGAGAAAATGATAAATGTTGTAATATGTGGGGAAGAGCATATAGAAATTCTGTGTACTATTCTTGCAACTCTTCTGTCAGCTTAAATTTATTTCAAATATAGTTTTTTAAGAAACTGACAATGTGACATTAAGGCAAGGTTACCAAAGTGTGCTGCTGGCCCAGGCGTGAATGATGGTTGACTCCAGCAGACAAGTTTTCAGCTAATTATATATATTTTAAGATAGTCTTAAAATAGATACAACAAGCACATCTAATCCATAATTTTACAAATATTAGTACTTAGTGGAGGCTTAGTTTAAAGGAGTCAGTTTAAAGAAAACTATTCAGTAAATTATAGCACAGGTGCTAGAAAATCCCTTGGGGTTCATATTAAAATGCAGGTTCTGACTCATTAGGGCTGGGGAGGAAGGGGGGCCCTGAGACGCAGCACTTCTAAAATATCTCCCAGGCGGTGCTCATGTTTCTGGTCTGTGGACCATGCTCGGAGTGACCAGGACTTCAGGCACTGAGCGGGCGGGGGGTGGGGGGTGGGGCACCCACAGCACATCCCGTAGAAGTTTCTCACCTGTGCCTCCACTTGTTCCTTTTCTAAGGGGGGGCTGTTCACTGAAAGATGCTGAGAATCGCCAACTGAAAGTGGAACAAAAAAATAGTCTAAGAAATTCACAGCTCTACACGAGAGGTTGATTAGGGTCAAAAAGAAGATATATTTAAACCTAATTAAGATAAAGGATTCCTCATTAGGCTGAGAGAAACTCTCAGAGTGAAATCTCCGAAGACACGTTGACTTCTGTCAGGTTCCTGTCAGAAAAAATGTTCCATCCAGGAAGCACACTGGCAGCCGTGCAGAGTGACAGCCCTGAGTGACGATAATTCTGGAGGCATTTTTAATATTCTAAGGCTCAGGAAAGAATCATATCTTAATACTGATGAACTGTTTTAAACTTCATAAAACCATTTGCAGGCGCTAATGCATCCCAATTCTTACTTCTTAAACTTCTTATTGTTCTATTCAACTTGGAGGCTATGAACTCCTTCCTAGGAAGGGCCATGCCTTGTTCATGTGTGTATTCCCTGCACTTGGCAAAGGTCAGGCATCTGGTGAGGGGAGAGACTTCTTCCCCCTGGTCCTCAAAGACACCATTTCCCATTTCACTGAATCAAAGTTGTCATCAATTATGTGACACATTAAGAAAACAACGCTTCCATGTACACCTCATGTGCCATGGACTGTAAGATACATCCCAAGTTCAGAGATGTTAGAATGTGGGAGTGACACGTGCATCTTAAGAGCTGAGAGACTGCGGTGGGTGTACTCTGCTAACAAGCCACCCACCAGAGCAGGCAGAAAACGGTTACTGGCAAAACATCGGAACTGCTGAAGAAACCATGGGTTAGGAGGAAGACAAATTGGGACAGGGAGATGTTTCTTTATAGATAAAAGGCATCATAGTTTCAATGACTTTGGGGCAGGAGGGAATCTCTCTCAGACAGCAGTCACATTGGCAGCCATCTTTTCTCAGGAAGAGTATCAGTGGACGCTTGCCTATATAGAAAAAAACACAGACCAAGGGAACAGCAGAATGAGACAGTGTCTTGAGACCAATGACCTTTTAACAGAAAGCATACTGAAGAAGACATGCAAAAAGGAGGAAGAGGAGGAGGAGGAGGGAAGAGATGTCATTGCTGTCTTAGGTTACACAAATCTGTGTAGTAGTGATCAGGGGAACTCAGGACTATGGGAATCCAGTGGGTGAGGCTGCTTGGAGCAACTGCAGAGGAAAGATGAAGAATTCTCCTCCCCTGGTATAAAGGCCTCGATTCAGTATGGATACTTTCTGCTATGGGCCAAGGAACCATGTTTGTGTTGTCAAAGAAGGTTTTCTCAACAGATGATCATATTGAAGGATAGACTCCAGGGCCCAGGGGGATGAATGAAGAAATATGAATGGTTCCTCAATGAGCTTAACCCTGCCTGGGTGAGCTACATGTCATCATAACTCAGAGTGACAGCAACACCCCATGTACTCCACAGCTGCCTTATTTGGGTTGAAAGGACATTTGTCAAGGTTCTCTCCTCAAGTAATGACATAGGACAAGTTATTCGGTGCCTCAGTCTCCTTACCTGTAAAATGGCAAGAGCCCTGGTCTTCACCTCACCTTGATATGAGGATGAAATAAGTTACTACATGAGAACCTTTGGGACAGTGCCTGGCTTAAGGCAATCCCCCATTGAATGTTACTTATTTTCACTATTATGATCTGACATATCATTGTCCATAGAGTAACACAGTGGCATGAGCCAGCACTGGATTAGTGACTGTGCGACAGGTCGCATAGGCCAGCACTGTTCCCATATTCTTATCCCAAATTAAAAAAATAAGAAATTTTTTGGCACTGGCTGGAAGCTCAGTTGATGATAGCATCGTCCCAATGGGCAGATGTTGCAATCAGGGCACATACAAGGATCAACCAATGAACGCATGAGTTGCATGAGTAAGTGGAACAACAAATCAATCTCTCTCTCTCTCTCTCTCTTTCTCTCTCTCTCTCTCTCTCTCCCCCCTGCCTCTTGCTCTAAAAATCCATCAAAATATTTCTAAAGTTGGATTTACACAGGCAACACGAAAATGGGAAGAATAAAACACCTTCTAGAAAGCACCCAATTCCAGAAAACCAAGAGCTTGCCCTTCCCAGAACCAAGACCACGCCAGTTCCCGTGAAGCCGCCCTGAAGCTACGACAGCACAGAGACCAAGCTGCTGGTGGCCCTGCCGCGGCTCTGTGTCTCCTTGCAGGCTGCCGGTCGTGTGCTGTGTAATCTCTCTTGGGAACAAGAACGTTAACCTCTGGAATCAAATGTGTCTGTTAATAAACCAACATGCCGCTCACAGCGTCAGCCCCTCCCGGTGTCCCCCTCCAGAGCCACACTTGCAGGCACATCTCATTTGTCAGCTGGTTCAACTGCTTAGACACAATATAATTTGGAAATGTGAAAGATCCCAAATTATCTTATCCTGAGGTGACAAATCAAGTACAGTGCCCACAAGCCCAAACAGTTTACACGTCAAATAAAAAATAAAAAAAAAAACGCACCAGAAGCAAGGGTATCAATCTCATAACAGTTTAGGGAAAACAAGTTTCTTTCTTATCTGAAAGATTAATGAACCAGGCAGTAACCTCACCTCTAATTGTGGCTGAACAGAAATCAGGTGCTGTTTTTAATCTATCCTGCAGTAACGTAATAATGTCATGTCACAAAAGTTCATAAAGAGGTCTACGCTTATCTGTGGAATTATTTAAAATGCCCAGAGACCAGTCATTCATGTGAAATTATTAAATTTTTCTCACATAGGCTACTGTTTTTTAAAAAAACATTAGGTACAGTCAAACTAATAAAAACATCTTCCTACTAAATAAGACTTTATTTTCCTACTATAGACACAGCTATCGTTGGCAGCCGTCCGCCTCGAGAGACGATGGTGTAGCTTCTTAAGAGTCTCTCTGCACCGCCGAGAATGGTTGTGCAGTCCGACTCGGGAGTGACACGGTATCTGTCTCCTCCCGTGTTGAATCGACATCTTGCGATGACGCTGGAGTGTCCTCTCCAGTGAAGCTGAAGCTACAGAGCCTGGGCAGGGTGATATGGAGGGTCTGCTGTTGCCCATGCAGCAGACCCCCCCTCTCTTCGCAGCTGAAGGGTCCAAGGGAAAGACGGAGTCAATACAGCTTGGCTTCAGGTGCGCCGCAGGAGTTGCCGGTGTTGACTACAACGTCAAACCGCCTTAGGGACTCCGGCTCCGGATTTTCTGTCGGGGTTTACTCCCTTAGCCTTTCCCCTGAAGAGGTATGCCGCAAGGCAGCGGAGGTTTTTTGGAGTCAGAGTTTTCCTTCTCTGATGTGCCCTGACTGGAAGATCGAACCAGCGACACTTAGCTCGCAGGCGGACGCTCAATCCACTGAGCCAAACCAGCCAGGGTGTGACACAGCTATAAAGAAGCGTTATTGGTATGGCACATTACTGATATACTTAAAAAGCCGTTGCCATTGTAGATCTTTCTGATACTTGGCTGACCTTCTTGGTTCTAATAGCTCCTCAGTTGATTTCTTCCACTGGATTCGAATGAATGTTTGTTATCTGAACTTAGCCAGGGCCCATGCACCCTGCTTCCACATCTGAGCTGGGAAAGACACCCTTGAAAACTTGGGGTGAGGAAGAAGGAGAAGGCAGAGGAGAATGAGGAGAGAGAGAGAACTTGGAGGGTGTAAGACGGATAACCACCAGATTAGGCTGAATGATTCTGGGGCCTCAGTTACAAAGTACAACACCTGTTCTATCCCCAGATTCTGTCAAAAACAGTTATGTGTTCAATGAAATTTCACGTGATTAAAATTAGTCATACCCGGTGAACTTTTTTCCACACGGAAGGTATTTTTCCTTAGAATTCCATATTCCACCAACAAGACTTTGAGTAAGTACAAGGAAATGACTCATCCTGAGGCAAATCCATTTTATCAGAGAAGCAAAAGAAGATAATGCCTACCGAGAGGCAAAGGTGACATTTCCCAGTAAATCCCCAACTGGGGAGATAGGCGAGAACCTTGACCACAGCTACACTGCTGATTTGAGCAATGGAATTTGGATACAAGTTCAAGTTGGATTGCCCAAGTTATAGTCATGTGTAAACTGATTTGAAAGGAAAATATCGTGAACCAACACTGAAGTTCAGCCATTAGTCTAAGGGATGAACTGTGCTCACCTAACATCCCAGGAATTTCCAGACTAGGCACGTCCAGGTGATATGAATTTTTAGTGTGTGTGTGTGTGTGTGTGTGTGTGTGTGTGTTTTAAATTGAGGTATTATTTCATGTCTAGATGATCCAAATCATGCATATTCAACACAAAGTAAACACATGCAATACGTTATACATTAAATGGGCCTTTTTACTAAGGAGTGGATAATCAAATGATTACAGGACACCCTCATTTAAAAGAGGACTAAAAAAATTGAGGGTGAGAAAGGAAGCCCAAAGCCCCATTATTTCTTATTTTGGACCACCTCACTTCAGGTACCAGAGCAGCCTACGACAAGTGGAAGGAAATGTCACACCACAGATTTCTGGCTGCCCCCAACAGCTTCGGTCTGGGGAGCCATGTAATTCCAGGGTGTTGCTAGGTGAAACACTCTGGTCAAGCATTTCTTAGTCTTATGCTTATTAGTGAAGGACACAAAGTCTGATTCTGCTACTGAGAGAAGAGAAAAGCATTTAAGTTCATTCTCTCTGTGCATGGCCCAGAAATCTTCCCAGTGACTCAAAAGACTTAAGAGAAATCCTTAGAGTAGGCATTTTCCTTTCTTCTCACCAATGAGATCAAACCAAAAGAATAACCTAATTCCTCACTAATAATGACAATAAGGAGCGATATTTATAATCAACATAAACGCCCTGGGATAAGTGCCCCCCTAAAAGAATAAGAATACTTCGCACAGCTGAATGGGAAGGAAGAACTGGAAGCACGTAATTAAATATAGTGGGGTAAGTATTAAACTCAGATAAGTGAAAGTATTATGTGACATGAAAAAGGGATTCACCATCCCTATACAGAAGTCATGGGAGGCTCTAATAAAAGATGTCACTTGACTTGGGTTATGAGTGGCAAGCAGGAACCGGTCAGGTGGAGAAGCAAGGAAGGGCATGTTGGCATAAAGAAACAGCATTGCCTCAAGACACCCAAGGGCAGAGTGTGCAGTCCAGGCCTCTGAATTCTAAGTAAAAGTTGAAACTAGAAACATAGAAGAGGACAGGTGCTGGAGGTCTTACTCACCTGCTATAAAATATGGATTTATCCTGGGGAGGAAGCAGAAGGCCAATGGGAATTTTAAATCAGGGGGACAATAAAGTGAGCTCGGAATGTTGGGGGCTGTGTGGAGGAGGAGAAAAAGGGGAGAAAAGCATTATGGGAGCTTCTGTAATTGTCTAAGTAGATGATGCTGCCCTGGTCTGCAGTAGCAGCAGCAGGAATAAGCAGGAGTAAATTAGAAGGATATTTCTGATTAAGAACTGTAAGACATAGTGGCCAATTAAATAGGGGGACAAAAAAAAAAAAAAAAAGAAGAAGAGGAGGAGAAATGGATGATGTCAAGATTTTAATCTTGAGTGGTTTGGTGGAAATTGACATTATTAATCAAGAAGAATCAGGTTGGGACCATCCAAGTCTGAGATGCCAAAGAGAAGCCAAGCACTGCTGCCTATAGAGAGTGGGAAATAACAATCTGGTTTGGAAATTTTATTTGTAGTGGATTCTTATGACATATTTAGTTGGACAAATACTCAGAGAGAGTAAAAGATGTAGTCTATGTTCTCTTGGCACTCACATTTCTAGAGTATCGCAACTAAAATTTTTGCCTCGTCAAATCCTCTCCAATCCCCCATTATCCTTCATGGCAAAGCTCAGTTCCCACCTGCAGGAAGTTTTCTTCTCTTTCCAAACTCACAGTTATCTCTCTCTCCTCTGATTTCTGCTGTCAAAGTGCACGTGGACATGTCTGTCCTTTGGTACTTACATGAGGCCTTCTGCCTAATTTCCTCAGTTAAGTTTCCACAAATGTGTGCCTTGTTTTTCCCCCAAATAAGTTGGGAATATCTTCAAAGACAAGAACTACATTCATTCCTCTTTTTTTTTTTTTAATTCTAAAGGTTTTGCCCAGCGTCCATTGCAAAGTGACAGTTTGGTTAAGCAGGACCTCCTGGGCTTGAATTTCAGCTTTTTCACCAACACGTTACCTTGGGCAGTTACTTACTCTACGTCTCAGTTTCCTCCTCTAAAAATGAAGACCATCATATCTACTTCATTGCTATGAAAATTAAATGAGAGAACAAACGTGAGGCATGTTCCTAAGACACAGCACTAACTTGACAAATATTTGTGTCAGGGAAATTTACGAAGTACTGTGTTAATAACCTCAGTGTTTCAGTGGTTTAAAACAATTGGGATCTGTTTCTTCATGCTCCGCAATGAATAGATCAATAAGGGACATGCGCTTCTTACGTCATACAAGGACCCAGGCTGACAGAAGGAAAGGGGGCCCAAAAGGTCTGGCACCAGCAATTAAATACCCCAGAATGTAAATGACACACGTCACTGTTCCACGCAATTCTGATTAGCCAGTCGTCACAGGGCCTAATCCAACCGCATGGAGATGATGAAGTGTAATCCTGCCCTGTGCCCAGAAGGACAGGGGAAGTGAAGCTCAGTTGCGTATTTCTAGTTGTGTTGTTGATAACGTAAGTACTTAGATGAAGATCAGGTTCGTACTAAAGTCTCGATTGGTGTTAGTCCCAGTAAAACAGTGGAGAAGGAGGAAAGGAAATGCATTTGAGATGTATTCGGGAAGTAAAATTGATAAGATTTGGTGACAGAGTCGATGCTGGGGAACATGTGAGGAGAACAAATCTCAGGGGTTTGGCACACCACCACCCTCTCCTGCCAGGACACCTTCATAATCCTTCTTAATGGGTTCTATCTTATCTGCTCTCGGCCTCTAGCAATCCGTTCGGCACTGCAGCCAGCATGATCCTTTAAAACCCAGACCTAACGTCTCCCTGCTGATTAACACGTTCAGGCTGCCCTCATTTTTAGGAGAAAAGTCCAAATTTGTCAACACAGCACCTAAGGTCCTGCCAGTTCTGACCCCAGCATCCCTTCCAGGTGAGCTTTGTGTCCCTGCTTAGCTCTCTTTAGTCCAGCTTCATTGACCCTCTCCCTGTTCTTCAAAATCAGCCTGTCTCTTTCCACTCATGACCTTCACACGTGCTGTTCCCTCTGCCGGGAACTCTCCCACCACCACTTACTCCCCATTGCCCAGATGACAGGGCTTCAGATGCACCCTCCAAAGTTTACTTCCTCCAGATCTGGGCTCAGAGATAATATTTTGGGGATGGGAGTAGAGTCCTTGGGACTGATGATGAAGGGGCTAGACTTCATGTCAGGATTGACACGTAAAACAAGAACCTGCCTGAAAAGAAGCAGGAGGCAGGAGGCAGTGAGAATATGTCCCAGTTTTACCCTGATTTCAAGAGGCACGGCAAAGAGAAGCCAGCTCACATCTGGGTCACAAAACCCCCCTGAACACCAACTCCCCCTGCCACCAAGCGCCTCCCCCCCCCCCCCACCTCCCTCTCAATATATCTAAGATTGTGTCCTTTAGGATAAATTTCCAAAACTGGAATTCCTGGACAAAAGAGAAAGTGATTTCTAGCAATTTATGTTCCCATGCTTTTTTAATGGGCGATTCTAAAGAAGAAAGCAATGCTTTCTTTAGAGACGGTTATCTTAGATTACAAGTTCCAGTTTTTACACTCTTTAAAAGTATACACACTGTAAGTCTATAATTGACTATTGAATTAAATTTCTAGTACTCTGGTGGTTAAAATGAGTCATTTTTAATATGGGCATTTCCCCCATCTCTAAGAAGGCTGCTGTACGTCTTGATTTTTTTAGATTCTAAGTCCTTCATCCCATTGCTTATAAATATCCCTCGAGCTTTCAGAATCATGTGTATTTTATAAGAATCTTGGTTGTATGGACTTTCCAATTCTGTTAGCCTTGTTTTTTAAAGATTCTTAGCACATGCACCCCAGACTAGCATAATAAGCTCACAGTGATTACCTAAATCTTTCTGGAATTCAAATAAGATTTTGCTCGTGTTTAGTTTTTTTAAATGTAATATTATTACGAAACATTTTTTAACCAAACTTAATCCTCATCTTTGATATACATTATTAAAAATCTAGTCAATATGGTTGAAAAATAAGAAATATTGGAATAATTTCAGAATTTATCTAGGAGCCATTTTTCTGGACTTTATGAGACTTCCTATTTCTTAGGGAAAGAATTGGGCTCTGAGATAGAATAAATAAATAAATTTAGCCTCTACTAGCCATTTTACCATCTATTTATGCTTTACCAATACATTAAAGTTTTTTTTTAATCAAAATTATTCTCTTTTTGCAATTTATCACTTGGCCTAATACAGTATTCCCTCACTTATCACGGATATTACGTTCCAGAACCCCTCGCAGTAGGTGAAAATCCGCAAAGTAGGAACCTTACACTTATTTTAGTATTTATATATTTTTAAGGCTTTATAAAACCCTTCCCACACACTTATGAACCGTTCCCAGTCCCTTATTAACCTTTTCCACTTCCTTATTAACCTTTTCCACACTTTTATAAACACTACTTATGTTCTTAAACATATTCTACACTCTTAAACCTACATAACTTTACCAACATACATATACAGTACTGCAAAATTCTGCAATATAGCAAAAAATCCACGATAAATAAATATATTTTTTTAAATCCCACAATACAGTGAGGCCACAATAAGTGAACCGCCATGTAGCGAGAGACCACTGTACATGTGTGGCTGGGTCTCTTTAGAAACTTATCCTGCAGTTACACTCTCACAAAAATGTACACATCAGAAGGTTTATTGTGGCATTGGGTGTAATACCAAAAGGCAGGAAACCGTGTAAATCTCTGACATTAGGGGTCTAGTTAAATAAATGAAATAAATGGCAGCCAATAAAAAAAGAATAAGATATAATTACATGTGCCAACAAGAAATGAATTCTAGGATACATTTAAAGTGAATAAAGCAAACTGCAGAACATTGTGTTGTGTATAGTATGTGTTTTGCATGCTTAGAATGTTTCTACTGGGTTACCCAAGAAGTAATAATTGTTCCTTCTAAGGAAAGCCGTGGGAGGCATGGTTCTGAGATGGAAGGAAAATTTCATTTCATTTTTCATTGACATGTTTTAATTTTTACCATGAGCATATGTAAATTTTTAGCTAAAAGTAGACAATAAAATGGGAGGAGGAGGAACTTTGAGTCTATATTTAACAAAAATTCCTATCAATTTCAGTTAGTGATAATCAATTTAAAGTGGAAATTATCTACAGCATTTCGAATCTCCAAATCTTTCTAAGAGTTTTAAGCACGTGCTGAACAGTCGTTTATGCAATCATTCATTCACTGAATCATTCATATTCACTGGGGGCCTGTGCCACGCCCCGCCCTGCACTAGGTCATGGGGACACAGCAGGAAGCAAGAACAAAGCCCGACCTCCTCAACCTCATGGTCTAACAGGAAAGACAGCCTTTGATCTAAGTAACCAGAGAAATGTTGATGAGCAAATGGGAGCCCGTGGAGGGGCTTACACCAACCCAGGTCTCGAGGAAGCCCTCTACAGAAGGGATGCTTAAGCTGATCCCTGCAAGATATGTAGGACTTAACCAGGTGACTGGGAAGAGAAAAGCTGTTCTAAGAAGTGATGGGCAGCTGTAGGGAACCACTCCTTGTGGCTTAGGGAATTGTAGCCCTGGCCGAGCATGACCTGCCGCCGGCACTCTGGCTGTGTTTGTCTTTAAGTCTCAACATAAGGCTGCATGTGAAACATAACCAAAGCCCACTCAGAGGGTTGCCATGGGAATTGAATTTAAAGAATGCTTATTATGCTTTAGAACTTGCTCTGCTTATCTTTTAATGTAACATAAACAATCTCTAGCAAGGAATGTATGAAACCTTGCACCTAATGCCAGTGTGGCATCAAGATATTTGATAGACCCTGACACAGACTGGTCATTGTGCCCTCTGCACTGGTACATATAATCTGTTATTGTCAACTGTTATCCAAACGCCTAAAAGCTATTGATGATTCATGAATTTTGACCTTGTATCTCCCATGTGTATCCTCCTCAATAAAAGGCATGAGGGATGGAGGTCCGATTGCTGTTCTCCACTAGAGAGAGCAGCCACCTCCCTTCCCCCAGACATAATAAAATGTCCTGGGTAAATTTGTTCCACTGTGGTCATGAAGCTTCTGCTGGACAGAGCAACTTCCAACTGAGCCTCGGGTGTATGAGGCACCTCCGCCTCAGGCAGCTACATGGTACATCTGAAACTAACACAATATTGAATGTGAACTGTATTGAAATATTTTTTAATTAAAAAAAGAAAAAGAAAGAAGAAGAGATGGGAAGATGGTCTTTAAGAAGAGAAGGCTCCAAGGTAAGAGGGAGCTCTGGTTGGAGAGATTGAAAGACATTAAGTTCAGAAGAAAGGATGGGGAGCCCTGGGGCTGGAGAGACCACAGGGGAGCAGATCTAGGGAATCCGAGCAAGGTTAAGAATTCTGCACCTCACTCTGATGACAAGGAGAATGACAGCAGCATCTGAAGCAGAGTAGTATCAGTTTCCTAAAGCTGCTGTAACAAATGCTCACCAGCTGGATGGCATAAAACAACAGAAACTTCTGGAGGCTAGAAGTCTGAAACCCAGGTGTCCACAGGCTCACGCTTCCTCTGAACATTCCTGCCCCTTCTAATTTCTGGAGGTTGCCAGCGATCTTGGTGTTCCTTGGCTTGTAGACATGTCACTCCAACCTCTGCATCTGCCATCACATGGTCTTCTCCCCTCTGAGTGTGTGTCTCTGTGTCCGTGTCTCTGTGTCCAAGTGTCCTTCTTCTTTTAAGGACACTGTTCATATTGGTTTCAGGGCCAACCTTAATCCAGTACGACTTTATCTTAATTTGCTTACATCTGCAAGACCCTGTTCCCAAATAAGGTCATTTGCACAGGTTCCACCTCAACACGAATTCTAAGAGGATACTAGTCAACCCAGTGCAGCAGGAAATGTATAATCTGATTTACATTTTAAGAAAACTACTCTTAAAATAATAAGGATAAAGATAGGGAGGGCGCAAGACTGAGAGGGTAGAGATTAACTTCGTATACATCTATTACTTTTGAAACGAGAAGTTTATTTTGAGGTCCGACAGGGTTGACATTGAGCTGAAGGCTGTTTCCGTGATATCGCCCTCAGTCCCCACACGTCCCGTGAGAAAGAGGCTCCTTAGCCCATCCACAGCCACACAGCAGCGCTTCAAACAAAGACCCTGCAGGCTCTGGAACCCCTCAGCTTTGCATCTCCAGGCTCAAGACTAAAGAGTTGATGGAGGCGGTGAGAATCCTTGGGCCCAGATCTCCAGGAGGTGGAAGCTGCAGAGCACATTCTCTGTGCAAATCCAGGGCAAAGGTGAACAACCGACATGTCCTAAGGAGCAGCCATGTTGTTATGCTAGGGAATCTGATGGTTCTAACCCCACCTCATGTGTCCAGTGACTCAACGCTAGGTCATAATGTTCTTTAAAAAAAGGAAAGAAAGAAAGAAAAAAACCTAAGTAAAATCTGTGCTTCCCAAAAAGGAGCTTGTATTAAAACAAGTCTACTTTTTATAAGATGAAGAAACTTGAAGCCATTATCTGAAAGCTCTGAAATGAATTCAGAGGGAAGAGGTTAATTGGTGGGAATTGTTCAGACTGGGACTAATAGCTGATATTGATCAGAAACAGACGGCTGGACCGTATTCGCTGCTTTGCCTCCAAAATCTACCATTTTAAAGGTGGATTAAAATTTTAAGAAAAGACAGTGAAGATTGTCTCTTGATCTCAGTATTTGGGGAGGGTGGTTGGGGGGGGGATGAGTATCCTGGGTGTAGATTACAGCTTCCATTACCTATCACAATTTTATAATCTCAAAATCTGACCAGAGCCCCTGATTTTCAATTATTGCTTTTTGGTCCATGTCTTTTCCCTGCAATATCAAAAGAGCAAGGAAAGATGAGAGGGAGAGAGGAACGGAGGGAGGGAGAAAAAAAAGCAAAAAGAAAACTGGAAAAGGAAATAAAGGAAAGAGGAGTCCCAAAAGAGAGAAACAAACCATGGTTTGATCAATTATTCTGATATTTATTACTCCTTAAAAAAATAAGAAGAAAAATAAAAACTTTCAATCAAGGTTATATTTTGAAAACTGGCTCCTAAAAATAGAGAATAAATGTGTTTAAGAGCAATTAATAAGCAATTTTTATCTAGGAAGTGAGTGATGTTTGTGCAAAGGGGGAAAAAGGCTTCAGGCTTTGCCTCATCTCCTAGAAGCATCCCATATTCTTAGATGTGACGTTGCCTTGGTAACCACAACTTGGTGATTTCGTTATTTCAACCTAATCCTGCTTTGAAATTATAGTTGCTCCACCCTTTTGCCTGGCTAGCCTGATAACATAATCATTGTAAATGAGGATGGGAAAAAAAACAGCAGGATACAGTCCCTCCAGTGACACAGGCCGGGTCTCACCTCCGCACGGAAATAGACGAACAAGTAAACGGCATGAATCTAAAACCCTTGAAGTGGATTTTCTTATTTTTTATAGGGTCTGTTATGCTTGTTTTCAAAACCGACTGGTTGACTCCATGCAGCAGGATATCTTGATATTACTATATGAAAACGGAAATTTCCTGTGTGTTAAAAGAAAAAAATAAAGGAGAGCTCAACTGTTGAAGGTGCCATTCTTGATGAGGTGTTTGTTTTGGCCCAACAGCAAATAGAAACAGGGATCAGAATATAATTTTTTTAACAAATAGAATGGTAGCATCCGGGTTTGTTTGCCCAGCTTAGCCTCCTCTGGCTAAAGCCCCATAAATCCTTTGTCATCTTGAGTTTGGATTCCTTTCATAAGAAAGGGGTCTTAGAAGAGAGCGTCACTTAAATTCTGAATGCTACGAGTGTAAATATAGTCCAAAGGACATGTAATGAACTCATTTGTTTCCATTTAACCCAGGTGCTTTGAGATCTCTGTTCCACTGGGAAAGGGAGGGAAAACCCGTTCTCTTTCTCACTCATTTCACTTTCTCCTTCTCCTTGTCCTTCACCTTTCTTCTTCTCCTCCTCTTTCTCCTCCTCCTCCTGCCCCTCCTTCTCCTTCTTCCTCTCTTCCTCCTCCCCCTCTTCCTTCTTCTTCTTCTTCCACAATGACTAGAGTAGAGGAATGCTGGGTTCAAATGTCAATAAAATTTTCATATTGCAGCCAGTTCAAACAGTCTGGATACCTGGGTGACCCTGTCTCTTAGGCTCCTGAGCTCCCTAAATGTCCCCTCCAGGAGACCCTCCCTACCTCTGACTGCCACACACCAGTCTGTCTGTTGTCTTTCCAAGAGATCCCTCATTGTTGCATTTGAGGGAGAGCGGGAGTCATATGACTTGGCTAGACCTCCACCACTTACTAGCTATGTCACTTGGATGCTTTTTTTTTTTTTTAAATCTCTCTGTGCCTCAGTTTCCCCATATGTAATACACTACAGGATAGTTATGAGGGTTAAATCAGTTCATATATGTAAACTACTTAGAACAGGGTGAACACAGGTGAATGTCACATGAGTTGACTACTATTATCCTTTTTCAGGATGCACAAGAGTTAGGAAGCTCAATGAAGAAGGGGAGGTAAAAAAGCAGGCAGGACAGATGTCTGCAGAATGAAGGGAAGAATGGCAAAGGACCTTAAGATGCCATGTGAGTCCAGTCAGCAGGCTTCTGCATTGGCCCATGAGTGACAGTGAGGGAGAATTCATCGTGCCTCGCACTGCCCTGTGGGTTAAGGACAAACCCAGGGGAATTAGATGATGTGGCCCCTGTCCTCTAAGACATTAGATTCAACAAGACTAAATACAAGAAGTAATATAAGAAGTACCCAAGATAGCATATAAGCAGTGTTGACCTAAGTAGCCAGACTCCAGTGATAAGAACAAGAAAAATATAAATTATAATACCTATGTGTTCACAATGTGCCAGCCACTGGGCTTAACACTTTACAGGCTTTTCCTGCTCAATTTCAGTTTACAAACATCCATTAGGTGACTTTTCCAGTGACAAAACCTCGAGGAGATATCAGAGAAGGAAGAGAGTGACCAAAAGGCCTCCTGAAGACAGTAAATCTTGAGCTAGGCCTGAGAGGTAGGAAAGCATTTGAACAGAGAGATGGGTGCATTAGGACTAGGGCAGGGTTTGCCTGATGGAAATATAATATGAGTCACAAATACAAGCCACATGTATAATTTTAAATGTTCCAATAGCCACATTTTTAAAAATGTAAAAAGAAACAGGTGAAATTAACTTTTACAATGTATTGATTTAACCTATCATGTGCAAAGACATCATTTCAACATGTAGTCAGTATAAGAAATTATTAATGAGATCTTTTTAATTATTTTTTCCTTGGAAAAAAAGTCTTTGAAATTTGATGTGTGTTTTGTCTTACATCACTCATCAGTTGCCAGTAGCCATATGTCACATATCCAATGGCCATGTGTGGCTGACGGCTACCCCCTTGGACGGCACAGGTCAGGAGGGAAAAGTAACTGCATGGCCGAAGTCTTGCCAGGCCCCAGTTGCTTTTTCACACCACGTTATGTGACCTGCCCGCCCAGCCGCTTAGGAAAATGCTACTACTTTCCAAATACTGCGACTACTGAGACTCTAAGACATTACGTCGACAGCTAAGTGAGTGGGTTGTGTGTGTGACGTGCCATTGAGTCGGCTCTGACTCCTGCTGACTCTATGACAAATGACATCCACAATGTCCCGTCCTCAGCAGCCCTGCTCAGCTCCAGCACATTCATGCCTACGGCTTCTTCTGTGGAGTCCATCCATCTCGCATTTGGTCTTCCTCGTTTCCTGCTGCCTTCCATTGTTCCAGCATTATTGTCTTTTCTAAAGAACCCGCCTTCTCACGATGGGGTCAAAGTAGGACAGCTTCAGTTTTGTCATTTTTGCCTCCAGTGATGCGTCTAACTTTGTTCTCAGACCCCCTAGTTCATCTTTCTGGCGATCCAGGGTACCCACAGAGCTCTCCTCCAACTTTATCTTTCAAATGAAGCTATTTTTGCTCCCTGTCAGCATTTTCCATTGTCCGGCTTTCACATCCATCCACAGTCATTGGGAATACAAGTGTGCGGATGATCTAAACTTTGGCTTCTCATGACACCTTTTCTTTCTTTATTGTTATTGTTGATGCTATTACAGATGTCCCCACTTCCCCCTTCCTTCTGGCCATTGCCACATGGTTGTCTGTGTCCATGAGTTATACATATATGCTCTTTGTCTAATGGCACATCTTTGCTCTCGATTGGTTGACCTAGGACTTAAACCCAGACCCAACCAACTTCAAGCTTGAGCATATGCGCCCCACCGGGGGCTGTGCACTACCAAACAGGACGAAGCCGAAGCAAGGAGAACCCACACACATCCTCGGGTCTACTTCCGAGCAGCTTCCTCCCCAGGGCCCACCATTCACACAGCCTCGTGCACCCTCCTGGATTCAGAGGAGTGGAGGAAGAAAGCAAACAAGCAAACAAACCTTTCTCTTTCCAGTTTAAATAGAAATCGAAGCTCTAACACTGCTCCAAAGAGCAAAGCTACAAAAGGGCATTGCCAGGAGGCAAGGGAGGGCACCTGTGGGACATAAATATTTAACTTGTGTTGCAGGGACACTTGGGGGCTTCTCAGCCAGTGGAACAGGTCCCTTACACCCTTTTCAGGCTCAATTTTGTTGTCAATGACTGTTTCTAAAGTGATTAGGGGGGGGGGGAGAGCATAAAGAGAATGAACAGCAACTTCTGATCTGCAAAGGGGCAGCAGGAGTTTGAGATCTGTCTCCATTAGGATGTTTTTCTTGTGCTCACTGGACCCCAAACCATGGGAACCTATAGGAAAAGGATGTTTATACAGCGCTCCTGGCAGAAGAGACACTTCTCCTTGTGCCCAGAAGGCAAAGTCAACCCACTCTCCACAGACGAACCTGGCTGTGCTGAGCAGGCTACCCGGACCCTGTCCCCAGTGTGGGCAGATACTGAGCTCTTGGCATTTTTGTTTTATTTTATTTCTTGTTCAATGATCCTTCCCCCAATGTCTACAGGGACCTCCAAGCTTCCACCATCAGCCCGCCCAACAGGAAAACATCCAAGAGACACACACATCATCAGTTCTTCAGTGGGAATGTTCCCATGCTTCTGTCTTAGACAATTCCAGATTCTTCCAGAAGATTCTTCCAGACAAAGGTTTGCTCCATCACCGTAGGCATTTTTATGCCATGCTTTTTCACTTTGCGAGACCTACTTTTCAAGTCAAGGAACTGCAAAGCCACAGTGTGCTGCAACTTGAGTTGGAAACCAAAAGGAGAGTCATTTGCACCCAGGATTATAGTTTCTTTCTTCTCTTTTTCTTTTTTTTGGGGGGGGTGGGGGGGTATTGGGATGCTGTGTCCCAGCTCTGGCTTCACACACTGTCTCTGCCATGTGCTATGGTCCACCCAACGTTAATGATGTGATCAAGTCTTTGAGTAAATTCTGGAGCTAAAGGGAGAGGACAAAAAGAAAATTTCATAAACCACCCCCAGAACCTGTGAGCTGTATAGCACACAGTTTATTTCTTCACTAGCCAGTCTCTTGGATCGCTAGCGACCCCAAGTGGCCGACTTAAAATAATAGTAATTTTTTTTCTGCAGAAAAGAAACGTGTACGTGAAGATTTTTCACTCACAAATTCTTGTAGAACTTAAAAACTGTGGAGCTGGAAGGACTATTAATGTTACCTGACCCAGCCACCTCGTTTTACAGGAAGCACAGCTTCAGAGAGGTAAAGAGGGTCACCAAAGGTCACACAGCATGATAGGGTCAAGTTAGGAAGCGATACAAGGAACAGCTCCTAGAGTTCCTTAATGGAAGAAAAAAAATGTCCCCAGCTACGAAAGGAATGTTGCTGTTGCAGAAGAATCACTGTGATGAGCCATGTTCTAGCAGATCTCACATGCGCCCCCAGGTACACACCCAATGCACACACTCCTGTTCTCCTCTTCTGTCCTTAAACCAGCAGGGTGTGTTCAATTGAATCATGTCAGGTGTGAGGCCAGCATGGAAGAGGAGAGGGACATCAGCATTTGTCAAGTGTGGATTAATGCTTTTTCCCGAAGCCTGGGCCTTGAGTGAAGGGAACGTTTGAGTTTGGGCCCCAGCCTCACAAGCACTATTATCCCCGTTTTAGATGAAAAGACCAAAGCTTGGGGAAATTAACCAGCCGGCTCAAGATCCGTCAGCTACTAAATGGCAAAGCCAATTCTCTGCGTGGCTTGACCTACGAATGCCTCCATTTATCCATCTACCAAGTGGGATAATAAAGTCTGCCGGTAGCATCAGAAAACGTTGATGTTAGAAAGGATCCCCAGAGGAGTGTTTTTTTCAGACAAAATGGACCCTCAGTTTATAAATCAGATTAAAAAATGGTTAGTGTCTAGTTATGACAAAGTCCATCAAAGAGAACATGCATACTATTGTAACAAACACAAGGAAATCCCATTCTCGCCCTAAAACGAAAACGAGAATCTCCAAGCTTTGGTCCAGATCAAATCTCTACTCTTCCCCCATCTGTCACCTTTCCCAAGAGGCATGTCACTCACTCTTCTCCTGCCATCAGGAAGCTGGACCCGACAGGACATGGCCTTCGCTTGGCAGCTCTGTCCTGAAGTGTGGAGAGATTTCCTTTTGCTACCAGCTCTGAGCACCATGGAGACAGTCTGGAATTTTCCCAGTGCTTTTCCTAAAATCACTGCAGAAGAATAAAAGGTAAATAAACAGAGTGGGAGAAACCCAAAATCGGTCAGATCCACAGAGCATGAAATTCTGATCTCCCCAGAGCTAGCAGATCCTGCTCCTTTCCAGGAAGGGTTGCATTTAGAAACACTTCATGTGAATGGTGCCCACCCTTTGGGAAAGCAAGGTGGCCATGGGCTGGCAACGTGTTTCAAGGTCGGTGAAAGAGTCCTACCCTTTAGCCGTCATTCCCCTTCTAGCAATCCAGTGGGATGAACTAAGCACTGAGCAGGCAGTGATGTATACACAAAGGTGGTCATCACTAACTCACTTATAATTACAAAAAATAAAATAAAATAAAATAAGGAAAGTGAATTGTACAATGACAGGACTTATAATGCAACCAGAAGGTAGAATGTTATATAACCATTAAAAATGATATTTTCAAAGCACTTTTAATGACTCTAATGCAAAAAAAAAAAAAAAAAGAACATTTTAAATGACATTAGTGAAAAAAGCAGGATGCAAAACTGGTACCTTATGTGTGAGTGTGTAGGAAGAAGAAAGGAAAGAAATATTTATCCACCAAAATGTTCATATAGTGCCTATTACCAAGTGTTGGAATGAACATTAATTTATTTTCTATTTATATTTTGCTTTAGTTTCACAATGATGTTGCATTACTTTCTAATCTGAAAATAAAATAACTTTTTAAAGATATTGATCCTGTAGCCCCAAGAAAACTGATGCCCTTCTCAGGCCACATCCTGCTGACCCACATTCTGTGCCCACCTTGCTGGTCCGACGTGGTTCCTTCGCCACCCTCCTCACCTCTGCCCTCCTTTCTGCTTGTCCATCCAAGAGATCCTCATTCATGACCCAGCCAGTGATGAGACACGTCAAAGGACCCCTCAGGGTCACGTTTGTCAAGATGCTAGTGCCCCTTCTCAAGTTTGTACCATTAAACAGAGGCATCCAAGGAAACCTACATTTCCTGGTAGACTTAGAATGCTTTTTTTTTTTCCTTCTCCCTGGTTGAAAGGCAGGGTCTATGTAAATTTGGAATCCACCCAACTGGTATTTATTGAGTGTCTGCTACGTGCCAGGCTCTGTCCCAGCAGGTCCCTACCCTGCAGGAGCTGGGCAGGTAATAAGTAATCGTACTAATGAAAACAATATCAGCTCTGATGACTGTGTGCTAGGAAGTGACTGGGTAGCCACCTGAGATGGTGACACTTCAGATCTATGAAGGCAAAGGCGGGAGGGGACTTATGGGATGTGCTTTGATGCCAACATGTCTGGAACAGCCCGACTTCTCCAGGGCTCGTACATGGGTGCTGAATGTTAGAAGAGGTCAGGAACTCCCGAGGACAGAGCTGCGGAGACTTGGAAAGGCAGACATGCACACACCGGGATGTGTGGTGACGCTCCCCGCTTCTGCTGACAACTGATGTGGTCAGGGGAGAGAGACCAGAGAGGACCGTAAAGGGTCGTTTGAGACTTAAATGTCCCTGCCAAAGAGAAGACTTCTGGAAATGGGCTGTAGGTAGCCTGTTGCTTATTTCTCATATGAGTTGTTGTTGTTTACCAAGAGAGAAACAGAAGCTTTAAAATCACTACTGTCATAATAATTTCATCTTTATTAAGTTTCATCGGTGACACCCTCAGGAGCACACATCAGATGTACAGCTGATTTAAGAAAACTGGGAAAGTACAATGACAATCCAGAGGAGAGACGATCGCCACCTCACCTCTGCTTTCCCAATGCCACAGGGCAACACACGCACTCACACACTCCCTGACACACATACACCTCACACACACACACTCACACCCATCCTCCCATCCCAGATCACCTACGGTGTCACCTAGCTTCCATTCAGAAATTTTTCCAACTGCTCTGTACTTTCCATAACATTTATTTCTGGACATCAGTAGGGATTTCAACTGGGCCAAAAACTGTCACTGAATCACCAAAACCCTCATCAAGCACCAAACAACAGAACGGAAAATGGCTTGAGGCTGATTGCAAGAGATTAAGGCACACGGTTCCGTAGGAGGAATCGCTGTTTCAACAGGAAAGCAAATGACCTAAGGTGGTTGTCGGGGGAGGGAGTGAACGGACATAAATCAGGGAAACAGCACATACCCTGCTGTTCTCAGGCCCGTGGAAAATTTTTAGAGAAAACTCAAGAAAATGAACATGGAAATAGCTCCAAATATATCCCAGATGTCCACTTCGAACTCCCCAGAAAGAAGCTGGAAGATGAAGGGCAATGACCCGTCCTCCAGCTTTCCTCGAAATGTTTCAGACGAAAAGGGGCCCCAGGAATCTGTCACCCATGAGACTGGCCTGCAGAATTCCCTCTCTCTAATTGTTTAAACTGCAGAGCAGACTGACACTTAAGCACACCCTGCCTTGTTCTTAAATGGGTCAGTGCCCCCTTGTGCTTCTCCAGCTGTCTTAACGGGACTGAGGGGCAGAGCCTTAGCTGATGCCTGAGCTCCGCGCGTGGCTGCTAGTGAGTGTCCACTTCGGGTTCATTGATTGACTAAATGATAGACCTTCAAACTGGGAGGGTCTATAGATACATAGGACCTGTTAATAAAATGCGCACAAGCAGCCAGACCCTGCAGAGTAAGGGTTTATGAAGCTATTGGCAATCAGAATAATGGTAAATAAATAGCTCTTTACAGTTGACAAAGCACTTGCATAAACTTTATCTCTTAACTCCCACAACAGCCATGGGAAATAAGTATCGAGGTTAATTCTCCAGTCCCAGCACCTTCCCGAGAACATAACCAGATGGCCTAATTACTCAGTTCATAAAAGAATATGCCCACTCTACCCCCAGGGATCCCAGATCGAGCTGTGTTAGCAGAAGCAAACAGCAGTGAGCACTCCTTCCACGTCCTCAGACAGACACACAAAGCCTGGATGGCCCAGCCAGAAACAGCAAAGGGAATTCACCTGGAAAGAGAGACTGTGGGCTTTATTTTTCATATTTCTACCATTGTTCATTTATTTATTTATTTGTAGGGATGTTTTGTTTTAAACATAAATTTGTGATCAGCATAACCAAATACCTAACACTAAAAAAAATAAATACAGTATTCCCTCACTTATCGCGGGTATTACGTTCCAGACCCACTCCCCGCCACAAAGTAGGAACCTTACATTTATTCTACACTCCTAAACCTGCGTAACTTTAACAACATATGTATACAGTACTGCAGAATCCCACTATATAGCGAAAAATCCGCGATAAATAATTAATATATTATTTTTTTAAATCCCGCAATACAGTGAGGCCGCAATAAGTGAACCATGGTATAGAGAGGGATTACTGTCAATGAAAATATTAAAATGGGCTGGGTAAATAAAAACTGGAAACTAATCCATGCATCAACCTACTCCAGCTCAACTTATTTTAATAACAAATCCACAGTTTGAACCAAGAAAATCATTTGTAAACCTATTCTTA